>NC_081862.1:4423437-4735039 GCF_963259705.1 Myotis daubentonii | reverse complement strand
TATGGCAGGGAGCTGGTGTTTCCTCTAAGACAATTCCGATACTCCCCCGTCATTTCAGTGGTCCATTCGTCTATGTTCAGATCTGAACGTTTCCAAGGTTTATGAGTGTGGTTTTATTAGATATTTATTTTAGAATAGTTCCAGATTACTGTAAAATTATGAAGATATTAACCATGTTCACATTACCCAGTTTCCCTTTTTACTAATATCTTACTTATGTATGGGGCAAATATAACATCAAGTGAATAATCAGTGAAATAGAGTGAAACGTCACTTCTCTCGTATCTCCAATATCTAGCAATGTGTTCTAGAGGAGGTTGTTAAAGGAAAAACTGGACCAGTTGCGGCAAAAACTTCACATCTTGAGTTGACCATCTTTTCAATAAGGTTAACAATATTCAACACTCTACCATGTAAAATGGAAGTAAAATTCATTATTATACACTGCCAGCACTAAGAAAAAATCTTCTTCCTCATGATGGTGAACACCACCATCCGTCCCACCACCTCCCCAATACAAACATACATTCACTTTTGGACTTGCAGTTTCTTCATCGATCCTTGTGTTTGGAGTCTTATTCCTTATATCTGCTGGTCTGCACTATCGCCTTATTAAGTTTTGCTATCTTGAGGCAACAGACACTACTCAAAAGGTCCTGACCTCTATATACTCTTTAGGTTAATGAGGAGCCACTCACTTCAGATCTGGTTGCCCCAAATCAGTGGTTGGCATGGTGTGGCTTGAAATCACACAGCCTCAGATTGACCATCCACGAAGTGCCGGGGTTGCAGAGGATGCAGAAATCTCAGACATTCTGGTTATAGGACAGAGACCTTCCTCTTAACTCCTAAATTTTTCTCAGACTGACCTCTCTCCCTCTCCCTCATGTTTTCTAATTCCAATATAGTCCAGCATATTGCAGGGAGGTGGTGTTTCCTCTAAGACAGTTCCCATACTCCCCCGCCATTTCAGTGGTCCATTTGACTCTATTTAGATAGGAAATTTTCCAAGGATTTTGAGTGTGGTTTTAATGGATGTTTTATTTTACAATAGTTCCAGATTTACAGTAATATTCTGAAGATAATAACCATGTTCAAATTACTCAATTTCCCTTTTTACTAATACCTTACTTATCTATGGGGCAAATATAACATGAAGTGAATAATCAGTGAAATAGAGTGAAACGTCACTTCTCTCGTATCTCCAATATCCAGCAATGTGTTCTAGAGGATGTTGTTAAAGGAAAACCTGGACCAGTTGCTGCAAGAACATCAGATGTTGAGTTGACTATCCTTTCAATAGGTTAACAATACTCAATACTCTACCATGTAAAAAGTAAATCTAATTCGTAATTATACACTGCCCGCACTAAGAAAAAACCTTGTTGCTCATGACAGCGACCACCACCATCCATCCCACCCTCTCCCCATTACAAACATGCATTCACTTTTGGACTTGCAGTTTCTTCATCGATCCTTGTGTTTGGAGACTTATTCCTTATCTCTGCTAGTGTGCACTATCGCCGTACTAGGTTTTGTTATCTTGAGGCAACAGACACGACACAAATATTCCTGGCCTCGATATACTCTTTAGGTTAATGAGGAGCCACTCACTTCAGCTCTGGTTGCCCGAAATCTGTGGTTGGCATGGTGTGGCTTGAAATCACACAGCCTCAGATTGACCATCCACGAAGTGCCGGGATTGCAGAGGATGCAGAAATCTCAGACATTCTGGTTATAGGACAGAGACCTTCCTCTTAACTCCTAAATTTGTCTCAGACTGAACTCTCTCTCTCTCCCTCATGTTTTCTAATTCCAATATACTCCAGCATATGGCAGGGAGCTGGTGTTTCCTCTAACACAATTCCGATACTCCCCCGTCATTTCAGTGGTCCATTCGTCTATGTTCAGATCTGAATGTTTCCAAGGTTTATGAGTGTGGTTTTATTGGATATTTATTTTAGAATAGTTCCAGATTACAGTAAAATTATGAAGATATTAACCATGTTCACATTACCCAATTTCCTTTTTACTAATATCTTACTTATGTATGGGGCAAATATAACATCAAGTGAATAATCAGTGAAATAGAGTGAAACGTCACTTCTCTCGTATCTACAATATCCAGCAATGTGTTCTAGAGGAGGTTGTTAAAGGAAAACCTGGACCAGTTGCGGCAAAAACATCAGATGTTGAGTTGACTATCCTTTCAATAGGTTAACAATATTCAATACTCTACCATGTAAAAAGTAAATCAAATTCGTAATTATACACTGCCCGCACTAACAAAAAACCTTGTTGCTCATGATGGCGACCACCACCATCCATCCCACCCTCTCCCCGATACAAACATACATTCATTTTTGGACTTGCAGTTTCTTCTTCGATCCTTGTGTTTGGAGACTTATTCCTTATCTCTGCTAGTGTGCACTATCGCCGTACTAGGTTTTGTTATCTTGAGGCAACAGACAAGACACAAATGTTCCTGGCCTCTATATACTCTTTAGGTTAATGAGGAGCCACTCACTTCAGCTCTGGTTGCCCGAAATCTGTGGTTGGCATGGTGTGGCTTGAAATCACACAGCCTCAGATTGACCATCCACGAAGTGCCGGGATTGCAGAGGATGCAGAAATCTCAGACATTCTGGTTATAGGACAGAGACCTTCCTCTTAACTCCTAAATTTTTCTCAGACTGAACTCTCTCTCTCTCCCTCATGTTTTCTAATTCCAATATACTCCAGCATATGGCAGGGAGCTGGTGTTTCCTCTAAGACAATTCCGATACTCCCCCGTCATTTCAGTGGTCTATTCGTCTATGTTCAGATCTGAACTTTTCCAAGGTTTATGAGTGTGGTTTTATTGGATATTTATTTTAGAATAGTTCCAGATTACAGTAAAATTATGAAGGTATTAACCATGATCACATTACCCAATTTCCCTTTTTACTAATATCTTATGTATGGGGCAAATATAACATCAAGTGAATAATCAGTGAAATAGAGTGAAACGTCACTTCTCTCATATCTCCAATATCTAGCAATGTGTTCTTGAAGAGGTTGTTAAAGGAAAAACTTTACCAGTTACGGCATAAACGTCAGATCTTGAGGTCACCATCCTTTCAATAGGTTAACAATATTCAACACTCTACCATGTAAAATGGAAGTAAAATTCATTATTATACACTGCCAGCACTAACAAAAAATCTTCTTCCTCATGACGGCAACCACCACCATCCGTCCCACCACCTCCCCAATACAAACATAAATTCACTTTTGGACTTGCAGTTTCTTCATCCATCCTTCTGTTTGGAGTCTAATTCCTTATCTCTGATGGTCTGCACTATCGCCTTATTAAGTTTTGCTATCTTGAGGCAACAGACACTACTCAAAAGGTCCTGACCTCTATATACCCTTTAGGTTAATGAGGAGCCACTCACTTCAGATCTGGTTGCCCCAAATCAGTGTTTGGCATGGTGTGGCTTGAAATCACACAGCCTCAGATTGACCATCCACGAAGTGCCGGGATTGCAGAGGATGCAGAAATCTCAGACATTCTGGTTATAGGACAGAGACCTTCCTCTTAACTCCTAAATTTTTCTCAGACTGACCTCTCTCTCTCTCCCTCATGTTTTCTAATTCCAATATAGTCCAGCATATGGCAAGGAGCTGGTGTTTTCTCTAAGACAATTTCGATACTCCCCCGTCATTTCAGTGGTCCATTCGACTAAGTTCAGATATGAACGTTTCCAAGGTTTATGAGTGTGGTTTTTAATGGATATCTATTTTACAATAGTTCCAGATTACAGTAAAATTATGAAGATAATAACCATGTTCACATTACCCAACTTCCCTTTTTACTAATATCTTACTTATGTATGGGGCAAATATAACATCAAGTGAATAATCAGTGAAATAGAGTGAAACGTCACTTCTCTCATATCTCCAATATCTAGCAATGTGTTCTTGAGGAGGTTGTTAAAGGAAAAACTGGACCAGTTACGGCATAAACGTCAGATCTTGAGGTCACCATCCTTTCAATAGGTTAACAATATTCAACACTCTACCATGTAAAATGGAAGTAAAATTCATTATTATACACTGCCAGCACTAACAAAAAATCTTGTTTCTCATGACGGCAACCACAACCATCCGTCCCACCACCTCCCCAATACAAACATAAATTCACTTTTGGACTTGCAGTTTCTTCCTCCATCCTTCTGTTTGGAGTCTAATTCCTTATCTCTGATGGTCTGCACTATCGCCTTACTAAGTTTTGCTATCTTGAGGCAACAGACACTACTCAAAAGGTCCTGACCTCTATATACTCTTTAGGTTAATGAGGAGCCACTCACTTCAGATCTGGTTGCCCCAAATCAGTGGTTGGCATGGTGTGGCTTGAAATCACACAGCCTCAGATTAACCATCCACGAAGTGCCGGGATTGCAGAGGATGCAGAAATCTCAGACATTCTGGTTATAGGACAGAGACCTTCCTCTTAACTCCTAAATTTGTCTCAGACTGAACACTCTCTCTCTCCCTCATGTTTTCTAATTCCAATATACTCCAGCATATGGCAGGGAGCTGGTGTTTCCTCTAAGACAATTCGGATACTCCCCCGTCATTTCAGTGGTCCATTCGACTATGTTCAGATATGAACGTTTCCAAGGTTTATGAGTGTGGTTTTATCAGATATTTATTTTAGAATAGTTCCAGATTACTGTAAAATTATGAAGATATTAACCATGTTCACATTACCCAGTTTCCCTTTTTACTAATATCTTACTTATGTATGGGGCAAATATAACATCAAGTGAATAATCAGTGAAATAGAGTGAAACGTCACTTCTCTCGTATCTCCAATATCTAGCAATGTGTTCTAGAGGAGGTTGTTAAAGGAAAAACTGGACCAGTTGCGGGAAAAACTTCACATCTTGAGTTGACCATCTTTTCAATAAGGTTAACAATATTCAACACTCTACCATGTAAAATGGAAGTAAAATTCATTATTATACACTGCCAGCACTAACAAAAAATCTTGTTCCTCATGATGGCGAACACCACCATCCGTCCCACCACCTCCCCAATACAAACATACATTCACTTTTGGACTTGCAGTTTCTTCATCGATCCTTGTGTTTGGAGTCTTATTCCTTATATCTGCTGGTCTGCACTATCGCCTTATTAAGTTTTGCTATCTTGAGGCAACAGACACTACTCAAAAGGTCCTGACCTCTATATACTCTTTAGGTTAATGAGGAGCCACTCACTTCAGATCTGGTTGCCCCAAATCAGTGGTTGGCATGGTGTGGCTTGAAATCACACAGCCTCAGATTGACCATCCACGAAGTGCCGGGGTTGCAGAGGATGCAGAAATCTCAGACATTCTGGTTATAGGACAGAGACCTTCCTCTTAACTCCTAAATTTTTCTCAGACTGACCTCTCTCTCTCTCCCTCATGTTTTCTAATTCCAATATAGTCCAGCATATGGCATGGAGGTGGTGTTTCCTCTAAGACAGTTCCCATACTCCCCCGTCATTTCAGTGGTCCATTTGACTCTATTTAGATAGGAAATTTTCCAAGGATTTTGAGTGTGGTTTTAATGGATGTTTTATTTTACAATAGTTCCAGATTTACAGTAATATTCTGAAGATAATAACCATGTTCAAATTACTCAATTTCCCTTTTTACTAATACCTTACTTATCTATGGGGCAAATATAACATGAAGTGAATAATCAGTGAAATAGAGTGAAACGTCACTTCTCTCGTATCTACAATATCCAGCAATGTGTTCTAGAGGAGGTTGTTAAAGGAAAACCTGGACCAGTTGCGGCAAGAACATCAGATGTTGAGTTGACTATCCTTTCAATAGGTTAACAATACTCAATACTCTACCATGTAAAAAGTAAATCTAATTCGTAATTATACACTGCCCGCACTAAGAAAAAACCTTGTTGCTCATGACAGCGACCACCACCATCCATCCCACCCTCTCCCCATTACAAACATACATTCACTTTTGGACTTGCAGTTTCTTCATCGATCCTTGTGTTTGGAGACTTATTCCTTATCTCTGCTAGTGTGCACTATCGCCGTACTAGGTTTTGTTATCTTGAGGCAACAGACACGACACAAATATTCCTGGCCTCTATATACTCTTTAGGTTAATGAGGAGCCACTCACTTCAGCTCTGGTTGCCCGAAATCTGTGGTTGGCATGGTGTGGCTTGAAATCACATAGCCTCAGATTGACCATCCACGAAGTGCCGGGATTGCAGTGGATGCAGAAATCTCAGACATTCTGGTTATAGGACAGAGACCTTCCTCTTAACTCCTAAATTTTTCTCAGACTGAACTCTCTCTATCTCCCTCATGTTTTCTAATTCCAATATACTCCAGCATATGGCAGGGAGCTGGTGTTTCCTCTAAGACAATTCCGATACTCCCCCGTCATTTCAGTGGTCCATTCGTCTATGTTCAGATCTGAATGTTTCCAAGGTTTATGAGTGTGGTTTTATTGGATATTTATTTTAGAATAGTTCCAGATTACAGTAAAATTATGAAGATATTAACCATGTTCACATTACCAAATTTCCCTTTTTACTAATACCTTACTTATGTATGGGGCAAATATAACATCAAGTGAATAATCAGTGAAATAGAGTGAAACGTCACTTCTCTCATATCTCCAATATCTAGCAATGTGTTCTAGAGGAGGTTGTTAAAGGAAAAACTGGACCAGTTGCGGCAAAAACTTCACATCTTGAGTTGACCATCTTTTCAATAGGTTAACAATATTCAACACTCTACCATGTAAAATGGAAGTAAAATTCATTATTATACACTGCCAGCACTAACAAAAAATCTTCTTCCTCATGATGGCGAACAACACCATCCGTCCCACCACCTCCGCAATACAAACATACATTCACTTTTGGACTTGCAGTTTCTTCATCGATCCTTGTGTTTGGAGTCTTATTCCTTATATCTGCTGGTCTGCACTATCGCCTTATTAAGTTTTGCTATCTTGAGGCAACAGACACTACTCAAAAGGTCCTGACCTCTATATACTCTTTAGGTTAATGAGGAGCCACTCACTTCAGATCTGGTTGCCCCAAATCAGTGGTTGGCATGGTGTGGCTTGAAATCACACAGCCTCAGATTGACCATCCACGAAGTGCCGGGGTTGCATAGGATGCAGAAATCACAGACATTCTGGTTATAGGACAGAGACCTTCCTCTTAACTCCTAAATTTTTCTCAGACTGACCTCTCTCTCTCTCCCTCATGTTTTCTAATTCCAATATACTCCAGCATATGGCAGGGAGCTGGTGTTTCCTCTAAGACAATTTCGATACTCCCGTGTCATATCAGTGGTCCATTCGACTATGTTCAGATATGAACGTTTCCAAGGTTCATGAGTGTGGTTTTATTGGTTATGTATTTTAGAATAGTTCCAGATTACAGTAAAATTATGAAGATATTAAACATTTTCACATTACCCAATTTCCCTTTTTACTAATCTCTTACTTATGTATGGGGCAAATATAACATGAAGTGAATAATCAGTGAAATAGAGTGAAACGTCACTTCTCTCATATCTCCAATATCTAGCAATGTGTTCTTGAGGAGGTTGTTAAAGGAAAAACTGGACCAGTTGCGGCAAAAACTTCAGATCTTGAGTTGACCATCTTTTCAGTAGGTTAACAATATTCAACACTCTACCATGTAAAATGGAAGTAAAATTCATTATTATACACTGCCAGCACTAACAAAAAATCTTGTTCCTCATGACAGCGAACACCACCATCCATCCCACCACCTCCCCAATACAAACAGAAATTCACTTTTGGACTTGCAGTTTCTTCATAAATCCTTGTGTTTGGTGTCTTATTCCTTATATATGCTGGTCTGCACTATCGCCTTATTAAGTTTTGCTATCTTGAGGCAACAGACACTACTCAAAAGGTCCTGACCTCTATATAATCTTTAGGTTAATGAGAAGCCACTCACTTCAGATCTGGTTGCCCCAAATCAGTGGTTGGCATGGTGTGGCTTGAAATCACACAGCCTCAGATTGACCATCCACGAAGTGCCGGGTTTCAGAGGATGCAGAAATCTCAGACATTCTGGTTATAGGACAGAGACCTTCCTCTTAACTCCTAAATTTTTCTCAGACTGAACTCTCTCTCTCCCCCTCATGTTTTCTAATTCCAATATAGTCCAGCATCTGGCAGGGAGCTGGTGTTTCCTCTAAGACAATTTCGATACTCCCCCGTCATTTCAGTGGTCCATTCGACTATGTTCAGATATGAACCTTTCCAAGGTTTATGAGTGTGGTTTTTAATGGATATTTATTTTACAATAGTTCCAGATTACAGTAAAATTATGAAGATAATAACCATGTTCAAATTACCCAATTTCCCTTTTTACTAATATCTTACTTATGTATGGGGCAAATATAACATGAAGTGAATAATCAGTGAAATAGAGTGAAACGTCACTTCTCTCATATCTCCAATATCTAGCAATGTGTTCTAGAGGAGGTTGTTAAAGGAAAAACTGGACCAGTTGCGGCAAAAACTTCACATCTTGAGTTGACCATCTTTTCAATAGGTTAACAATATTCAACACTCTACCATGTAAAATGGAAGTAATATTCATTATTATACACTGCCAGCAGTAACAAAAAATCTTGTTCCTCATGATGGCGAACACCACCATCCGTCCCACCACCTCCCCAATACAAACATACATTCACTTTTGGACTTGCAGTTTCTTCATCGATCCTTTTATTTGGTGTCTTATTCCTTATATCTGCTGGTCTGCACTATCGCCTTATTAAGTTTTGCTATCTTGAGGCAACAGACACTACTCAAAAGGTCCTGACCTCTATATACTCTTTAGGTTAATGAGGAGCCACTCACTTCAGATCTGGTTGCCCCAAATCAGTGGTTGGCATGGTGTGGCTTGAAATCACACAGACTCAGATTGACCATCCACGAAGTGCCGGGGTTGCAGAGGATGCAGAAATCTCAGACATTCTGGTTATAGGACAGAGATCTTCCTCTTAACTCTTAAATTTTTCTCAGACTGAACTCTCTCTCTCTCCCTCATGTTTTCTAATTCCAATATACTCCAGCATCTGGCAGGGAGCTGGTGTTTCCTCTAAGACAATTCCGATACTCCCCCGTCATTTCAGTGGTCCATTCGTCTATGTTCAGATCTGAATGTTTCCAAGGTTTATGAGTGTGGTTTTATTGGATATTTATTTTAGAATAGTTCCAGATTACTGTAAAATTATGAAGGTATTAACCATGATCACATTACCCAATTTCCCTTTTTACTAATATCTTACTTATGTATGGGGCAAATATAACATCAAGTGAATAATCAGTGAAATAGAGTGAAACGTCACTTCTCTCGTATCTCCAATATCTAGCAATGTGTTCTAGAGGAGGTTGTTAAAGGAAAAACTGGACCAGTTGCGGCAAAAACTTCACATCTTGAGTTGACCATCTTTTCAATAAGGTTAACAATATTCAACACTCTACCATGTAAAATGGAAGTAAAATTCATTATTATACACTGCCAGCACTAACAAAAAATCTTGTTCCTCATGATGGCGAACACCACCATCCGTCCCACCACCTCCCCAATACAAACATACATTCACTTTTGGACTTGCAGTTTCTTCATCGATCCTTGTGTTTGGAGTCTTATCCCTTATATCTGCTGGTCTGCACTATCGCCTTATTAAGTTTTGCTATCTTGAGGCAACAGACACTACTCAAAAGGTCCTGACCTCTATATACTCTTTAGGTTAATGAGGAGCCACTCACTTTAGATCTGGTTGCCCCAAATCAGTGGTTGGCATGGTGTGGCTTGAAATCACACAGCCTCAGATTGACCATCCACGAAGTGCCGGGGTTGCAGAGGATGCAGAAATCTCAGACATTCTGGTTATAGGACAGAGACCTTCCTCTTAACTCCTAAATTTTTCTCAGACTGACCTCTCTCTCTCTCCCTCATGTTTTCTAATTCCAATATAGTCCAGCATATGGCAGGGAGGTGGTGTTTCCTCTAAGACAGTTCCCATACTCCCCCGTCATTTCAGTGGTCCATTTGACTCTATTTAGATAGGAAATTTTCCAAGGATTTTGAGTGTGGTTTTAATGGATGTTTTATTTTAAAATAGTTCCAGATTTACAGTAATATTCTGAAGATAATAACCATGTTCAAATTACTCAATTTCCCTTTTTACTAATACCTTACTTATCTATGGGGCAAATATAACATGAAGTGAATAATCAGTGAAATAGAGTGAAACGTCACTTCTCTCATATCTCCAATATCCAGCAATGTGTTCTAGAGGAGGTTGTTAAAGGAAAACCTGGACCAGTTGCGGCAAACACATCAGATGTTGAGTTGACTATCCTTTCAATAGGTTAACAATATTCAGTACTCTACCATGTAAAAAGTAAATCAAATTCGTAATTATACACTGCCCGCACTAACAAAAAACCTTGTTGCTCATGATGGCGACCACCACCATCCATCCCACCCTCTCCCCAATACAAACATACATTCATTTTTGGACTTGCAGTTTCTTCATCGATCCTTGTGTTTGGAGACTTATTCCTTATCTCTGCTAGTGTGCACTATCGCCGTACTAGGTTTTGTTATCTTGAGGCAACAGACACGACACAAATGTTCCTGGCCTCTATATACACTTTAGGTTAATGAGGAGCCACTCACTTCAGCTCTGGTTGCCTGAAATCTGTGGTTGGCATGGTGTGGCTTGAAATCACACAGCCTCAGATTGACCATCCACGAAGTGCCGGGATTGCAGAGGATGCAGAAATCTCAGACATTCTGGTTATAGGACAGAGACCTTCCTCTTAATTCCTAAATTTTTCTCAGACTGACCTCTCTCTGTCTCCCTCATGATTTCTAATTCCAATATACTCCAGCATATGGCAGGGAGCTGGTGTTTCCTCTAAGACAATTCCGATACTCCCCCGTCATTTCAGTGGTCCATTCGACTATGTTCAGATATGAACGTTTCCAAGGTTTATGAGTGTGGTTTTTAATGGATATCTATTTTACAATAGTTCCAGATTACAGTAAAATTATGAAGATAATAACCATGTTCACATTACCCAATTTCCCTTTTTACTAATATCTTACTTATGTATGGGGCAAATATAACATCAAGTGAATAATCAGTGAAATAGAGTGAAACGTCACTTCTCTCATATCTCCAATATCTAGCAATGTGTTCTAGAGGAGGTTGTTAAAGGAAAAACTGGACCAGTTGCGGCAAAAACTTCAGATCTTGGGTTGACCATCTTTTCAGTAGGTTAACAATATTCAACACTCTACCATGTAAAATGGAAGTAAAATTCATTATTATACACTGCCAGCACTAACAAAAAATCTTGTTCCTCATGATCGCGAACACCACCATCCGTCCCACCACCTCCCCAATACAAACATACATTCACTTTTGGACTTGTAGTTTCTTCATCGATCCTTGTGTTTGGAGTCTTATTCCTTATATCTGCTGGTCTGCACTATCGCCTTATTAAGTTTTGCTATCTTGAGGCAACAGACACTACTCAAAAGGTCCTGACCTCTATATACTCTTTAGGTTAATGAGGAGCCACTCACTTCAGATCTGGTTGCCCCAAATCAGTGGTTGGCATGGTGTGGCTTGAAATTACACAGCCTCAGGTTGACCATCCACGAAGTGCCGGGGTTGCAGAGGATGCAGAAATCTCAGACATTCTGGTTATAGGACAGAGACCTTCCTCTTAACTCCTACATTTTTCTCAGACTGACCTTTCTCTCTCTCCCTCATGTTTTCTAATTCCCATTTAGTCCAGCATATGGCAGGGAGGTGGTGTTTCCTCTAAGACAGTTCCCATACTCCCCCGTCATTTCAGTGGTCCATTTGACTCTATTTAGATAGGAAATTTTCCAAGGATTTTGAGTGTGGTTTTAATGGATGTTTTATTTTACAATAGTTCCAGATTTACAGTAATATTCTGAAGATAATAACCATGTTCAAATTACCCAATTTCCCTTTTTACTAATATCTTACTTATGTATGGGGCAAATATAACATGAAGTGAATAATCAGTGAAATAGAGTGAAACGTCACTTCTCTCGTATCTCCAATATCCAGCAATGTGTTCTAGAGGAGGTTGTTAAAGGAAAACCTGGACCACTTGCGGCAAAAATATCAGATGTTGAGTTGACTATCCTTTCAATTGGTTAACAATACTCAATACTCTACCATGTAAAAAGTAAATCAAATTCGTAATTATACACTGCCCGCACTAAAAAAAACCTTGTTGCTCATGACGGCAACCACCACCATCCATCCCACCACCTCCCCAATACAAACATACATTCACTTTTGGACTTGCAGTTTCGTCATCGATCCTTGTGTTTGGAGACTTATTCCTTATCTCTCTGCTAGTGTGCACTATCGCCGTACTAGGTTTTGTTATCTTGAGGCAACAGACATGACACAAATGTTCCTGGCCTCTATATACTCTTTAGGTTAATGAGGAGCCACTCACTTCAGCTCTGGTTGCCCGAAATCTGTGGTTGGCATGGTGTGGCTTGAAATCACACAGCCTCAGATTGACCATCCACGAAGTGCCGGGATTGCAGAGGATGCAGAAATCTCAGACATTCTGGTTATAGGACAGAGACCTTCCTCTTAACTCCTAAATTTTTCTCGGACTGACCTCTCTCTCTCTCCCTCATGTTTTCTAATTCCAATATACTCCAGCATATGGCAGTTAGCTGGTGTTTCCTCTAAGACAATTCCGATACTCCCCCGTCATTTCAGTGGTCCATTCGACTATGTTCAGATATGAACGTTTCCAAGGTTTATGAGTGTGGTTTTTAATGGATATCTATTTTACAATAGTTCCAGATTACAGTAAAATTATGAAGATAATAACCATGTTCACATTACCCAATTTCCCTTTTTACTAATATCTTACATATGTATGGGGCAAATATAACATCAAGTGAATAATCAGTGAAATAGAGTGAAACGTCACTTCTCTCATATCTCCAATATCTAGCAATGTGTTCTAGAGGAGGTTGTTAAAGGAAAAACTGGACCAGTTGCGGCAAAAACTTCAGATCTTGGGTTGACCATCTTTTCAGTAGGTTAACAATATTCAACACTCTACCATGTAAAATGGAAGTAAAATTCATTATTATACACTGCCAGCACTAACAAAAAATCTTGTTCCTCATGATCGCGAACACCACCATCCGTCCCACCACCTCCCCAATACAAACATACATTCACTTTTGGACTTGCAGTTTCTTCATCGATCCTTTTGTTTGGAGTCTTATTCCTTATATCTGCTGGTCTGCACTATCGCCTTATTAAGTTTTGCTATCTTGAGGCAACAGACACTACTCAAAAGGTCCTGACCTCTATATACTCTTTAGGTTAATGAGGAGCCACTCACTTCAGATCTGGTTGCCCCAAATCAGTGGTTGGCATGGTGTGGCTTGAAATTACACAGCCTCAGGTTGACCATCCACGAAGTGCCGGGGTTGCAGAGGATGCAGAAATCTCAGACATTCTGGTTATAGGACAGAGACCTTCCTCTTAACTCCTACATTTTTCTCAGACTGACCTTTCTCTCTCTCCCTCATGTTTTCTAATTCCCATTTAGTCCAGCATATGGCAGGGAGGTGGTGTTTCCTCTAAGACAGTTCCCATACTCCCCCGTCATTTCAGTGGTCCATTTGACTCTATTTAGATAGGAAATTTTCCAAGGATTTTGAGTGTGGTTTTAATGGATGTTTTATTTTACAATAGTTCCAGATTTACAGTAATATTCTGAAGATAATAACCATGTTCAAATTACCCAATTTCCCTTTTTACTAATATCTTACTTATGTATGGGGCAAATATAACATGAAGTGAATAATCAGTGAAATAAAGTGAAACGTCACTTCTCTCGTATCTCCAATATCCAGCAATGTGTTCTAGAGGAGGTTGTTAAAGGAAAACCTGGACCAGTTGTGGCAAAAATATCAGATATTGAGTTGACTATCCTTTCAATTGGTTAACAATACTCAATACTCTACCATGTAAAAAGTAAATCAAATTCGTAATTATACACTGCCCGCACTAAAAAAAACCTTGTTGCTCATGACGGCGACCACCACCATCCATCCCACCCTCTCCCCAATACAAACATACATTCACTTTTGGACTTGCAGTTTCGTCATCGATCCTTGTGTTTGGAGACTTATTCCTTATCTCTCTGCTAGTGTGCACTATCGCCGTACTAGGTTTTGTTATCTTGAGGCAACAGACACGACACAAATGTTCCTGGCCTCTATATAGTCTTTAGGTTAATGAGGAGCCACTCCCTTCAGCTCTGGTTGCCCGAAATCTGTGGTTGGCATGGTGTGGCTTGCAATCACACAGCCTCAGATTGACCATCCACGAAGTGCCGGGGTTGCAGAGGATGCAGCAATCTCAGACATTCTGGTTATAGGACAGAGACCTTCCTCTTAACTCCTAAATTTTTCTCAGACTGACCTCTCTCTCTCTCCCTCATGTTTTCTAATTCCAATATACTCCAGCATATTGCAGGGAGCTGGTGTTTCCTCAAAGACAATTCCGATACTCCCCCGTCATTTCAGTGGTCCATTCGTCTATGTTCAGATCTGAACGTTTCCAAGGTTTATGAGTGTGGTTTTATTGGATATTTATTTTAGAATAGTTCCAGATTACAGTAAAATTATGAAGGTATTAACCATGATCACATTACCCAATTTCCCTTTTTACTAATATCTTACTTATGTATGGGGCAAATATAACATCAAGTGAATAATCAGTGAAATAGAGTGAAACGTCACTTCTCTCATATCTCCAATATCTAGCAATGTGTTCTTGAAGAGGTTGTTAAAGGAAAAACTGGACCAGTTACGGCATAAACGTCAGATCTTGAGGTCACCATCCTTTCAATAGGTTAACAATATTCAACACTCTACCATGTAAAATGGAAGTAAAATTCATTATTATACACTGCCAGCACTAACAAAAAATCTTCTTCCTCATGACGGCAACCACCACCATTCGTCCCACCACCTCCCCAATACAAACATAAATTCACTTTTGGACTTGCAGTTTCTTCATCCATCCTTCTGTTTGGAGTCTAATTCCTTATCTCTGATGGTCTGCACTATCGCCTTATTAAGTTTTGCTATCTTGAGGCAACAGACACTACTCAAAAGGTCCTGACCTCTATATACTCTTTAGGTTAATGAGGAGCCACTCACTTCAGATCTGGTTGCCCCAAATCAGTGTTTGGCATGGTGTGGCTTGAAATCACACAGCCTCAGATTGACCATCCACGAAGTGCCGGGATTGCAGAGGATGCAGAAATCTCAGACTTTCTGGTTATAGGACAGAGACCTTCCTCTTAACTCCTAAATTATTCTCAGACTGAACTCTCTCTCTCTCCCTCATGTTTTCTAATTCCAATATAGTCCAGCATATGGCAGGGAGCTGGTGTTTTCTCTAAGACAATTTCGATACTCCCCCGTCATTTCAGTGGTCCATTCGACTATGTTCAGATATGAACGTTTCCAAGGTTTATGAGTGTGGTTTTTAATGGATATCTATTTTACAATAGTTCCAGATTACAGTAAAATTATGAAGATAATAACCATGTTCACATTACCCAATTTCCCTTTTTACTAATATCTTACTTATGTATGGGGCAAATATAACATCAAGTGAATAATCAGTGAAATAGAGTGAAACGTCACTTCTCTCATATCTCCAATATCTAGCAATGTGTTCTAGAGGAGGTTGTTAAAGGAAAAACTGGACCAGTTGCGGCAAAAACTTCAGATCTTGGGTTGACCATCTTTTCAGTAGGTTAACAATATTCAACACTCTACCATGTAAAATGGAAGTAAAATTCATTATTATACACTGCCAGCACTAACAAAAAATCTTGTTCCTCATGATCGCGAACACCACCATCCGTCCCACCACCTCCCCAATACAAACATACATTCACTTTTGGACTTGCAGTTTCTTCATCGATCCTTGTGTTTGGAGTCTTATTCCTTATATCTGCTGGTCTGCACTATCGCCTTATTAAGTTTTGCTATCTTGAGGCAACAGACACTACTCAAAAGGTCCTGACCTCTATATACTCTTTAGGTTAATGAGGAGCCACTCACTTCAGATCTGGTTGCCCCAAATCAGTGGTTGGCATGGTGTGGCTTGAAATTACACAGCCTCAGGTTGACCATCCACGAAGTGCCGGGGTTGCAGAGGATGCAGAAATCTCAGACATTCTGGTTATAGGACAGAGACCTTCCTCTTAACTCCTACATTTTTCTCAGACTGACCTTTCTCTCTCTCCCTCATGTTTTCTAATTCCCATTTAGTACAGCATATGGCAGGGAGGTGGTGTTTCCTCTAAGACAGTTCCCATACTCCCCCGTCATTTCAGTGGTCCATTTGACTCTATTTAGATAGGAAATTTTCCAAGGATTTTGAGTGTGGTTTTAATGGATGTTTTATTTTACAATAGTTCCAGATTTACAGTAATATTCTGAAGATAATAACCATGTTCAAATTACCCAATTTCCCTTTTTACTAATACCTTACTTATGAATGGGGCAAATATAACATGAAGTGAATAATCAGTGAAATAGAGTGAAACGTCACTTCTCTCGTATCTCCAATATCCAGCAATGTGTTCTAGAGGAGGTTGTTAAAGGAAAACCTGGACCACTTGCGGCAAAAATATCAGATGTTGAGTTGACTATCCTTTCAATTGGTTAACAATACTCAATACTCTACCATGTAAAAAGTAAATCAAATTCGTAGTTATACACTGCCCGCACTAAAAAAAACCTTGTTGCTCATGACGGCGACCACCACCATCCATCCCACCCTCTCCCCAATACAAACATACATTCACTTTTGGACTTGCAGTTTCGTCATCGATCCTTGTGTTTGGAGACTTATTCCTTATCTCTGCTAGTGTGCACTATCGCCGTACTAGGTTTTGTTATCTTGAGGCAACAGACACGACACAAATGTTCCTGGCCTCTATATAGTCTTTAGGTTAATGAGGAGCCACTCCCTTCAGCTCTGGTTGCCCGAAATCTGTGGTTGGCATGGTGTGGCTTGAAATCACACAGCCTCAGATTGACCATCCACGAAGTGCCGGGGTTGCATAGGATGCAGAAATCACAGACATTCTGGTTATAGGACAGAGACCTTCCTCTTAACTCCTAAATTTTTCTCAGACTGACCTCTCTCTCTCTCCCTCATGTTTTCTAATTCCAATATACTCCAGCATATGGCAGGGAGCTGGTGTTTCCTCTAAGACAATTCCGATACTCCCCCGTCATTTCAGTGGTCCATTCGTCTATGTTCAGATCTGAACGTTTCCAAGGTTTATGAGTGTGGTTTTATTGGATATTTATTTTAGAATAGTTCCAGATTACAGTAAAATTATGAAGGTATTAACCATGATCACATTACCCAATTTCCCTTTTTACTAATATCTTACTTATGTATGGGGCAAATATAACATCAAGTGAATAATCAGTGAAATAGAGTGAAACGTCACTTCTCTCATATCTCCAATATCTAGCAATGTGTTCTTGAAGAGGTTGTTAAAGGAAAAACTGGACCAGTTACGGCATAAACGTCAGATCTTGAGGTCACCATCCTTTCAATAGGTTAACAATATTCAACACTCTACCATGTAAAATGGAAGTAAAATTCATTATTATACACTGCCAGCACTAACAAAAAATCTTCTTCCTCATGACGGCAACCACCACCATTCGTCCCACCACCTCCCCAATACAAACATAAATTCACTTTTGGACTTGCAGTTTCTTCATCCATCCTTCTGTTTGGAGTCTAATTCCTTATCTCTGATGGTCTGCACTATCGCCTTATTAAGTTTTGCTATCTTGAGGCAACAGACACTACTCAAAAGGTCCTGACCTCTATATACTCTTTAGGTTAATGAGGAGCCACTCACTTCAGATCTGGTTGCCCCAAATCAGTGTTTGGCATGGTGTGGCTTGAAATCACACAGCCTCAGATTGACCATCCACGAAGTGCCGGGATTGCAGAGGATGCAGAAATCTCAGACATTCTGGTTATAGGACAGAGACCTTCCTCTTAACTCCTAAATTATTCTCAGACTGAACTCTCTCTCTCTCCCTCATGTTTTCTAATTCCAATATAGTCCAGCATATGGCAGGGAGCTGGTGTTTTCTCTAAGACAATTTCGATACTCCCCCGTCATTTCAGTGGTCCATTCGACTATGTTCAGATATGAACGTTTCCAAGGTTTATGAGTGTGGTTTTTAATGGATATCTATTTTACAATAGTTCCAGATTACAGTAAAATTATGAAGATAATAACCATGTTCACATTACCCAATTTCCCTTTTTACTAATATCTTACTTATGTATGGGGCAAATATAACATCAAGTGAATAATCAGTGAAATAGAGTGAAACGTCACTTCTCTCATATCTCCAATATCTAGCAATGTGTTCTAGAGGAGGTTGTTAAAGGAAAAACTGGACCAGTTGCGGCAAAAACTTCAGATCTTGGGTTGACCATCTTTTCAGTAGGTTAACAATATTCAACACTCTACCATGTAAAATGGAAGTAAAATTCATTATTATACACTGCCAGCACTAACAAAAAATCTTGTTCCTCATGATCGCGAACACCACCATCCGTCCCACCACCTCCCCAATACAAACATACATTCACTTTTGGACTTGCAGTTTCTTCATCGATCCTTGTGTTTGGAGTCTTATTCCTTATATCTGCTGGTCTGCACTATCGCCTTATTAAGTTTTGCTATCTTGAGGCAACAGACACTACTCAAAAGGTCCTGACCTCTATATACTCTTTAGGTTAATGAGGAGCCACTCACTTCAGATCTGGTTGCCCCAAATCAGTGGTTGGCATGGTGTGGCTTGAAATCACACAGCCTCAGGTTGACCATCCACGAAGTGCCGGGGTTGCAGAGGATGCAGAAATCTCAGACATTCTGGTTATAGGACAGAGACCTTCCTCTTAACTCCTACATTTTTCTCAGACTGACCTTTCTCTCTCTCCCTCATGTTTTCTAATTCCCATTTAGTACAGCATATGGCAGGGAGCTGGTGTTTCCTCTAAGACAATTCCGATACTCCCCCGTCATTTCAGTGGTCCATTCGTTTATGTTCAGATCTGAACGTTTCCAAGGTTCATGAGTGTGGTTTTATTGGATATGTATTTTAGAATAGTTCCAGATTACAGTAAAATTATGAAGATATTAAACATTTTCACATTACCCAATTTCCCTTTTTACTAATCTCTTACTTATGTATGGGGCAAATATAACATGAAGTGAATAATCAGTGAAATAGAGTGAAACGTCACTTCTCTCATATCTCCAATATCTAGCAATGTGTTCTTGAGGAGGTTGTTAAAGGAAAAACTGGACCAGTTGCGGCAAAAACTTCAGATCTTGAGTTGACCATCTTTTCAGTAGGTTAACAATATTCAACACTCTACCATGTAAAATGGAAGTAAAATTCATTATTATACACTGCCAGCACTAACAAAAAATCTTGTTCCTCATGACAGCGAACACCACCATCCATCCCACCACCTCCCCAATACAAACAGAAATTCACTTTTGGACTTGCAGTTTCTTCATAAATCCTTGTGTTTGGTGTCTTAATCCTTATATATGCTGGTCTGCACTATCGCCTTATTAAGTTTTGCTATCTTGAGACTACAGACACTACTCAAAAGGTCCTGACCTCTATATACTATTTAGGTTAATGAGGAGCCACTCACTTCAGATCTGGTTGCCCCAAATCAGTGGTTGGCATGGTGTGGCTTGAAATCACACAGCCTCAGATTGACCATCCACGAAGTGCCGGGGTTGCAGAGGATGCAGAAATCTCAGACATTCTGGTTATAGGACAGAGACCTTCCTCTTAACTCCTAAATTTTTCTCAGACTGAACTCTCTCTCTCCCCCTCATGTTTTCTAATTCCAATATAGTCCAGCATCTGGCAGGGAGCTGGTGTTTCCTCTAAGACAATTACGATACTCCCCCGTCATTTCAGTGGTCCATTCGACTATGTTCAGATATGAACCTTTCCAAGGTTTATGAGTGTGGTTTTTAATGGATATTTATTTTACAATAGTTCCAGATTACAGTAAAATTATGAAGATAATAACCATGTTCAAATTACCCAATTTCCCTTTTTACTAATATCTTACTTATGTATGGGGCAAATATAACATGAAGTGAATAATCAGTGAAATAGAGTGAAACGTCACTTCTCTCGTATCTCCAATATCTAGCAATGTGTTCTAGAGGAGGTTGTTAAAGGAAAAACTGGACCAGTTGCGGCAAAAACTTCACATCTTGAGTTGACCATCTTTTCAATAAGGTTAACAATATTCAACACTCTACCATGTAAAATGGAAGTAAAATTCATTATTATACACTGCCAGCACTAACAAAAAATCTTGTACCTCATGATGGCGAACACCACCATCCGTCCCACCACCTCCCCAATACAAACATACATTCACTTTTGGACTTGCAGTTTCTTCATCGATCCTTGTGTTTGGAGTCTTATCCCTTATATCTGCTGGTCTGCACTATCGCCTTATTAAGTTTTGCTATCTTGAGGCAACAGACACTACTCAAAAGGTCCTGACCTCTATATACTCTTTAGGTTAATGAGGAGCCACTCACTTCAGATCTGGTTGCCCCAAATCAGTGGTTGGCATGGTGTGGCTTGAAATCACACAGCCTCAGATTGACCATCCACGAAGTGCCGGGGTTGCAGAGGATGCAGAAATCTCAGACATTCTGGTTATAGGACAGAGACCTTCCTCTTAACTCCTAAATTTTTCTCAGACTGACCTCTCTCTCTCTCCCTCATGTTTTCTAATTCCAATATAGTCCAGCATATGGCAGGGAGGTGGTGTTTCCTCTAAGACAGTTCCCATACTCCCCCGTCATTTCAGTGGTCCATTTGACTCTATTTAGATAGGAAATTTTCCAAGGATTTTGAGTGTGGTTTTAATGGATGTTTTATTTTACAATAGTTTCAGATTTACAGTAATATTCTGAAGATAATAAGCATGTTCAAATTACTCAATTTCCCTTTTTACTAATACCTTACTTATCTATGGGGCAAATATAACATGAAGTGAATAATCAGTGAAATAGAGTGAAACGTCACTTCTCTCGTATCTCGAATAACCAGCAATGTGTTCTAGAGGAGGTTGTTAAAGGAAAACCTGGACCAGTTGCGGCAAAAACATCAGATGTTGAGTTGACTATCCTTTCAATAGGTTAACAATACTCAATACTCTACCATGTAAAAAGTAAATCTAATTCGTAATTATACACTGCCCGCACTAAGAAAAAACCTTGTTGCTCATGACAGCGACCACCACCATCCATCCCACCCTCTCCCCATTACAAACATACATTCACTTTTGGACTTGCAGTTTCTTCATCGATCCTTGTGTTTGGAGACTTATTCCTTATCTCTGCTAGTGTGCACTATCGCAGTACTAGGTTTTGTTATCTTGAGTCAACAGACACGACACAAATGTTCCTGGCCTCTATATACTCTTTAGGTTAATGAGGAGCCACTCACTTCAGCTCTGGTTGCCCGAAATCTGTGCTTGGCATGGTGTGGCTTGAAATCACACAGCCTCAGATTGACCATCCACGAAGTGCCGGGATTGCAGAGGATGCAGAAATCTCAGACATTCTGGTTATAGGACAGAGACCTTCCTCTTAACTCCTAAATTTTTCTCAGACTGAACTCTCTCTCTCTCCCTCATGTTTTCTAATTCCAATATACTCCAGCATATGGCAGGGAGCTGGTGTTTCCTCTAAGACAATTCCGATACTCCCCCGTCATTTCAGTGGTCCATTCGTCTATGTTCAGATCTGAACTTTTCCAAGGTTTATGAGTGTGGTTTTATTGGATATTTATTTTAGAATAGTTCCAGATTACAGTAAAATTATGAAGATATTAACCATGATCACATTACCCAATTTCCCTTTTTACTAATATCTTACTTATGTATGGGGCAAATATAACATCAAGTGAATAATCAGTGAAATAGAGTGAAACGTCACTTCTCTCATATCTCCAATATCTAGCAATGTGTTCTAGAGGAGGTTGTTAAAGGAAAAACTGGACCAGTTGCGGCAAAAACTTCAGATCTTGGGTTGACCATCTTTTCAGTAGGTTAACAATATTCAACACTCTACCATGTAAAATGGAAGTAAAATTCATTATTATACACTGCCAGCACTAACAAAAAATCTTGTTCCTCATGATCGCGAACACCACCATCCGTCCCACCACCTCCCCAATACAAACATAAATTCAATTTGGACTTGCAGTTTCTTCATCCATCCTTCTGTTTGGAGTCTAATTCCTTATCTCTGATGGTCTGCACTATCGCCTTATAAGTTTTGCTATCTTGAGGCAACAGACACTACTCAAAAGGTCCTGACCTCTATATACTCTTTAGGTTAATGAGGAGCCACTCACTTCAGATCTGGTTGCCCCAAATCAGTGTTTGGCATGGTGTGGCTTGAAATCACACAGCCTCAGATTGACCATCCCCGAAGTGCCGGGATTGCAGAGGATGCAGAAATCTCAGGCATTCTGGTTATAGGACAGAGACCTTCCTCTTAACTCCTAAATTTTTCTCAGACTGAACTCTCTCTCTCTCCCTCATGTTTTCTAATTCCAATATAGTCCAGCATATGGCAGGGAGCTGGTGTTTTCTCTAAGACAATTTCGATACTCCCCCGTCATTTCAGTGGTCCATTCGACTATGTTCAGATATGAACGTTTCCAAGGTTTATGAGTGTGGTTTTTAATGGATATCTATTTTACAATAGTTCCAGATTACAGTAAAATTATGAAGATAATAACCATGTTCACATTACCCAATTTCCCTTTTTACTAATATCTTACTTATGTATGGGGCAAATATAACATCAAGTGAATAATCAGTGAAATAGAGTGAAACGTCACTTCTCTCATATCTCCAATATCTAGCAATGTGTTCTAGAGGAGGTTGTTAAAGGAAAAACTGGACCAGTTGCGGCAAAAACTTCAGATCTTGGGTTGAACATCTTTTCAGTAGGTTAACAATATTCAACACTCTACCATGTAAAATGGAAGTAAAATTCATTATTATACACTGCCAGCACTAACAAAAAATCTTGTTCCTCATGATCGCGAACACCACCATCCGTCCCACCACCTCCCCAATACAAACATACATTCACTTTTGGACTTGCAGTTTCTTCATCGATCCTTGTGTTTGGAGTCTTATTCCTTATATCTGCTGGTCTGCACTATCGCCTTATTAAGTTTTGCTATCTTGAGGCAACAGACACTACTCAAAAGGTCCTGACCGCTATATACTCTTTAGGTTAATGAGGAGCCACTCACTTCAGATCTGGTTGCCCCAAATCAGTGGTTGGCATGGTGTGGCTTGAAATTACACAGCCTCAGGTTGACCATCCACGAAGTGCCGGGGTTGCAGAGGATGCAGAAATCTCAGACATTCTGGTTATAGGACAGAGACCTTCCTCTTAACTCCTAAATTTTTCTCAGACTGACCTTTCTGTCTCTCCCTCATGTTTTCTAATTACCATTTAGTCCAGCATATCGCAGGGAGGTGGTGTTTCCTCTAAGACAGTTCCCATACTCCCCCGTCATTTCAGTGGTCCATTTGACTCTATTTAGATAGGAAATTTTCCAAGGATTTTGAGTGTGGTTTTAATGGATGTTTTATTTTACAATAGTTCCAGATTTACAGTAATATTCTGAATATAATAACCATGTTCAAATTACTCAATTTCCCTTTTTACTAATATCTTACTTATGTATGGGGCAAATATAACATGAAGTGAATGATCAGTGAAATAGAGTGAAACGTCACTTCTCTCGTATCTCCAATATCCAGCAATGTGTTCTAGAGGAGGTTGTTAAAGGAAAACCTGGACCAGTTGCGGCAAAAACATCAGATGTTGAGTTGACTATCCTTTCAATAGGTTAACAATACTCAATACTCTACCATGTAAAAAGTAAATCTAATTCGTAATTATACACTGCCCGCACTAAGAAAAAACCTTGTTGCTCATGACAGCGACCACCACCATCCATCCCACCCTCTCCCCATTACAAACATACATTCACTTTTGGACTTGCAGTTTCTTCATCGATCCTTGTGTTTGGAGACTTATTCCTTATCTCTGCTAGTGTGCACTATCGCCGTACTAGGTTTTGTTATCTTGAGGCAACAGACACGACACAAATGTTCCTGGCCTCTATATACTCTTTAGGTCAATGAGGAGCCACTCACTTCAGCTCTGGTTGCCCGAAATCTGTGGTTGGCATGGTGTGGCTTGAAATCACACAGCCTCAGATTGACCATCCACGAAGTGCCGGGATTGCAGAGGATGCAGAAATCTCAGACATTCTGGTTATAGGACAGAGACCTTCCTCTTAACTCCTAAATTTTTCTCAGACTGAACTCTCTCTCTCTCCCTCATGTTTTCTAATTCCAATATACTCCTGCATATGGCAGGGAGCTGGTGTTTCCTCTAAGACAATTCCGATACTCCCCCGTCATTTCAGTGGTCCATTCGTCTATGTTCAGATCTGAACTTTTCCAAGGTTTATGAGTGTGGTTTTATTGGATATTTATTTTAGAATAGTTCCAGATTACAGTAAAATTATGAAGATATTAACCATGATCACATTACCCAATTTCCCTTTTTACTAATATCTTACTTATGTATGGGGCAAATATAACATCAAGTGAATAATCAGTGAAATAGAGTGAAACGTCACTTCTCTCATATCTCCAATATCTAGCAATGTGTTCTAGAGGAGGTTGTTAAAGGAAAAACTGGACCAGTTGCGGCAAAAACTTCAGATCTTGGGTTGACCATCTTTTCAGTAGGTTAACAATATTCAACACTCTACCATGTAAAATGGAAGTAAAATTCATTATTATACACTGCCAGCACTAACAAAAAATCTTGTTCCTCATGATCGCGAACACCACCATCCGTCCCACCACCTCCCCAATACAAACATAAATTCAATTTGGACTTGCAGTTTCTTCATCCATCCTTCTGTTTGGAGTCTAATTCCTTATCTCTGATGGTCTGCACTATCGCCTTATAAGTTTTGCTATCTTGAGGCAACAGACACTACTCAAAAGGTCCTGACCTCTATATACTCTTTAGGTTAATGAGGAGCCACTCACTTCAGATCTGGTTGCCCCAAATCAGTGTTTGGCATGGTGTGGCTTGAAATCAAACAGCCTCAGATTGACCATCCACGAAGTGCCGGGATTGCAGAGGATGCAGAAATCTCAGGCATTCTGGTTATAGGACAGAGACCTTCCTCTTAACTCCTAAATTTTTCTCAGACTGAACTCTCTCTCTCTCCCTCATGTTTTCTAATTCCAATATAGTCCAGCATATGGCAGGGAGCTGGTGTTTTCTCTAAGACAATTTCGATACTCCCCCGTCATTTCAGTGGTCCATTCGACTATGTTCAGATATGAACGTTTCCAAGGTTTATGAGTGTGGTTTTTAATGGATATCTATTTTACAATAGTTCCAGATTACAGTAAAATTATGAAGATAATAACCATGTTCACATTACCCAATTTCCCTTTTTACTAATATCTTACTTATGTATGGGGCAAATATAACATCAAGTGAATAATCAGTGAAATAGAGTGAAACGTCACTTCTCTCATATCTCCAATATCTAGCAATGTGTTCTAGAGGAGGTTGTTAAAGGAAAAACTGGACCAGTTGCGGCAAAAACTTCAGATCTTGGGTTGACCATCTTTTCAGTAGGTTAACAATATTCAACACTCTACCATGTAAAATGGAAGTAAAATTCATTATTATACACTGCCAGCACTAACAAAAAATCTTGTTCCTCATGATCGCGAACACCACCATCCGTCCCACCACCTCCCCAATACAAACATACATTCACTTTTGGACTTGCAGTTTCTTCATCGATCCTTGTGTTTGGAGTCTTATTCCTTATATCTGCTGGTCTGCACTATCGCCTTATTAAGTTTTGCTATCTTGAGGCAACAGACACTACTCAAAAGGTCCTGACCGCTATATACTCTTTAGGTTAATGAGGAGCCACTCACTTCAGATCTGGTTGCCCCAAATCAGTGGTTGGCATGGTGTGGCTTGAAATTACACAGCCTCAGGTTGACCATCCACGAAGTGCCGGGGTTGCAGAGGATGCAGAAATCTCAGACATTCTGGTTATAGGACAGAGACCTTCCTCTTAACTCCTAAATTTTTCTCAGACTGACCTTTCTGTCTCTCCCTCATGTTTTCTAATTACCATTTAGTCCAGCATATCGCAGGGAGGTGGTGTTTCCTCTAAGACAGTTCCCATACTCCCCCGTCATTTCAGTGGTCCATTTGACTCTATTTAGATAGGAAATTTTCCAAGGATTTTGAGTGTGGTTTTAATGGATGTTTTATTTTACAATAGTTCCAGATTTACAGTAATATTCTGAATATAATAACCATGTTCAAATTACTCAATTTCCCTTTTTACTAATATCTTACTTATGTATGGGGCAAATATAACATGAAGTGAATGATCAGTGAAATAGAGTGAAACGTCACTTCTCTCGTATCTCCAATATCCAGCAATGTGTTCTAGAGGAGGTTGTTAAAGGAAAACCTGGACCAGTTGCGGCAAAAACATCAGATGTTGAGTTGACTATCCTTTCAATAGGTTAACAATACTCAATACTCTACCATGTAAAAAGTAAATCTAATTCGTAATTATACACTGCCCGCACTAAGAAAAAACCTTGTTGCTCATGACAGCGACCACCACCATCCATCCCACCCTCTCCCCATTACAAACATACATTCACTTTTGGACTTGCAGTTTCTTCATCGATCCTTGTGTTTGGAGACTTATTCCTTATCTCTGCTAGTGTGCACTATCGCCGTACTAGGTTTTGTTATCTTGAGGCAACAGACACGACACAAATGTTCCTGGCCTCTATATACTCTTTAGGTCAATGAGGAGCCACTCACTTCAGCTCTGGTTGCCCGAAATCTGTGGTTGGCATGGTGTGGCTTGAAATCACACAGCCTCAGATTGACCATCCACGAAGTGCCGGGATTGCAGAGGATGCAGAAATCTCAGACATTCTGGTTATAGGACAGAGACCTTCCTCTTAACTCCTAAATTTTTCTCAGACTGAACTCTCTCTCTCTCCCTCATGTTTTCTAATTCCAATATACTCCTGCATATGGCAGGGAGCTGGTGTTTCCTCTAAGACAATTCCGATACTCCCCCGTCATTTCAGTGGTCCATTCGTCTATGTTCAGATCTGAATGTTTCCAAGGTTTATGAGTGTGGTTTTATTGGATATTTATTTTAGAATAGTTCCAGATTACAGTAAAATTATGAAGATATTAACCATGATCACATTACCCAATTTCCCTTTTTACTAATATCTTACTTATGTATGGGGCAAATATAACATCAAGTGAATAATCAGTGAAATAGAGTGAAACGTCACTTCTCTCGTATCTCCAATATCCAGCAATGTGTTCTAGAGGAGGTTGTTAAAGGAAAACCTGGACCAGTTGTGGCAAAAACATCAGATGTTGAGTTGACTATCCTTTCAATAGGTAAACAATATTCAGTACTCTACCATGTAAAAAGTAAATCAAATTCGTAATTATACACTGCCCGCACTAACAAAAAACCTTGTTGCTCATGATGGCGACCACCACCATCCATCCCACCCTCTCCCCAATACAAACATACATTCATTTTTGGACTTGCAGTTTCTTCATCGATCCTTGTGTTTGGAGAGTTATTCCTTATCTCTGCTAGTGTGCACTATCGCCGTACTAGGTTTTGTTATCTTGAGTCAACAGACACGACACAAATGTTCCTGGCCTCTATATACTCTTTAGGTTAATGAGGAGCCACTCACTTCAGCTCTGGTTGCACGAAATCTGTGGTTGGCATGGTGTGGCTTGAAATCACACAGCCTCAGATTGACCATCCACGAAGTGCCGGGATTGCAGAGGATGCAGAAATCTCAGACATTCTGGTTATAGGACAGAGACCTTCCTCTTAACTCCTAAATTTTTCTCAGACTGAACTCTTTCTCTCTCCCTCATGTTTTCTAATTCCAATATACTCCAGCATATGGCAGGGAGCTGTTGTTTCCTCTAAGACAATTCCGATACTCCCCCGTCATTTCAGTGGTCCATTCGTCTATGTTCAGATCTGAACTTTTCCAAGGTTTATGAGTGTGGTTTTATTGGATATTTATTTTAGAATAGTTCCAGATTACAGTAAAATTATGAAGGTATTAACCATGATCACATTACCCAATTTCCCTTTTTACTAATATCTTACTTATGTATGGGGCAAATATAACATCAAGTGAATAATCAGTGAAATAGAGTGAAACGTCACTTCTCTCCTATCTCCAATATCTAGCAATGTGTTCTTGAAGAGGTTTTTAAAGGAAAAACTGGACCAGTTACGGCATAAACGTCAGATCTTGAGGTCACCATCCTTTCAATAGGTTAACAATATTCAACACTCTACCATGTAAAATGGAAGTAAAATTCATTATTATACACTGCCAGCCCTAACAAAAAATCTTCTTCCTCATGACGGCAACCACCACCATCCGTCCCACCACCTCCCCAATACAAACATAAATTCAATTTGGACTTGCAGTTTCTTCATCCATATTTCTGTTTGGAGTCTAATTCCTTATCTTTGATGGTCTGCACTATCGCCTTATTAAGTTTTGCTATCTTGAGGCAACAGACACTACTCAAAAAGTCCTGACCTCTATATACTCTTTAGGTTAATGAGGAGCCACTCACTTCAGATCTGGTTGCCCCAAATCAGTGTTTGGCATGGTGTGGCTTGAAATCACACAGCCTCAGATTGACCATCCACGAAGTGCCGGGATTGCAGAGGATGCAGAAATCTCAGGCATTCTGGTTATAGGACAGAGACCTTCCTCTTAACTCCTAAATTTTTCTCAGACTGAACTCTCTCTCTCTCCCTCATGTTTTCTAATTCCAATATAGTCCAGCATATGGCAGGGAGCTGGTGTTTTCTCTAAGACAATTTCGATACTCCCCCGTCATTTCAGTGGTCCATTCGACTATGTTCAGATATGAACGTTTCCAAGGTTTATGAGTGTGGTTTTTAATGGATATCTATTTTACAATAGTTCCAGATTACAGTAAAATTATGAAGATAATAACCATGTTCACATTACCCAATTTCCCTTTTTACTAATATCTTACTTATGTATGGGGCAAATATAACATCAAGTGAATTATCAGTGAAATAGAGTGAAACGTCACTTCTCTCATATCTCCAATATCTAGCAATGTGTTCCAGAGGAGGTTGTTAAAGGAAAAACTGGACCAGTTGCGGCAAAAACTTCAGATCTTGGGTTGACCATCTTTTCAGTAGGTTAACAATATTCAACACTCTACCATGTAAAATGGAAGTAAAATTCATTATTATACACTGCCAGCACTAACAAAAAATCTTGTTCCTCATGATCGCGAACACCACCATCCGTCCCACCACCTCCCCAATACAAACATACATTCACTTTTGGACTTGCAGTTTCTTCATCGATCCTTGTGTTTGGAGTCTTATTCCTTATATCTGCTGGTCTGCACTATCGCCTTATTAAGTTTTGCTATCTTGAGGCAACAGACACTACTCAAAAGGTCCTGACCGCTATATACTCTTTAGGTTAATGAGGAGCCACTCACTTCAGATCTGGTTGCCCCAAATCAGTGGTTGGCATGGTGTGGCTTGAAATTACACAGCCTCAGGTTGACCATCCACGAAGTGCCGGGGTTGCAGAGGATGCAGAAATCTCAGACATTCTGGTTATAGGACAGAGACCTTCCTCTTAACTCCTAAATTTTTCTCAGACTGACCTTTCTGTCTCTCCCTCATGTTTTCTAATTACCATTTATTCCAGCATATCGCAGGGAGGTGGTGTTTCCTCTAAGACAGTTCCCATGCTCCCCCGTCATTTCAGTGGTCCATTTGACTCTATTTAGATAGGAAATTTTCCTAGGATTTTGAGTGTGGTTTTAATGGATGTTTTATTTTACAATAGTTCCAGATTTACAGTAATATTCTGAATATAATAACCATGTTCAAATTACTCAATTTCCCTTTTTACTAATATCTTACTTATGTATGGGGCAAATATAACATGAAGTGAATGATCAGTGAAATAGAGTGAAACGTCACTTCTCTCGTATCTCCAATATCCAGCAATGTGTTCTAGAGGAGGTTGTTAAAGGAAAACCTGGACCAGTTGCGGCAAAAACATCAGATGTTGAGTTGACTATCCTTTCAATAGGTTAACAATACTCAATACTCTACCATGTAAAAAGTAAATCTAATTCGTAATTATACACTGCCCGCACTAAGAAAAAACTTGTTGCTCATGACAGCGACCACCACCATCCATCCCACCCTCTCCCCATTACAAACATACATTCACTTTTGGACTTGCAGTTTCTTCATCGATCCTTGTGTTTGGAGACTTATTCCTTATCTCTGCTAGTGTGCACTATCGCCGTACTAGGTTTTGTTATCTTGAGGCAACAGACACGACACAAATGTTCCTGGCCTCTATATACTCTTTAGGTCAATGAGGAGCCACTCACTTCAGCTCTGGTTGCCCGAAATCTGTGGTTGGCATGGTGTGGCTTGAAATCACACAGCCTCAGATTGACCATCCACGAAGTGCCGGGATTGCAGAGGATGCAGAAATCTCAGACATTCTGGTTATAGGACAGAGACCTTCCTCTTAACTCCTAAATTTTTCTCAGACTGAACTCTCTCTCTCTCCCTCATGTTTTCTAATTCCAATATACTCCAGCATATGGCAGGGAGCTGTTGTTTCCTCTAAGACAATTCCGATACTCCCCCGTCATTTCAGTGGTCCATTCGTCTATGTTCAGATCTGAATGTTTCCAAGGTTTATGAGTGTGGTTTTATTGGATATTTATTTTAGAATAGTTCCAGATTACAGTAAAATTATGAAGATATTAACCATGATCACATTACCCAATTTCCCTTTTTACTAATATCTTACTTATGTATGGGGCAAATATAACATCAAGTGAATAATCAGTGAAATAGAGTGAAACGTCACTTCTCTCGTATCTCCAATATCCAGCAATGTGTTCTAGAGGAGGTTGTTAAAGGAAAACCTGGACCAGTTGTGGCAAAAACATCAGATGTTGAGTTGACTATCCTTTCAATAGGTTAACAATATTCAGTACTCTACCATGTAAAAAGTAAATCAAATTCGTAATTATACACTGCCCGCACTAACAAAAAACCTTGTTGCTCATGATGGCGACCACCACCATCCATCCCACCCTCTCCCCAATACAAACATACATTCATTTTTGGACTTGCAGTTTCTTCATCGATCCTTGTGTTTGTAGACTTATTCCTTATCTCTGCTAGTGTGCACTATCGCCGTACTAGGTTTTGTTATCTTGAGTCAACAGACACGACACAAATGTTCCTGGCCTCTATATACTCTTTAGGTTAATGAGGAGCCACTCACTTCAGCTCTGGTTGCACGAAATCTGTGGTTGGCATGGTGTGGCTTGAAATCACACAGCCTCAGATTGACCATCCACGAAGTGCCGGGATTGCAGAGGATGCAGAAATCTCAGACATTCTGGTTATAGGACAGAGACCTTCCTCTTAACTCCTAAATTTTTCTCAGACTGAACTCTCTCTCTCTCCCTCATGTTTTCTAATTCCAATATACTCCAGCATATGGCAGGGAGCTGGTGTTTCCTCTAAGACAATTCCGATACTCCCCCGTCATTTCAGTGGTCCATTCGTCTATGTTCAGATCTGAACTTTTCCAAGGTTTATGAGTGTGGTTTTATTGGATATTTATTTTAGAATAGTTCCAGATTACAGTAAAATTATGAAGATATTAACCATGATCACATTACCCAATTTCCCTTTTTACTAATATCTTACTTATGTATGGGGCAAATATAACATCAAGTGAATAATCAGTGAAATAGAGTGAAACGTCACTTCTCTCCTATCTCCAATATCTAGCAATGTGTTCTTGAAGAGGTTGTTAAAGGAAAAACTGGACCAGTTACGGCATAAACGTCAGATCTTGAGGTCACCATCCTTTCAATAGGTTAACAATATTCAACACTCTACCATGTAAAATGGAAGTAAAATTCATTATTATACACTGCCAGCCCTAACAAAAAATCTTCTTCCTCATGATGGCAACCACCACCATCCGTCCCACCACCTCCCCAATACAAACATAAATTCAATTTGGACTTGCAGTTTCTTCATCCATCCTTCTGTTTGGAGTCTAATTCCTTATCTCTGATGGTCTGCACTATCGCCTTATTAAGTTTTGCTATCTTGAGGCAACAGACACTACTCAAAAGGTCCTGACCTCTATATACTCTTTAGGTTAATGAGGAGCCACTCACTTCAGATCTGGTTGCCCCAAATCAGTGGTTGGCATGGTGTGGCTTGAAATTACACAGCCTCAGGTTGACCATCCACGAAGTGCCGGGGTTGCAGAGGATGCAGAAATCTCAGACATTCTGGTTATAGGACAGAGACCTTCCTCTTAACTCCTAAATTTTTCTCAGACTGACCTTTCTGTCTCTCCCTCATGTTTTCTAATTCCCATTTAGTCCAGCATATCGCAGGGAGGTGGTGTTTCCTCTAAGACAGTTCCCATACTCCCCCGTCATTTCAGTGGTCCATTTGACTCTATTTAGATAGGAAATTTTCCAAGGATTTTGAGTGTGGTTTTAATGGATGTTTTATTTTACAATAGTTCCAGATTTACAGTAATATTCTGAATATAATAACCATGTTCAAATTACTCAATTTCCCTTTTTACTAATATCTTACTTATGTATGGGGCAAATATAACATGAAGTGAATAATCAGTGAAATAGAGTGAAACGTCACTTCTCTCATATCTCCAATATCTAGCAATGTGTTCTAGAGGAGGTTGTTAAAGGAAAAACTGGACCAGTTGCGGCAAAAACTTCAGATCTTGGGTTGACCATCTTTTCAGTAGGTTAACAATATTCAACACTCTACCATGTAAAATGGAAGTAAAATTCATTATTATACACTGCCAGCACTAACAAAAAATCTTGTTCCTCATGATCGCGAACACCACCATCCGTCCCACCACCTCCCCAATACAAACATACATTCACTTTTGGACTTGCAGTTTCTTCATCGATCCTTGTGTTTGGAGACTTATTCCTTATCTCTGCTAGTGTGCACTATCGCCGTACTAGGTTTTGTTATCTTGAGGCAACAGACACGACACAAATGTTCCTGGCCTCTATATACTCTTTAGGTCAATGAGGAGCCACTCACTTCAGCTCTGGTTGCCCGAAATCTGTGGTTGGCATGGTGTGGCTTGAAATCACACAGCCTCAGATTGACCATCCACGAAGTGCCGGGATTGCAGAGGATGCAGAAATCTCAGACATTCTGGTTATAGGACAGAGACCTTCCTCTTAACTCCTAAATTTTTCTCAGACTGAACTCTCTCTCTCTCCCTCATGTTTTCTAATTCCAATATACTCCAGCATATGGCAGGGAGCTGGTGTTTCCTCTAAGACAATTCCGATACTCCCCCGTCATTTCAGTGGTCCATTCGTCTATGTTCAGATCTGAATGTTTCCAAGGTTTATGAGTGTGGTTTTATTGGATATTTATTTTAGAATAGTTCCAGATTACAGTAAAATTATGAAGATATTAACCATGATCACATTACCCAATTTCCCTTTTTACTAATATCTTACTTATGTATGGGGCAAATATAACATCAAGTGAATAATCAGTGAAATAGAGTGAAACGTCACTTCTCTCATATCTCCAATATCCAGCAATGTGTTCTAGAGGAGGTTGTTAAAGGAAAACCTGGACCAGTTGCGGCAAAAACATCAGATGTTGAGTTGACTATCCTTTCAATAGGTTAACAATATTCAGTACTCTACCATGTAAAAAGTAAATCAAATTCGTAATTATACACTGCCCGCACTAACAAAAAACCTTGTTGCTCATGATGGCGACCACCACCATCCATCCCACCCTCTCCCCAATACAAACATACATTCATTTTTGGGCTTGCAGTTTCTTCATCGATCCTTGTGTTTGGAGAGTTATTCCTTATCTCTGCTAGTGTGCACTATCGCCGTACTAGGTTTTGTTATCTTGAGTCAACAGACACGACACAAATGTTCCTGGCCTCTATATACTCTTTAGGTTAATGAGGAGCCACTCACTTCAGATCTGGTTGCCCCAAATCAGTGTTTGGCATGGTGTGGCTTGAAATCACACAGCCTCAGATTGACCATCCACGAAGTGCCGGGATTGCAGAGGATGCAGAAATCTCAGGCATTCTGGTTATAGGACAGAGACCTTCCTCTTAACTCCTAAATTTTTCTCAGACTGAACTCTCTCTCTCTCCCTCATGTTTTCTAATTCCAATATAGTCCAGCATATGGCAGTGAGCTGGTGTTTTCTCTAAGACAATTTCGATACTCCCCCGTCATTTCAGTGGTCCATTCGACTATGTTCAGATATGAACGTTTCCAAGGTTTATGAGTGTGGTTTGTAATGGATATCTATTTTACAATAGTTCCAGATTACAGTAAAATTATGAAGATAATAACCATGTTCACATTACCCAATTTCCCTTTTTACTAATATCTTACTTATGTATGGGGCAAATATAACATCAAGTGAATAATCAGTGAAATAGAGTGAAACGTCACTTCTCTCATATCTCCAATATCTAGCAATGTGTTCTAGAGGAGGTTGTTAAAGGAAAAACTGGACCAGTTGCGGCAAAAACTTCAGATCTTGGGTTGACCATCTTTTCAGTAGGTTAACAATATTCAACACTCTACCATGTAAAATGGAAGTAAAATTCATTATTATACACTGCCAGCACTAACAAAAAATCTTGTTCCTCATGATCGCGAACACCACCATCCGTCCCACCACCTCCCCAATACAAACATACATTCACTTTTGGACTTGCAGTTTCTTCATCGATCCTTGTGTTTGGAGTCTTATTCCTTATATCTGCTGGTCTGCACTATCGCCTTATTAAGTTTTGCTATCTTGAGGCAACAGACACTACTCAAAAGGTACTGACCTCTATATACTCTTTAGGTTAATGAGGAGCCACTCACTTCAGATCTGGTTGCCCCAAATCAGTGGTTGGCATGGTGTGGCTTGAAATTACACAGCCTCAGGTTGACCATCCACGAAGTGCCGGAGTTGCAGAGGATGCAGAAATCTCAGACATTCTGGTTATAGGACAGAGACCTTCCTCTTAACTCCTAAATTTTTCTCAGACTGACCTTTCTGTCTCTCCCTCATGTTTTCTAATTCCCATTTAGTCCAGCATATCGCAGGGAGGTGGTGTTTCCTCTAAGACAGTTCCCATACTCCCCCGTCATTTCAGTGGTCCATTTGACTCTATTTAGATAGGAAATTTTCCAAGGATTTTGAGTGTGGTTTTAATGGATGTTTTATTTTACAATAGTTCCAGATTTACAGTAATATTCTGAAGATAATAACCATGTTCAAATTACCCAATTTCCCTTTTTACTAATATGTTACTTATGTATGGGGCAAATATAACATGAAGTGAATAATCAGTGAAATAGAGTGAAACGTCACTTCTCTCGTATCTCCAATATCCAGCAATGTGTTCTAGAGGAGGTTGTTAAAGGAAAACCTGGACCAGTTGCGGCAAAAACATCAGATGTTGAGTTGACTATCCTTTCAATAGGTTAACAATACTCAATACTCTACCATGTAAAAAGTAAATCAAATTCGTAATTATACACTGCCCGCACTAAAAAAAACCTTGTTGCTCATGACGGCGACCACCACCATCCATCCCACCCACTCCCCAATACAAACATACATTCACTTTTGGACTTGCAGTTTCTTCATCGATCCTTGTGTTTGGAGACTTATTCCTTATCTCTGCTAGTGTGCACTATCGCCGTACTAGGTTTTGTTATCTTGAGTCAAAAGACACGACACAAATGTTCCTGGCCTCTATATACTCTTTAGGTTAATGAGGAGCCACTCACTTCAGCTCTGGTTGCTCGAAATCTGTGGTTGGCATGGTGTGGCTTGAAATCACACAGCCTCAGATTGACCATCCACGAAGTGCCGGGATTGCAGAGGATGCAGAAATCTCAGACATTCTGGTTATAGGACAGAGACCTTCCTCTTAACTCCTAAATTTTTCTCAGACTGAACTCTCTCTCTCTCCCTCATGTTTTCTAATTCCAATATACTCCAGCATATGGCAGGGAGCTGGTGTTTCCTCTAAGACAATTCCGATACTCCCCCGTCATTTCAGTGGTCCATTCGTCTATGTTCAGATATGAACTTTTCCAAGGTTTATGAGTGTGGTTTTATTGGATATTTATTTTAGAATAGTTCCAGATTACAGTAAAATTATGAAGGTATTAACCATGATCACATTACCCAATTTCCCTTTTTACTAATATCTTACTTATGTATTGGGCAAATATAACATCAAGTGAATAATCAGTGAAATAGAGTGAAACGTCACTTCTCTCCTATCTCCAATATCTAGCAATGTGTTCTTGAAGAGGTTGTTAAAGGAAAAACTGGACCAGTTACGGCATAAACGTCAGATCTTGAGGTCACCATCCTTTCAATAGGTTAACAATATTCAACACTCTACCATGTAAAATGGAAGTAAAATTCATTATTATACACTGCCAGCCCTAACAAAAAATCTTCTTCCTCATGACGGCAACCACCACCATCCGTCCCACCACCTCCCCAATACAAACATAAATTCAATTTGGACTTGCAGTTTCTTCATCCATCCTTCTGTTTGGAGTCTAATTCCTTATCTCTGATGGTCTGCACTATCGCCGTATTAAGTTTTGCTATCTTGAGGCAACAGACACTACTCAAAAGGTCCTGACCTCTATATACTCTTTAGGTTAATGAGGAGCCACTCACTTCAGATCTGGTTGCCCCAAATCAGTGTTTGGCATGGTGTGGCTTGAAATCACACAGCCTCAGATTGACCATCCACGAAGTGCCGGGATTGCAGAGGATGCAGAAATCTCAGGCATTCTGGTTATAGGACAGAGACCTTCCTCTTAACTCCTAAATTTTTCTCAGACTGAACTCTCTCTCTCTCCCTCATGTTTTCTAATTCCAATATAGTCCAGCATATGGCAGGGAGCTGGTGTTTTCTCTAAGACAATTTCGATACTCCCCCGTCATTTCAGTGGTCCATTCGACTATGTTCAGATATGAACGTTTCCAAGGTTTATGAGTGTGGTTTGTAATGGATATCTATTTTACAATAGTTCCAGATTACAGTAAAATTATGAAGATAATAACCATGTTCACATTACCCAATTTCCCTTTTTACTAATATCTTACTTATGTATGGGGCAAATATAACATCAAGTGAATAATCAGTGAAATAGAGTGAAACGTCACTTCTCTCATATCTCCAATATCTAGCAATGTGTTCTAGAGGAGGTTGTTAAAGGAAAAACTGGACCAGTTGCGGCAAAAACTTCAGATCTTGGGTTGACCATCTTTTCAGTAGGTTAACAATATTCAACACTCTACCATGTAAAATGGAAGTAAAATTCATTATTATACACTGCCAGCACTAACAAAAAATCTTGTTCCTCATGATCGCGAACACCACCATCCGTCCCACCACCTCCCCAATACAAACATACATTCACTTTTGGACTTGCAGTTTCTTCATCGATCCTTGTGTTTGGAGTCTTATTCCTTATATATGCTGGTCTGCACTATCGCCTTATTAAGTTTTGCTATCTTGAGGCAACAGACACTACTCAAAAGGTCCTGACCTCTATATACTCTTTAGGTTAATGAGGAGCCACTCACTTCAGATCTGGTTGCCCCAAATCAGTGGTTGGCATGGTGTGGCTTGAAATTACACAGCCTCAGGTTGACCATCCACGAAGTGCCGGGGTTGCAGAGGATGCAGAAATCTCAGACAATCTGGTTATAGGACAGAGACCTTCCTCTTAACTCCTAAATTTTTCTCAGACTGACCTTTCTCACTCTCCCTCATGTTTTCTAATTCCCATTTAGTCCAGCATATGGCAGGGAGGTGGTGTTTCCTCTAAGACAGTTCCCATACTCCCCCGTCATTTCAGTGGTCCATTTGACTCTATTTAGATAGGAAATTTTCCAAGGATTTTGAGTGTGGTTTTAATGGATGTTTTATTTTACAATAATTCCAGATTTACAGTAATATTCTGAAGATAATAACCATGTTCAAATTACCCAATTTCCCTTTTTACTAATATCTTACTTATGAATGGGGCAAATACAACATGAAGTGAATAATCAGTGAAATAGAGTGAAACGTCACTTCTCTCGTATCTCCAATATCCAGCAATGTGTTCTAGAGGAGGTTGTTAAAGGAAAACCTGGACCACTTGCGGCAAAAATATCAGATGTTGAGTTGACTATCCTTTCAATTGGTTAACAATACTCAATACTCTACCATGTAAAAAGTAAATCAAATTCGTAGTTATACACTGCCCGCACTAAAAAAAACCTTGTTGCTCATGACGGCGACCACCACCATCCATCCCACCCTCTCCCCAATACAAACATACATTCACTTTTGGACTTGCAGTTTCGTCATCGATCCTTGTGTTTGGAGACTTATTCCTTATCTCTGCTAGTGTGCACTATCGCCGTACTAGGTTTTGTTATCTTGAGGCAACAGACACGACACAAATGTTCCTGGCCTCTATATAGTCTTTAGGTTAATGAGGAGCCACTCCCTTCAGCTCTGGTTGCCCGAAATCTGTGGTTGGCATGGTGTGGCTTGAAATCACACAGCCTCAGATTGACCATTCACGAAGTGCCGGGGTTGCATAGGATGCAGAAATCACAGACATTCTGGTTATAGGACAGAGACCTTCCTCTTAACTCCTAAATTTTTCTCAGACTGACCTCTCTCTCTCTCCCTCATGTTTTCTAATTCCAATATACTCCAGCATATGGCAGGGAGCTGGTTTTTCCTCTAAGACAATTCCGATACTCCCCCGTCATTTCAGTGGTTCATTCGTTTATGTTCAGATCTGAACGTTTCCAAGGTTCATGAGTGTGGTTTTATTGGATATGTATTTTAGAATAGTTCCAGATTACAGTAAAATTATGAAGATATTAAACATTTTCACATTACCCAATTTCCCTTTTTACTAATCTCTTACTTATGTATGGGGCAAATATAACATGAAGTGAATAATCAGTGAAATAGAGTAAAACGTCACTTCTCTCATATCTCCAATATCTAGCAATGTGTTCTTGAGGAGGTTGTTAAAGGAAAAACTGGACCAGTTGCGGCAAAAACTTCAGATCTTGAGTTGACCATCTTTTCAGTAGGTTAACAATATTCAACACTCTACCATGTAAAATGGAAGTAAAATTCATTATTATACACTGCCAGCACTAACAAAAAATCTTGTTCCTAATGACGGCGAACACCACCATCCATCCCACCACCTCCCCAATACAAACAGAAATTCACTTTTGGACTTGCAGTTTCTTCATAAATCCTTGTGTTTGGTGTCTTATTCCTTATATATGCTGGTCTGCACTATCGCCTTATTAAGTTTTGCTATCTTGAGGCAACAGACACTACTCAAAAGGTCCTGACCTCTATATACTCTTTAGGTTAATGAGGAGCCACTCACTTCAGATCTGGTTGCCCCAAATCAGTGGTTGGCATGGTTTGGCTTGAAATCACACAGCCTCAGATTGACCATCCACGAAGTGCCGGGGTTGCAGAGGATGCAGAAATCTCAGACATTCTGGTTATAGGACAGAGACCTTCCTCTTATCTCCTAAATTTTTCTCAGACTGACCTCTCTCTCTCCCTAATGTTTTCTAATTCCAATTTAGTCCAGCATATGGCAGGGAGGTGGTGTTTCCTCTAAGACGGTTCCCATACTCCCCTGTCATTTCAGTGGTCCATTCGACTATATTTAGATGGGAAATTTTCCAAGGATTTTGAGTGTGGTTTTAATGGATGTTTTATTTTAGAATAATTCCAGATTTACAGTAACATTTTGAAGATAATAACCATGTTCACATTACCCAATTTCCATTTTTATTAATATCTCACTTATGTATTGGACAAATATAAAAGGAAGTGAATAATCACTGAAATAGAGTGAAACGTCACTTCTCTAGTATCTCCAATATCCAGCAATTTGTTCTAGAGGAGGTTGTTACAAGAAAACCTGTACCAGTTGCGGCAAAAACGTCATATCTTGAGTTGACCATTCTTTCAATAGGTTAACAATATTCAATACTCTACCATGTAAAAAAGAAATCAAATTCCTTATTATACACTGCCCGCACTAACAAAAAACCTTGTTTCTCATGACTGCGACCACCACCATCCACCGACCCCCTTCCCAATACAAACATACATTCACTTTTGGACTTGCAGTTTCTTCATCCACCTTGTGTTTGGAGTCTTATTCCTTATCTCTGCTGGTGTGTACTATCATCTTATTAAGTTTTGCTATCTTGAGGCAACAGACACTACTCAAAAGGTCCTGGCCTCTATATACTCTTTAGGTTAACGAGGAGCCACCCACTTCAGCTCTGGTTCCCGAAATCAGCTGTTGGCATGGTGTGGCTTGAAATCACACAGACTCAGATTGACCATCCACAAAGTCCCGGGGTTGCAGAGGATGCAGAAATCTCAGACATTCTGCTTATAGGACAGAGACCTTCCTCTTAACTCCTAAATTTTTCTCAGACTGACCTCTCTCTCTCCCTAATGTTTTCTAATTCCAATTTAGTCCAGCATATGGCAGGGAGGTGGTGTTTCCTCTAAGACAGTTCCCATACTCCCCTGTCATTTCAGTGGTCCATTCGACTATATTTAGATGGGAAATTTTCCAAGGATTTTGAGTGTGGTTTTAATGGATGTTTTATTTTAGAATAATTCCAGATTTACAGTAAAATTGTGAAGATAATTACCATGTTCAAAATTACCCAATTTCCCTTTTTACTAATATCTTACTTACGTATGGGGCAAATATAACATGAAGTGAATAATTAGTGAAATAGAGTGAAACGTCACTTCTCTAGTATCTCCAATATCCAGCAATGTGTTCTAAAGGAGATTGTTAAAGGAAAAACTGGACCAGTTGCGGCCAAAACGTCAGATCTTGAATTGACCATCCTTTCAATAGGTTAACAATATTCAATACTCTACCATGTAAAATGGAAGTAAAATTCATTATTATACACTGCCAGCACTAACAAGAAACCTTGTTCCTCATGAGGGCGACCTCCACCATCCATCCCACCACCTACCCAATACAAACATAAATTCACTTTTGGACTTGCAGTTTCTTCATCTATCCTTGTGTTTGGAGTCTTATTCCTTATCTCTGCTGGTCTGCACTATCATCTTATAAAGTTTTGCTATCTTGAGGCAACAGACACTACTCAAAAGGTCCTGGCCTATATATACTCTTTAGGTTAATGAGGAGCCACTCACTTCAGCTCTGGTTGCCCTAAATCAGTGGTTGGCATGGTGTGGCTTGAAATCACCCTCAGATTGACCATCCAGGAAGTGCCGGGGTTGCAGAGGATGCAAAAATCTCAGACATTCTGGTTATAGGACAGAGACCTTGCTCTTAACTCCTAAATTTTTCTCAGACTGACCTCTCTCTCTCTCCCTCATGTTTTCTAATTCCAATTTTGTCCAGCATTTGGCAGGGAGGTGGTGTTTCCTCTAAGACCATTGCGATACTCCCCCGTCATTTCAGTGGTCCATTCGACTATGGTCAGATATGAACGTTTCCAAGGTTTATGAGTGTGGTTTTAATGGATATTTATTTTAGAATAATTCCAGATTACAGTAAAATTGTGAAGATAAGAACCATGTTCACATTACTCAATTTCCATTTTTACTAATATCTTAATTATGTATGTGCAAATATAACATGAAGGGAATAATCACTGAAGTAGAGTCAAACGTCACTTCTCTAGTATCTCCAATATCCAGTAATGTTTTCTAGAGGAGGTTGTTACAGGAAAACCTAGACCAGTTGCGGCAAAAACGTCAGATCTTGAGTTGACCATCCTTTCAATAGGTTAACAATATTCAATACTCTACCATGTAAAAAGGAAATCAAATTCCTTATTATACACTGACCGCACTAACAAAAAACCTTGTTTCTCATGACTGCGACCACCACCATCCACCGACCCCCTTCCCAATACAAACATACATTCACTTTTGGACTTGCAGTTTCTTCATCCACCTTGTGTTTGGAGTCTTATTCCTTATCTCTGCTGGTGTGTACTATCATCTTATTAAGTTTTGCTATCTTGAGGCAACAGACACTACTCAAAAGGTCCTGGCCTCTATATACTCTTTAGGTTAACGAGGAGCCACCCACTTCAGCTCTGGTTCCCGAAATCAGCTGTTGGCATGGTGTGGCTTGAAATCACACAGACTCAGATTGACCATCCACAAAGTCCCGGGGTTGCAGAGGATGCAGAAATCTCAGACATTCTGCTTATAGGACAGAGACCTTCCTCTTAACTCCTAAATTTTTCTCAGACTGACCTCTCTCTCTCCCTAATGTTTTCTAATTCCAATTTAGTCCAGCATATGGCAGGGAGGTGGTGTTTCCTCTAAGACAGTTCCCATACTCCCCTGTCATTTCAGTGGTCCATTCGACTATATTTAGATGGGAAATTTTCCAAGGATTTTGAGTGTGGTTTTAATGGATGTTTTATTTTAGAATAATTCCAGATTTACAGTAAAATTGTGAAGATAATTACCATGTTCAAAATTACCCAATTTCCCTTTTTACTAATATCTTACTTACGTATGGGGCAAATATAACATGAAGTGAATAATTAGTGAAATAGAGTGAAACGTCACTTCTCTAGTATCTCCAATATCCAGCAATGTGTTCTAAAGGAGATTGTTAAAGGAAAAACTGGACCAGTTGCGGCCAAAACGTCAGATCTTGAATTGACCATCCTTTCAATAGGTTAACAATATTCAATACTCTACCATGTAAAATGGAAGTAAAATTCATTATTATACACTGCCAGCACTAACAAGAAACCTTGTTCCTCATGAGGGCGACCTCCACCATCCATCCCACCACCTACCCAATACAAACATAAATTCACTTTTGGACTTGCAGTTTCTTCATCTATCCTTGTGTTTGGAGTCTTATTCCTTATCTCTGCTGGTCTGCACTATCATCTTATAAAGTTTTGCTATCTTGAGGCAACAGACACTACTCAAAAGGTCCTGGCCTATATATACTCTTTAGGTTAATGAGGAGCCACTCACTTCAGCTCTGGTTGCCCTAAATCAGTGGTTGGCATGGTGTGGCTTGAAATCACCCTCAGATTGACCATCCAGGAAGTGCCGGGGTTGCAGAGGATGCAAAAATCTCAGACATTCTGGTTATAGGACAGAGACCTTGCTCTTAACTCCTAAATTTTTCTCAGACTGACCTCTCTCTCTCTCCCTCATGTTTTCTAATTCCAATTTTGTCCAGCATTTGGCAGGGAGGTGGTGTTTCCTCTAAGACCATTGCGATACTCCCCCGTCATTTCAGTGGTCCATTCGACTATGGTCAGATATGAACGTTTCCAAGGTTTATGAGTGTGGTTTTAATGGATATTTATTTTAGAATAATTCCAGATTACAGTAAAATTGTGAAGATAAGAACCATGTTCACATTACTCAATTTCCATTTTTACTAATATCTTAATTATGTATGTGCAAATATAACATGAAGGGAATAATCACTGAAGTAGAGTCAAACGTCACTTCTCTAGTATCTCCAATATCCAGTAATGTTTTCTAGAGGAGGTTGTTACAGGAAAACCTAGACCAGTTGCGGCAAAAACGTCAGATCTTGAGTTGACCATCCTTTCAATAGGTTAACAATATTCAATACTCTACCATGTAAAAAGGAAATCAAATTCCTTATTATACACTGACCGCACTAACAAAAAACCTTGTTTCTCATGACTGCGACCACCACCATCCACCGACCCCCTTCCCAATACAAACATACATTCACTTTTGGACTTGCAGTTTCTTCATCCACCTTCTGTTTGGAGTCTTATTCCTTATCTCTGCTGGTGTGTACTATCGTCTTATTAAGTTTTGCTATCTTGAGGCAACAGACACTACTCAAAAGGTCCTGGCCTCTATATACTCTTTAGGTTAACGAGGAGCCACTCACTTCAGCTCTGGTTGCCCGAAATCAGCTGTTGGCATGGTGTGGCTTGAAATCACACAGACTCAGATTGACCATCCACAAAGTCCCGGGGTTGCAGAGGATGCAGAAATCTCAGACATTCTGCTTATAGGACAGAGACCTTCCTCTTAACTCCTAAATTTTTCTCAGACTGACCTCTCTCTCTCCCTAATGTTTTCTAATTCCAATTTAGTCCAGCATATGGAAGGGAGGTGGTGTTTCCTCTAAGACAGTTCCCATACTCCCCTGTCATTTCAGTGGTCCATTCGACTATATTTAGATGGGAAAATTTCCAAGGATTTTGAGTGTGGTTTTAATGGATGTTTTATTTTAGAATAATTCCAGATTTACAGTAAAATTTTGAAGATAATAACCATGTTCAAATTACCCAATTTCCTTTTTACTAATATCTTACTTACGTATGGGGCAAATATAACATGAAGTGAAGAATCAGTGAAATAGAGTGAAACGTCACTTCTCTAGTATCTGCAATATCCAGCAATGTGTTCTAGAGGAGGTTGTTACAGGAAAAACTGGACAAGTTGCGGCAAAAAGTCAGATCTTGAGTTGACCATCCTTTCAATAGGTTAACAATATTCAATACTCTACCATGTAAAAAGGAAATCAAATTCCTTATTATACACTGCCCGCACTAACAAAAAACCTTGTTCCTCATGACTGCGACCACCACCATCCATCTGCCCCCCTCCCCAATACAAACATACATTCACTTTTGGACTTGCAGTTTCTTCATCGATCCTTGTGTTTGGAGACTTATTCCTTATCTCTACTAGAGTGCACTATCACCTTAATAAGTTTTGTTATCTTGAGGCAATAGACACTATACAAATGTGCCTGGCCTCTATATATTCTTCAGGTTAATGAGGAGCCACTCACTTCAGCTCTGTTTGCCCGAAATCTGTGGTTGGCATTGTGTGGCTTGAAATCACACAGCCTCAGATTGACCATCCACGAAGTGCCGGGGTTGAAGAGGATGCAGATATGTCAGACATTCTGGTTATAGGACAGAGACCTTCCTCTTAACTCCGAAATTTTTCTCAGACTGACCTCTCTCTCTCTCCCTCAAGTTTTCTAATTCCATATAGTCCAGCATTTGGCAGGGAGGTGGTGTTTCCTCTAAGACAGTTCCCATACTCCCCTGTCATTTCAGTGGTCCATTCGACTATATTTAGATAGGAAATTTTCCAAGGATTTTTAGTGTGGTTTTAATGGATGTTTTATTTAGAATAGTTCCAGATTTACAGTAAAATTGTGAAGATAATAACCATGTTCAAATTACCCAATTTCCCTTTTTACTAATATCTTACTTATGTATGGGGTAAATATAACATGAAGTGAAGAATCAGTGAAATAGAGTGAAACATCACTTCTCTAGTATCTCCAATATCCAGCAATGTGTTCTAGAGGAGTTTGTTACAGGAAAAACTGGACCAGTTCCGACAAAAACGTCAGATCTTGAGTTGACCATTCTTTCAATAGGTTAACAATATTCAATACTCTACCATGTAAAAAGGAAATCAAATTCTTTATTATACACTGCCCGCACTAACAAAAAACCTTGTTCCTCATGACGGTGACCACCACCATCCTTCCCACCACCTCCCCAATACAAAAATAAATTCACTTTTGGACTTGCAGTTTCTTCATCTATCCTTGTGTTTGGAGTCTTATTCCTTATCTCTGCTGGTCTGCACTATCGTCTTATTAAGTTTTGCTATCTTGAGGCAACAGACACTACTCAAAAGGTCCTGGCCTCTATATACTCTTTAGGTTAATGAGGAGCCACTCACTTCAGCTCCGGTTGCCCGAAATCCGTGGTTGGCATGGTGTGGCTTGATATCACACAGACTCAGATTGACCATCCACAAAGTCCCGGGGTTGCAGAGGATGCAAAAATCTCATACATTCTGGTTATAGGACAGAGACCTTGCTCTTAACTCCTAAATTTTTCTCAGACTGACCTCTCTCTCTCTCCCTCAAGTTTTCTAATTCCATATAGTCCAGCATTTGGCAGGGAGGTGGTGTTTCCTCTAAGACAATTGCCATACTCCCCCAACATTTCAGTGGTCCATTGGACTATGGTCTTATATGAACGTTTCCAAGGTTTATGAGTGTGGTTTTCATGGATATTTATTTTAGAATAATTCCCGATTACAGTAAAATTGTGAAGATAATAACCATGTTCACATTACCCAATTTCCATTTTTATTAATATCTCACTTATGTATTGGACAAATATAAAAGGAAGTGAATAATCACTGAAATAGAGTGAAACGTCACTTCTCTAGTATCTCCAATATCCAGCAATTTGTTCTAGAGGAGGTTGTTACAAGAAAACCTGGACCAGTTGCGGCAAAAACGTCATATCTTGAGTTGACCATTCTTTCAATAGGTTAACAATATTCAATACTCTACCATGTAAAAAAGAAATCAAATTCCTTATTATACACTGCCCGCACTAACAAAAAACCTTGTTTCTCATGACTGCGACCACCACCATCCACCGACCCCCTTCCCAATACAAACATACATTCACTTTTGGACTTGCAGTTTCTTCATCCACCTTGTGTTTGGAGTCTTATTCCTTATCTCTGCTGGTGTGTACTATCGTCTTATTAAGTTTTGCTATCTTTAGGCAACAGACACTACTCAAAAGGTCCTGGCATCTATATACTCTTTAGGTTAACGAGGAGCCACCCACTTCAGCTCTGGTTCCCGAAATCAGCTGTTGGCATGGTGTGGCTTGAAATCACACAGACTCAGATTGACCATCCACAAAGTCCCGGGGTTGCAGAGGATGCAGAAATCTCAGACATTCTGCTTATAGGACAGAGACCTTCCTCTTAACTCCTAAATTTTTCTCAGACTGACCTCTCTCTCTCCCTAATGTTTTCTAATTCCAATTTAGTCCAGCATATGGCAGGGAGGTGGTGTTTCCTCTAAGACAGTTCCCATACTCCCCTGTCATTTCAGTGGTCCATTCGACTATATTTAGATGGGAAATTTTCCAAGGATTTTGAGTGTGGTTTTAATGGATGTTTTATTTTAGAATAATTCCAGATTCACAGTAAAATTGTTAAGATAATTACCATGTTCAAAATTACCCAATTTCCCTTTTTACTAATATCTTACTTACGTATGGGGCAAATATAACATGAAGTGAATAATTAGTGAAATAGAGTGAAACATCACTTCTCTAGTATCTCCAATATCCAGCAATGTGTTCTAAAGGAGATTGTTAAAGGAAAAACTGGACCAGTTGCGGCCAAAACGTCAGATCTTGAATTGACCATCCTTTCAATAGGTTAACAATATTCAATACTCTACCATGTAAAATGGAAGTAAAATTCATTATTATACACTGCCAGCACTAACAAGAAACCTTGTTCCTCATGAGGGCGACCTCCACCATCCATCCCACCACCTACCCAATACAAACATAAATTCACTTTTGGACTTGCAGTTTCTTCATCTATCCTTGTGTTTGGAGTCTTATTCCTTATCTCTGCTGGTCTGCACTATCATCTTATTAAGTTTTGCTATCTTGAGGCAACAGTCACTACTCAAAAGGTCCTGGCCTATATATACTCTTTAGGTTAATGCGGAGCCACTCACTTCAGCTCTGGTTGCCCTAAGTCAGTGGTTGGCATGGTGTGGCTTGAAATCACCCTCAGATTGACCATCCAGGAATTGCCGGGGTTGCAGAGGATGCAAAAATCTCAGACATTCTGGTTATAGGACAGAGACCTTGCTCTTAACTCCTAAATTTTTCTCAGACTGACCTCTCTCTCTCCCCCTCATGTTTTCTAATTCCAATTTTGTCCAGCATTTGGCAGGGAGGTGGTGTTTCCTCTAAGACCATTGCAATACTCCCCCGTCATTTCAGTGGTCCATTCGACTATGGTCAGATATGAACGTTTCCAAGGTTTATGAGTGTGGTTTTAATGGATATTTATTTTAGAATAATTCCAGATTACAGTAAAATTGTGAAGATAAGAACCATGTTCACATTACTCAATTTCCATTTTTACTAATATCTTAATTATGTATGGGCAAATATAACATGAAGGGAATAATCACTGAAGTAGAGTCAAACGTCACTTCTCTAGTATCTCCAGTATCCAGTAATGTTTTCTAGAGGAGGTTGTTACAGGAAAACCTAGACCAGTTGCGGCAAAAACGTCAGATCTTGAGTTGACCATCCTTTCAATAGGTTAACAATATTCAATACTCTACCATGTAAAAAGGAAATCAAATTCCTTATTATACACTGACCGCACTAACAAAAAACCTTGTTTCTCATGACTGCGACCACCACCATCCACCGACCCCCTTTCCAATACAAACATACATTCACTTTTGGACTTGCAGTTTCTTCATCCACCTTCTGTTTGGAGTCTTATTCCTTATCTCTGCTGGTGTGTACTATCGTCTTATTAAGTTTTGCTATCTTGAGGCAACAGACACTACTCAAAAGGTCCTGGCCTCTATATACTCTTTAGGTTAACGAGGAGCCACTCACTTCAGCTCTGGTTGCCCGAAATCAGCTGTTGGCATGGTGTGGCTTGAAATCACACAGACTCAGATTGACCATCCACAAAGTCCCGGGGTTGCAGAGGATGCAGAAATCTCAGACATTCTGCTTATAGGACAGAGACCCTCCTCTTAACTCCTAAATTTTTCTCAGACTGACCTCTCTCTCTCCCTAATGTTTTCTAATTCCAATTTAGTCCAGCATATGGAAGGGAGGTGGTGTTTCCTCTAAGACAGTTCCCATACTCCCCTGTCATTTCAGTGGTCCTTTCGACTATATTTAGATGGGAAATTTTCCAAGGATTTTGAGTGTGGTTTTAATGGATGTTTTATTTTAGAATAATTCCAGATTTACAGTAAAATTTTGAAGATAATAACCATGTTCAAATTACCCAATTTCCTTTTTACTAATATCTTACTTACGTATGGGGCAAATATAACATGAAGTGAAGAATCAGTGAAATAGAGTGAAACGTCACTTCTCTAGTATCTGCAATATCCAGCAATGTGTTCTAGAGGAGGTTGTTACAGGAAAAACTGGACAAGTTGCGGCAAAAATCAGATCTTGAGTTGACCATCCTTTCAATAGGTTAACAATATTCAATACTCTACCATGTAAAATGGAAATCAAATTCCTTATTATACACTGCCCGCACTAACAAAAAACCTTGTTTCTCATGACTGCGACCACCACCATCCAAAGACCCCCTTCCCAATACAAACATACATTCACTTTTGGACTTGGAGTTTCTTCATCCATCCTTGTGTTTGGAGTCTAATTCCTTATCTCAGCTGGTCTGCACTGTCGTCTTATTAAGTTTTGTTATCTTGAGGCAACGGACACTACTCAAAAGGTCCTGGCCTCTATATATTCTTTAGGTTAATGAGGAGCCACTCACTTCAGCTCTGGTTTCCCGAAATCTGTGGTTGGCATTGTGTGGCTTGAAATCACACAGCCTCAGATTGACCATCCACGAAGTGCCGGGGTTGAAGAGGATGCAGATATCTCAGACATTCTGGTTATAGGACAGAGACCTTCCTCTTAACTCCGAAATTTTTCTCAGACTGACCTCTCTCTCTCTCCCTCATGTTTTCTAATTCCAATATAGTCCAGCACATGGCAGGGAGCTGGTGTTTCCTCTAAGACAGTTCCCATACTCCCCTGTCATTTCAGTGGTCCATTCGACTATATTTAGATAGGAAATTTTCCAAGGATCTTTAGTGTGGTTTTAATGGATGTTTTATTTAGAATAGTTCCAGATTTACAGTAAAATTGTGAAGATAATAACCATGTTCAAATTACCAAAATTCCCTTTTTACTAATATCTTACTTATGTATGGGGTAAATATAACATGAAGTGAAGAATCAGTGAAATAGAGTGAAACATCACTTCTCTAGTATTTCCAATATCCAGCAATGTGTTCTAGAGGAGTTTGTTACAGGAAAAACTGGACAGGTTGCGACAAAAACGTCAGATCTTGAGTTGACCATTCTTTCAATAGGTTAACAATATTCAATACTCTACCATGTAAAAAGGAAATCAAATTCTTTATTATACACTGCCCGCACTAACAAAAAACCTTGTTCCTCATGACGGTGACCACCACCATCCTTCCCACCACCTCCCCAATACAAAAATAAATTCACTTTTGGACTTGCAGTTTCTTCATACATCCTTCTGTTTGGAGTCTATTTCCTTATCTCTGCTGGTCTGCACTATCGCCTTAATAAGTTTTGCTATCTTGAGGCAACAGACACTACTCAAAAGGTCCTGGCTTCTATATACTCTTTAGGTTAATGAGGAGCCACTCCCTTCAGCTCTGGTTGCCCTAAATCAGTGGTTGGCATGGTGTGGCTTGAAATCACACAACCTCAGATTGACCATCCACGAAGTGCCGGGGTTGCAGAGGATGCAGAAATCTCAGACATTCTGGTTATAGGACAGAGATCTTCCTCTTAACTCCTAAATTTTTATCAGACTGACCTCTCTCTCTCACCCTCATGTTTTCTAATTTCAATTTAGTCCAGCATATGGCAGGGAGGTGGTGTTTCCTCCAAGACAATTGCCATACTCCCCCGTCATTTCAGTGGTCGATTCGACTATGGTCACATATGAACATTTCCAAGGATTTTGAGTGTGGTTTTAATGGATGTTTTATTTTAGAATAGTTCCAGATTTACAGTAAAATTGTGAAGATAATAACCATGTTCACATTACCCAATTTCCCTTTTTACTAATATCTTCCTTATGTATGGGGCAAATATAACATGAAGTGAAGAATCAGTGAAATAGAGTGAAACGTCACTTCTCTCTTATCTCCAATATCCAGAAATGTGTTCTAGTGGAGGTTGTTAAAGGAAAAACTGGACCAGTTGCGGCAAAAACATCAGATCTAGAGTTGTCCATCCTTTCAATAGGTTAACAATATTCTACACTCTACCATGTAAAATGGAAGTAAAATTCATTATTATACACTGCCAGCACTAACAAAAAATCTTTTTCCTCATGACGGCGACCACCACCATCCGTCCCACCACCTCCCCAATACAAACATAAATTCACTTTTGGACTTGCAGTTTCTTCATCCATCCTTGTGTTTGGAGTCTTATTCCTTATCTCAGCTGGTCTGCACTGTCGTCTTATCTAGTTTTGCTATCTTGAGGCAACAGACACTACTCAAAATGTCCTGGCCTCTATATACACTTTAGGTTAATGAGGAGCCACTCACTTCAACTCTGGTTGCCCGAAATCAGTGGTTGGCATGGTGTGGCTTGAAATCACACAGACTCAGATTGACCATCCACGCAGTGCCGGCGTTGCAGAGGATGCAGAAATCTCAGACATTCTGCTATAGGACAGAGACCCTCCTCTTAACTCCGAAATTTTTCTCAGACTGACCTCTCGTTCTTTCTCTCATGTTTTCTAATTCCAATTTAGTCCAGCATATGGCAGGTAGGTGGTGTTTCCTCTAAGATAATTCTGATACTCCCCTGTCATTTCAGTGGTCCATTCGACTATGTTTAGAATGGAAATTTTCCAAGGATTTTGAGTGTGGTTTTAATGGATGTTTTATTTTAGAATAATTCCAGATTTACAGTAAAATTGTGAAGATAATTATCATGTTCAAAATTACCCAATTTCCCTTTTTACTAATATCTTACTTACGTATGGGGCAAATATAACATGAAGTGAATAATTAGTGAAATAGAGTGAAACGTCACTTCTCTAGTATCTCCAATATCCAGCAATGTGTTCTAAAGGAGATTGTTAAAGGAAAAACTGGACCAGTTGCGGCCAAAACGTCAGATCTTGAATTGACCATCCTTTCAATAGGTTAACAATATTCAATACTCTACCATGTAAAATGGAAGTAAAATTCATTATTATACACTGCCAGCACTAACAAGAAACCTTGTTCCTCATGAGGGCGACCTCCACCATTCATCCCACCACCTACCCAATACAAACATAAATTCACTTTTGGACTTGCAGTTTCTTCATCTATCCTTGTGTTTGGAGTCTTATTCCTTATCTCTGCTGGTCTGCACTATCATCTTATTAAGTTTTGCTATCTTGAGGCAACAGACACTACTCAAAAGGTCCTGGCCTATATATACTCTTTAGGTTAATGAGGAGCCACTCACTTCAGCTCTGGTTGCCCTAAATCAGTGGTTGGCATGGTGTGGCTTGAAATCACACAGCCTCAGATTGACCATCCACGAAGTGCCGGGGTTGCAGAGGATGCAGAAATCTCAGACATTCTGGGTATAGGACAGAGATCTTCCTCTTAACTCCTAAATTTTTCTCAGACTGACCTCTCTCTCTCACCCTCATGTTTTCTAATTCCAATTTTGTCCAGCATTTGGCAGGGAGGTGGTGTTTCCTCTAAGACAATTGCGATACTCCCCCGTCATTTCAGTGGTCCATTCGACTATGGTCAGATATGAACGTTTCCAAGGTTTATGAGTGTGGTTTTAATGGATATTTATTTTAGAATAATTCCAGATTACAGTAAAATTGTGAAGATAAGAACCATGTTCACATTACTCAATTTCCATTTTTACTAATATCTTAATTATGTATGGGCAAATATAACATGAAGGGAATAATCACTGAAGTAGAGTCAAACGTCACTTCTCTAGTATCTGCAATATCCAGCAATGTGTTCTAGAGGAGGTTGTTACAGGAAAAACTGGACAAGTTGCGGCAAAAAGTCAGATCTTGAGTTGACCATCCTTTCAATAGGTTAACAATATTCAATACTCTACCATGTAAAAAGGAAATCAAATTCCTTATTATACACTGCCCGCACTAACAAAAAACCTTGTTTCTCATGACTGCGACCACCACCATCCACCGACCCCCTTCCCAATACAAACATACATTCACTTTTGGACTTGGAGTTTCTTCATCCATCCTTGTGTTTGGAGTCTAATTCCTTATCTCAGCTGGTCTGCACTGTCGTCTTATTAAGTTTTGTTATCTTGAGGCAACGGACACTACTCAAAAGGTCCTGGCCTCTATATACTCTTTAGGTTAATGAGGAGCCACTCACTTCAGCTCTGGTTGCCCGAAAGTAGTGGTTGGCATGGTGTGGCGTGAAATCACACAGACTCATATTGACTATCCACGCAGTGCCGGGGTTGCAGAGGATGCAGAAATCTCAGACATTCTGGTTATAGGACAGAGATCCTCCTCTTAACCCCTAAATTTTTCTCAGACTGACCTCTCCCTCTCCCTCATGTTTTCTAATTCCAATATAGTCCAGCATATGGCAGGGAGCTGGTGTTTCCTCTAAGACAGTTCCCATACTCCCATGTCATTTGTGGTCCATTCGACTATATTTAGATAGGAAATTTTCCAAGGATTTTGAGTGTGGTTTTAATGGATGTTTTATTTTAGAATAGTTCCAGATTTCAGTAAAATTCTGAAGATAATAACCATGTTCGAATTACCCAATTTCCCTTTTTACTAATATCTTACTTAATTATGGGGCAAATATAACATGAAGTGAAGAATCAGTGAAATAGAGTGAAACGTCACTTCTCTAGTATCTGCAATATCCAGCAATGTGTTCTAGAGGAGGTTGTTACAGGAAAAACTGGACAAGTTGCGGCAAAAAGTCAGATCTTGAGTTGACCATCCTTTCAATAGGTTAACAATATTCAATACTCTACCATGTAAAAAGGAAATCAAATTCCTTATTATACACTGCCCGCACTAACAAAAAACCTTGTTCCTCATGACTGCGACCACCACCATCCATCTGCCCCCCTCGCCAATACAAACATACATTCACTTTTGGGCTTGCAGTTTCTTCATCGATCCTTGTGTTTGGAGACTTATTCCTTATCTCTACTAGAGTGCACTATCACCTTAATAAGTTTTGTTATCTTGAGGCAACAGACACTACTCAAAAGGTCCTGGCTTCTATATACTCTTTAGGTTAATGAGGAGCCACTCACTTCAGCTCTGGTTGCCCTAAATCAGTGGTTGGCATGGTGTGGCTTGAAATCACACAACCTCAGATTGACCATCCACGAAGTGCCGGGGTTGCAGAGGATGCAGAAATCTCAGACATTCTGGTTATAGGACAGAGATCTTCCTCTTAACTCCTAAATTTTTATCAGACTGACCTCTCTCTCTCACCCTCATGTTTTCTAATTTCAATTTAGTCCAGCATATGGCAGGGAGGTGGTGTTTCCTCCAAGACAATTGCCATACTCCCCCGTCATTTCAGTGGTCGATTCGACTATGGTCACATATGAACATTTCCAAGGATTTTGAGTGTGGTTTTAATGGATGTTTTATTTTAGAATAGTTCCAGATTTACAGTAAAATTGTGAAGATAATAACCATGTTCACATTACCCAATTTCCCTTTTTACTAATATCTTCCTTATGTATGGGGCAAATATAACATGAAGTGAAGAATCAGTGAAATAGAGTGAAACGTCACTTCTCTCTTATCTCCAATATCCAGAAATGTGTTCTAGTGGAGGTTGTTAAAGGAAAAACTGGACCAGTTGCGGCAAAAACATCAGATCTAGAGTTGTCCATCCTTTCAATAGGTTAACAATATTCTACACTCTACCATGTAAAATGGAAGTAAAATTCATTATTATACACTTCCAGCACTAACAAAAAATCTTTTTCCTCATGACGGCGACCACCACCATCCGTCCCACCACCTCCCCAATACAAACATAAATTCACTTTTGGACTTGCAGTTTCTTCATCCATCCTTGTGTTTGGAGTCTTATTCCTTATCTCAGCTGGTCTGCACTGTCGTCTTATCTAGTTTTGCTATCTTGAGGCAACAGACACTACTCAAAATGTCCTGGCCTCTATATACACTTTAGGTTAATGAGGAGCCACTCACTTCAACTCTGGTTGCCCGAAATCAGTGGTTGGCATGGTGTGGCTTGAAATCACTCAGCCTCAGATTGACCATCCACGAAGTGCATGGGTTGCAGAGGATACAGAAATCTCAGACATTCTGGTTATAGGACAGAGACCTTCCTCTTAACTCCTAAATTTTTCTCAGACTGACCTCTCTCTCTCTCCCTCATGTTTTCAAATTCCAATATAGTCCAGCATATGGCAGGGAGGTGGTGTTTCCTCTAAGACAATTGCCATACTCCCCCGTCATTTCAGTGGTCCATTCGACTATGTTCAGATATGAACGTTTCCAAGGTTTATGAGTGTGGTTTTAATGGATATTTATTTTAGAATAGTTCCAGATTACAGTAAAATTATGAAGATAATAACCATGTTCACATAACCCAATTTCCATTTTTACTAATATCTTCCTTATGTATGGGGCAAATATAACATGAAGTGAATAATCAGTGAAATAGAGTGAAACGTCCCTTCTCTAGTATCTCCAATATCCAGCAGTGTGTTCTAGTGGAGGTTGTTAAAGGAAAAACTGGACCAGTTGCGGCAAAAACTTCAGATCTTGAGTTGACCATCCGTTCAATAGTTTCACAATATTCCATACTCTACCAAGTAAAAAAGGAAATCAAATTCCTGATTATACACTGTCCGCACTAACAAAAAACCTTGTTGCTCATGACTGCGACCACCACCATCCATCCCACGCCCTCCCCAAACAAACATACATTCACTTTTGGACTTGCAGGTTCTTCAAAAATAGTTTTGTTTGGAGTCTAAGTCCTTATCTCTGCTGCTCTGCACTATCGCCTTATTAAGTTTTGCTATCTTGAGACTACAGACACTACTCAAAAGGTCCTGGCTTCTATATACTCTTTAAGTTAATGTGGAGCCACTCACTTCAACTCTGGTTGCCCAAAAACTGTGGTTGGCATGGTGTGGCTTGAAATCACACAGACTCAGATTGACTATATACGAAGTGCCGGGTTTGCAGAGGATGCAGAAATCTCAGACATTCTGGCTTTAGGACAGAGACCTTCCTCTTAACTCCTAAATTTTTCTCAGACTGACCTCTCTCTCTCTCCCTCATGTTTTCAAATTCCAATATAGGCCAGCATATGGCAGGGAGCTGGTGTTTCCTCTAAGACAATTCCCATACTCCCCCTTCATTTCAGTGGTCCATTCGACTATGTTCAGATATGAACGTTTCCAAGGTTTATGAGTGTGGTTTTAATGGATATTTATTTTAGAATAGTTCCAGATTACAGTAAAATTATGAAGATAATAACCATGTTCACATTACCCAATTTCCATTTTTAATAATATCTTACTTATGTATGGGGCAAATATAACATGAAGTGAATAATCAGTGAAATAGGGTGAAACGTCACTTCTCTAGTATCTCCAATATCCAGCAGTGTGTTCTAGAGGAGGTTGTTAAAGGAAAAACTGCACCAGTTGCCGCAAAAACCTCAGATCTTGCTTTGACCATCCTTTCAATTGGTTAACAGTATTCAATACTCTACCATGTAAAAAGGAAATCAAGTTCCTTATTATACACTGCCCGCACTAACAAAAAACCTTGTTCCTCATGAATGCGACCACCACCATCCATCCCACCCTCTCCCCAATACAAACTTACATTCACTTTTGGACTTGCAGTTTCTTCATCCATCCTTGTGTTTGGAGTCTTATTCCTTATCTCTGCTAGTCTGTACTATCGCCTTATTAAGTTTTGCTATCTTGAGGCAACAGACACTACACAAATGTTCCTGGCCTCTATATACTCTTTAGATTAAGGAGGAGCCACTCACTTAAGATCCGGTTTCCCGAAATCAGTGGTTGGCATGGTGTGGCTTGAAATCACACATCCTCAGATTGACCATCCACGCAGTGCCGGGGTTGCAGAGGATGCAGAAATCTCAGACATTCTGCTTATAGGACAGAGACCCTCCTCTTAACACCGAAATTTTTCTCAGACTGACCTCTCTCTCTTTCTCTCATGTTTTCTAATTCCAATTTAGTCCAGCATATGGCAGGGAGGTGGTGTTTCCTCTAAGATAAATCTGATACTCCCCTGTCATTTCAGTGGTCCATTTGACTATGTTTAGAATGGAAATTTTCCAAGGATTTTGAGTGTGGTTTTAATGGATGTTTTATTTTAGAATAATTCCAGATTTACAGTAAAATTGTGAAGATAATTACCATGTTCAAAATTACCCAATTTCCCTTTTTACTAATATCTTACTTACGTATGGGGCAAATATAACATGAAGTGAATAATTAGTGAAATAGAGTGAAACGTCACTTCTCTAGTATCTCCAATATCCAGCAATGTGTTCTAAAGGAGATTGTTAAAGGAAAAACTGGACCAGTTGCGGCCAAAACCTCAGATCTTGAGTTGACCATCCTTTCAATAGGTTAACAATATTCAATACTCTACCATGTAAAATGGAAGTAAAATTCATTATTATACACTGCCAGCACTAACAAGAAACCTTGTTCTTCATGACTGCGACCACCACCATCCATTCCACCACCTACCCAATACAAACATACATTCACTTTTGGACTTGCAGTTTCTTCATACATCCTTCGGTTTGGAGTCTCATTCCTTATCTCTGCTGGTCTGCACTATCGACTTAATAAGTTTTGCTATCTTGAGGCAACAGACACTACTCAAAAGGTCCTGGCCTCTATATACTCTTTAGGTTAATGAGGAGCCACTCACTTCAGCTCTGGTTGCCCTAAATCAGTGGTTGGCATGGTGTGGCTTGAAATCACACAACCTCAGATTGACCATCCACAAAGTGCCGGGGTTGCAGAGGATGCAGAAATCTCAGACATTCTGGTTATAGGACAGAGATCTTCCTCTTAACTCCTAAATTTTTCTCAGACTGACCTCTCTCTCTCACCCTCATGTTTTCTAATTTTAATTTAGTCCAGCATATGGCAGGGAGGTGGTGTTTCCTCTAAGACAATTGCCATACTCCCCCGTCATTTCAGTGGTCCATTCGACTATGGTCACATATGAACATTTCCAAGGATTTTGAGTGTGGTTTTAATGGATGTTTTATTTTAGAATAGTTCCAGATTTACAGTAAAATTGTGAAGATAATTACCATGTTCAAAATTACCCAATTTCCCTTTTTACTAATATCTTACTTACGTATGGGGCAAATATAACATGAAGTGAATAATTAGTGAAATATAGTGAAACGTCACTTCTCTAGTATCTCCAATATCCAGCAATGTGTTCTAAAGGAGATTGTTAAAGGGAAAACTGGACCAGTTGCGGCCAAAACGTCTGATCTTGAATTGACCATCCTTTCAATAGGTTAACAATATTCAATACTCTACCATGTAAAATGGAAGTAAAATTCATTAGTATACACTGCCAGCACTAACAAGAAACCTTGTTCCTCATGAGGGCGACCTCCACCATCCATCCCACCACCTACCCAATACAAACATAAATTCACTTTTGGACTTGCAGTTTCTTCATCTATCCTTGTGTTTGGAGTCTTATTCCTTATCTCTGCTGGTCTGCACTATCATCTTATTAAGTTTTGCTATCTTGAGGCAACAGACACTACTCAAAAGGTCCTGGCCTATATATACTCTTTAGGTTAATGCGGAGCCACTCACTTCAGCTCTGGTTGCCCTAAATCAGTGGTTGGCATGGTGTGGCTTGAAATCACACAGCCTCAGATTGACCATCCACAAAGTGCCGGGGTTGCAGAGGATGCAGAAATCTCAGACATTCTGGTTATAGGACAGAGATCTTCCTCTTAACTCCTAAATTTTTCTCAGACTGACCTCTCTCTCTCACCCTCATGTTTTCTAATTTCAATTTAGTCCAGCATATGGCAGGGAGGTGGTGTTTCCTCTAAGACAATTGCCATACTCCCCCGTCATTTCAGTGGTCCATTCGACTATGGTCACATATGAACGTTTCCAAGGATTTTGAGTGTGGTTTTAATGGATGTTTTATTTTAGAATAGTTCCAGATTTACAGTAAAATTGTGAAGATAATAACCATGTTCACATTACCCAATTTCCCTTTTTACTAATATCTTCCTTATGTATGGGGCAAATATAACATGAAGTGAAGAATCAGTGAAATAGAGTGAAACGTCACTTCTCTCTTATCTCCAATATCCAGAAATGTGTTCTAGTGGAGGTTGTTAAAGGAAAAACTGGACCAGTTGCGGCAAAAACATCAGATCTAGAGTTGTCCATCCTTTCAATAGGTTAACAATATTCAACACTCTACCATGTAAAATGGAAGTAAAATTCATTATTATACACTGCCAGCACTAACAAAAAATCTTTTTCCTCATGACGGCGACCACCACCATCCGTCCCACCACCTCCCCAATACAAACATAAATTCACTTTTGGACTTGCAGTTTCTTCATCCATCCTTGTGTTTGGAGTCTTATTCCTTATCTCAGCTGGTCTGCACTGTCGTCTTATTAAGTTTTGCTATCTTGAGGCAAGAGACACTACTCAAAATGTCCTGGCCTCTATATACACTTTAGGTTAATGAGGAGCCACTCACTTCAACTCTGGTTGCCCGAAATCAGTGGTTGGCATGGTGTGGCTTGAAATCACACAGACTCAGATTGACCATCCACGCAGTGCCGGGGTTGCAGTGGATGCAGAAATCTCAGACATTCTGCTATAGGACAGAGACCCTCCTCTTAACTCCGAAATTTTTCTCAGACTGACCTCTGTCTCTTTTTCTCATGTTTTCTAATTCCAATTTAGTCCAGCATATGGCAGGGAGGTGGTGTTCCTCTAAGATAATTCTGATACTCCCCTGTCATTTCAGTGGTCCATTCGACTATGTTTAGAATGGAAATTTTCCAAGGATTTTGAGTGTGGTTTTAATGGATGTTTTATTTTAGAATAATTCCAGATTTACAGTAAAATTGTGAAGATAATTACCATGTTCAAAATTACCCAATTTCCCTTTTTACTAATATCTTACTTACGTATGGGGCAAATATAACATGAAGTGAATAATTAGTGAAATAGAGTGAAACGTCACTTCTCTAGTATCTCCAATATCCAGCAATGTGTTCTAAAGGAGATTGTTAAAGGAAAAACTGGACCAGTTGCGGCCAAAACGTCAGATCTTGAATTGACCATCCTTTCAATAGGTTAACAATATTCAATACTCTACCATGTAAAATGGAAGTAAAATTCATTATTATACACTGCCAGCACTAACAAGAAACCTTGTTCCTCATGAGGGCGACCTCCACCATCCATCCCACCACCTACCCAATACAAACATAAATTCACTTTTGGACTTGCAGTTTCTTCATCTATCCTTGTGTTTGGAGTCTTATTCCTTATCTCTGCTGGTCTGCACTATCATCTTATTAAGTTTTGCTATCTTGAGGCAACAGACACTACTCAGAATGTCCTGGCCTCTATATAATCTTTAGGTTAATGAGAAGCAACTCACTTAAGATCTGCGTGCCCGAAATCAGTGGTTGGCATGGTGTGGCTTGAAATCACTCAGCCTCAGATTGACCATCCACGAAGTGCATGGGTTGCAGAGGATACAGAAATCTCAGACATTCTGGTTATAGGGCAGAGACCTTCCTCTTAACTCCTAAATTTTTCTCAGACTGACCTCTCTCTCTCTCCCTCATGTTTTCAAATTCCAATATAGTCCAGCATATGGCAGGGAGCTGGTGTTTCCTCTAAGACAATTCCCATACTCCCCCGTCATTTCAGTGGTCCATTCGACTATGTTCAGATATGAACGTTTCCAAGGTTTATGAGTGTGGTTTTAATGGATATTTATTTTAGAATAGTTCCAGATTACAGTAAAATTATGAAGATAATAACCATGTTCACATAACCCAATTTCCATTTTTACTAATATCTTCCTTATGTATGGGGCAAATATAACATGAAGTGAATAATCAGTGAAATAGAGTGAAACGTCACTTCTCTAGTATCTCCAATATCCAGCAGTGTGTTCTAGTGGAGGTTGTTAAAGGAAAAACTGGACCAGTTGCGGCAAAAACTTCAGATCTTGAGTTGACCATCCGTTCAATAGTTTCACAATATTCCATACTCTACCAAGTAAAAAAGGAAATCAAATTCCTGATTATACACTGTCCGCAGTAACAAAAAACCTTGTTGCTCATGACTGCGACCACCACCATCCATCCCACGCCCTCCCCAAACAAACATACATTCACTTTTGGACTTGCAGGTTCTTCAAAAATAGTTTTGTTTGGAGTCTAAGTCCTTATCTCTGCTGCTCTGCACTATCGCCTTATTAAGTTTTGCTATCTTGAGACTACAGACACTACTCAAAAGGTCCTGGCTTCTATATACTCTTTAAGTTAATGTGGAGCCACTCACTTCAACTCTGGTTGCCCAAAAACTGTGGTTGGCATGGTGTGGCTTGAAATCACACAGACTCAGATTGACTATATACGAAGTGCCGGGTTTGCAGAGGATGCAGAAATCTCAGACATTCTGGCTTTAGGACAGAGACCTTCCTCTTAACTCCTAAATTTTTCTCAGACTGACCTCTCTCTCTCTCCCTCATGTTTTCAAATTCCAATATAGTCCAGCATATGGCAGGGAGCTGGTGTTTCCTCTAAGACAATTCCCATACTCCCCCGTCATTTCAGTGGTCCATTCGACTATGTTCAGATATGAACGTTTCCAAGGTTTATGAGTGTGGTTTTAATGGATATTTATTTTAGAATAGTTCCAGATTACAGTAAAATTATGATGATAATAACCATGTTCACATAACCCAATTTCCATTTTTACTAATATCTTCCTTATGTATGGGGCAAATATAACATGAAGTGAATAATCAGTGAAATAGAGTGAAACGTCACTTCTCTAGTATCTCCAATATCCAGCAGTGTGTTCTAGTGGAGGTTGTTAAAGGAAAAACTGGACCAGTTGCGGCAAAAACTTCAGATCTTGAGTTGACCATCCGTTCAATAGTTTCACAATATTCCATACTCTACCAAGTAAAAAAGGAAATCAAATTCCTGATTATACACTCTCCGCACTAACAAAAAACCTTGTTGCTCATGACTGCGACCACCACCATCCATCCCACGCCCTCCCCTAACAAACATACATTCACTTTTGGACTTGCAGGTTCTTCAAAAATAGTTTTGTTTGGAGTCTAAGTCCTTATCTCTGCTGCTCTGCACTATCGCCTTATTAAGTTTTGCTATCTTGAGACTACAGACACTACTCAAAAGGTCCTGGCTTCTATATACTCTTTAAGTTAATGTGGAGCCACTCACTTCAACTCTGGTTGCCCAAAAACTGTGGTTGGCATGGTGTGGCTTGAAATCACACAGACTCAGATTGACTATATACGAAGTGCCGGGTTTGCAGAGGATGCAGAAATCTCAGACATTCTGGCTTTAGGACAGAGACCTTCCTCTTAACTCCTAAATTTTTCTCAGACTGACCTCTCTCTCTCTCCCTCATGTTTTCAAATTCCAATATAGTCCAGCATATGGCAGGGAGGTGGTGTTTCCTCTAAGACAATTCCCATACTCCCCCGTCATTTCAGTGGTCCATTCGACTATGTTCAGATATGAACGTTTCCAAGGTTTATGAGTGTGGTTTTAATGGATATTTATTTTAGAATAGTTCCAGATTACAGTAAAATTATGAAGATAATAACCATGTTCACATTACCCAATTTCCATTTTTAATAATATCTTACTTATGTATGGGGCAAATATAACATGAAGTGAATAATCAGTGAAATAGGGTGAAACGTCACTTCTCTAGTATCTCCAATATCCAGCAGTGTGTTCTAGAGGAGGTTGTTAAAGGAAAAACTGGACCAGTTGCCGCATAAACCTCAGATCTTGCTTTGACCATCCTTTCAATTGGTTAACAGTATTCAATACTCTACCATGTAAAAAGGAAATCAAGTTCCTTATTATACACTGCCCGCACTAACAAAAAACCTTGTTCCTCATGACTGCGACCACCGCCATCCATCCCACCCTCTCCCCAATACAAACTTACATTCACTTTTGGACTTGCAGTTTCTTCATCCATCCTTGTGTTTGGAGTCTTATTCCTTATCTCTGCTAGTCTGTACTATCGCCTTATTAAGTTTTGCTATCTTGAGGCAACAGACACTACACAAATGTTCCTGGCCTCTATATACTCTTTAGATTAAGGAGGAGCCACTCACCTAAGATCCGGTTGCCCGAAATCAGTGGTTGGCATGGTGTGGCTTGAAATCACACATCCTCAGATTGACCATCCACGCAGTGCCGGGGTTGCAGAGGATGCAGAAATCTCAGACATTCTGCTTATAGGACAGAGACCCTCCTCTTAACACCGAAATTTTTCTCAGACTGACCTCTCTCTCTTTCTCTCATGTTTTCTAATTCCAATTTAGTCCAGCATATGGCAGGGAGGTGGTGTTTCCTCTAAGATAAATCTGATACTCCCCTGTCATTTCAGTGGTCCATTTGACTATGTTTAGAATGGAAATTTTCCAAGGATTTTGAGTGTGGTTTTAATGGATGTTTTATTTTAGAATAATTCCAGATTTACAGTAAAATTGTGAAGATAATTACCATGTTCAAAATTACCCAATTTCCCTTTTTACTAATATCTTACTTACGTATGGGGCAAATATAACATGAAGTGAATAATTAGTGAAATAGAGTGAAACGTCACTTCTCTAGTATCTCCAATATCCAGCAATGTGTTCTAAAGGAGATTGTTAAAGGAAAAACTGGACCAGTTGCGGCCAAAACCTCAGATCTTGAGTTGACCATCCTTTCAATAGGTTAACAATATTCAATACTCTACCATGTAAAATGGAAGTAAAATTCATTGTTATACACTGCCAGCACTAACAAGAAACCTTGTTCCTCATGACTGCGACCACCACCATCCATCCCACCACCTACCCAATACAAACATACATTCACTTTTGGACTTGCAGTTTCTTCATACATCCTTCGGTTTGGAGTCTCATTCCTTATCTCTTCTGGTCTGCACTATCGACTTAATAAGTTTTGCTATCTTGAGGCAACAGACACTACTCAAAAGGTCCTGGCCTCTATATACTCTTTAGGTTAATGAGGAGCCACTCACTTCAGCTCTGGTTGCCCTAAATCAGTGGTTGGCATGGTGTGGCTTGAAATCACACAACCTCAGATTGACCATCCACGAAGTGCCGGGGTTGCAGAGGATGCAGAAATCTCAGACATTCTGGTTATAGGACAGAGATCTTCCTCTTAACTCCTAAATTTTTCTCAGACTGACGTCTCTCTCTCACCCTCATGTTTTCTAATTTTAATTTAGTCCAGCATATGGCAGGGAGGTGGTGTTTCCTCTAAGACAATTGCCATACTCCCCCGTCATTTCAGTGGTCCATTCGACTATGGTCACATATGAACATTTCCAAGGATTTTGAGTGTGGTTTTAATGGATGTTTTATTTTAGAATAATTCCAGATTTACAGTAAAATTGTGAAGATAATTACCATGTTCAAAATTACCCAATTTCCCTTTTTACTAATATCTTACTTACGTATGGGGCAAATATAACATGAAGTGAATAATTAGTGAAATAGAGTGAAACGTCACTTCTCTAGTATCTCCAATATCCAGCAATGTGTTCTAAAGGAGATTGTTAAAGGAAAAACTGGACCAGTTGCGGCCAAAACGTCAGATCTTGAATTGACCATCCTTTCAATAGGTTAACAATATTCAATACTCTACCATGTAAAATGGAAGTAAAATTCATTATTATACACTGCCAGCACTAACAAGAAACCTTGTTCCTCATGAGGGCGACCTCCACCATCCATCCCACCACCTACCCAATACAAACATAAATTCACTTTTGGACTTGCAGTTTCTTCATCTATCCTTGTGTTTGGAGTCTTATTCCTTATCTCTGCTGGTCTGCACTATCATCTTATTAAGTTTTGCTATCTTGAGGCAACAGACACTACTCAAAAGGTCCTGGCCTATATATACTCTTTAGGTTAATGCGGAGCCACTCACTTCAGCTCTGGTTGCCCTAAATCAGTGGTTGGCATGGTGTGGCTTGAAATCACACAGCCTCAGATTGACCATCCACAAAGTGCCGGGGTTGCAGAGGATGCAGAAATCTCAGACATTCTGGTTATAGGACAGAGATCTTCCTCTTAACTCCTAAATTTTTCTCAGACTGACCTCTCTCTCTCACCCTCATGTTTTCTAATTTCAATTTAGTCCAGCATATGGCAGGGAGGTGGTGTTTCCTCTAAGACAATTGCCATACTCCCCCGTCATTTCAGTGGTCCATTCGACTATGGTCACATATGAACGTTTCCAAGGATTTTGAGTGTGGTTTTAATGGATGTTTTATTTTAGAATAGTTCCAGATTTACAGTAAAATTGTGAAGATAATAACCATGTTCACATTACCCAATTTCCCTTTTTACTAATATCTTCCTTATGTATGGGGCAAATATAACATGAAGTGAAGAATCAGTGAAATAGAGTGAAACGTCACTTCTCTCTTATCTCCAATATCCAGAAATGTGTTCTAGTGGAGGTTGTTAAAGGAAAAACTGGACCAGTTGCGGCAAAAACATCAGATCTAGAGTTGTCCATCCTTTCAATAGGTTAACAATATTCAACACTCTACCATGTAAAATGGAAGTAAAATTCATTATTATACACTGCCAGCACTAACAAAAAATCTTTTTCCTCATGACGGCGACCACCACCATCCGTCCCACCACCTCCCCAATACAAACATAAATTCACTTTTGGACTTGCAGTTTCTTCATCCATCCTTGTGTTTGGAGTCTTATTCCTTATCTCAGCTGGTCTGCACTGTCGTCTTATTAAGTTTTGCTATCTTGAGGCAAGAGACACTACTCAAAATGTCCTGGCCTCTATATACACTTTAGGTTAATGAGGAGCCACTCACTTAAGATCCGGTTGCCCGAAATCAGTGGTTGGCATGGTGTGGCTTGAAATCACACAGACTCAGATTGACCATCCACGCAGTGCCGGGGTTGCAGTGGATGCAGAAATCTCAGACATTCTGCTATAGGACAGAGACCCTCCTCTTAACTCCGAAATTTTTCTCAGACTGACCTCTGTCTCTTTCTCTCATGTTTTCTAATTCCAATTTAGTCCAGCATATGGCAGGGAGGTGGTGTTCCTCTAAGATAATTCTGATACTCCCCTGTCATTTCAGTGGTCCATTCGACTATGTTTAGAATGGAAATTTTCCAAGGATTTTGAGTGTGGTTTTAATGGATGTTTTATTTTAGAATAATTCCAGATTTACAGTAAAATTGTGAAGATAATTACCATGTTCAAAATTACCCAATTTCCCTTTTTACTAATATCTTACTTACGTATGGGGCAAATATAACATGAAGTGAATAATTAGTGAAATAGAGTGAAACGTCACTTCTCTAGTATCTCCAATATCCAGCAATGTGTTCTAAAGGAGATTGTTAAAGGAAAAACTGGACCAGTTGCGGCCAAAACGTCAGATCTTGAATTGACCATCCTTTCAATAGGTTAACAATATTCAATACTCTACCATGTAAAATGGAAGTAAAATTCATTATTATACACTGCCAGCACTAACAAGAAACCTTGTTCCTCATGAGGGCGACCTCCACCATCCATCCCACCACCTACCCAATACAAACATAAATTCACTTTTGGACTTGCAGTTTCTTCATCTATCCTTGTGTTTGGAGTCTTATTCCTTATCTCTGCTGGTCTGCACTATCATCTTATTAAGTTTTGCTATCTTGAGGCAACAGACACTACTCAAAAGGTCCTGGCCTATATATACTCTTTAGGTTAATGCGGAGCCACTCACTTCAGCTCTGGTTGCCCTAAATCAGTGGTTGGCATGGTGTGGCTTGAAATCACACAGCCTCAGATTGACCATCCACAAAGTGCCGGGGTTGCAGAGGATGCAGAAATCTCAGACATTCTGGTTATAGGACAGAGATCTTCCTCTTAACTCCTAAATTTTTCTCAGACTGACCTCTCTCTCTCACCCTCATGTTTTCTAATTTCAATTTAGTCCAGCATATGGCAGGGAGGTGGTGTTTCCTCTAAGACAATTGCCATACTCCCCCGTCATTTCAGTGGTCCATTCGACTATGGTCACATATGAACGTTTCCAAAAATTTTGAGTGTGGTTTTAATGGATGTTTTATTTTAGAATAGTTCCAGATTTACAGTAAAATTGTGAAGATAATAACCATGTTCACATTACCCAATTTCCCTTTTTACTAATATCTTCCTTATGTATGGGGCAAATATAACATGAAGTGAAGAATCAGTGAAATAGAGTGAAACGTCACTTCTCTCTTATCTCCAATATCCAGAAATGTGTTCTAGTGGAGGTTGTTAAAGGAAAAACTGGACCAGTTGCGGCAAAAACATCAGATCTAGAGTTGTCCATCCTTTCAATAGGTTAACAATATTCAACACTCTACCATGTAAAATGGAAGTAAAATTCATTATTATACACTGCCAGCACTAACAAAAAATCTTTTTCCTCATGACGGCGACCACCACCATCCGTCCCACCACCTCCCCAATACAAAAATAAATTCACTTTTGGACTTGCAGTTTCTTCATCCATCCTTGTGTTTGGAGTCTTATTCCTTATCTCAGCTGGTCTGCACTGTCGTCTTATTAAGTTTTGCTATCTTGAGGCAAGAGACACTACTCAAAATGTCCTGGCCTCTATATACACTTTAGGTTAATGAGGAGCCACTCACTTCAACTCTGGTTGCCCGAAATCAGTGGTTGGCATGGTGTGGCTTGAAATCACACAGACTCAGATTGACCATCCACGCAGTGCCGGGGTTGCAGTGGATGCAGAAATCTCAGACATTCTGCTATAGGACAGAGACCCTCCTCTTAACTCCGAAATTTTTCTCAGACTGACCTCTCTCTCTCTCCCTCATGTTTTCAAATTCCAATATAGTCCAGCATATGGCAGGGAGCTGGTGTTTCCTCTAAGACAATTCCCATACTCCCCCGTCATTTCAGTGGTCCATTCGACTATGTTCAGATATGAACGTTTCCAAGGTTTATGAGTGTGGTTTTAATGGATATTTATTTTAGAATAGTTCCAAATTACAGTAAAATTATGAAGATAATAACCATGTTCACATAACCCAATTTCCATTTTTACTAATATCTTCCTTATGTATGGGGCAAATATAACATGAAGTGAATAATCAGTGAAATAGAGTGAAACGTCACTTCTCTAGTATCTCCAATATCCAGCAATGTGTTCTAAAGGAGATTGTTAAAGGAAAAACTGGACCAGTTGCGGCCAAAACCTCAGATCTTGAGTTGACCATCCTTTCAATAGGTTAACAATATTCAATACTCTACCATGTAAAATGGAAGTAAAATTCATTGTTATACACTGCCAGCACTAACAAGAAACCTTGTTCCTCATGACTGCGACCACCACCATCCATCCCACCACCTACCCAATACAAACATACATTCACTTTTGGACTTGCAGTTTCTTCATACATCCTTCGGTTTGGAGTCTCATTCCTTATCTCTTCTGGTCTGCACTATCGACTTAATAAGTTTTGCTATCTTGAGGCAACAGACACTACTCAAAAGGTCCTGGCCTCTATATACTCTTTAGGTTAATGAGGAGCCACTCACTTCAGCTCTGGTTGCCCTAAATCAGTGGTTGGCATGGTGTGGCTTGAAATCACACAACCTCAGATTGACCATCCACGAAGTGCCGGGGTTGCAGAGGATGCAGAAATCTCAGACATTCTGGTTATAGGACAGAGATCTTCCTCTTAACTCCTAAATTTTTCTCAGACTGACGTCTCTCTCTCACCCTCATGTTTTCTAATTTTAATTTAGTCCAGCATATGGCAGGGAGGTGGTGTTTCCTCTAAGACAATTGCCATACTCCCCCGTCATTTCAGTGGTCCATTCGACTATGGTCACATATGAACATTTCCAAGGATTTTGAGTGTGGTTTTAATGGATGTTTTATTTTAGAATAATTCCAGATTTACAGTAAAATTGTGAAGATAATTACCATGTTCAAAATTACCCAATTTCCCTTTTTACTAATATCTTACTTACGTATGGGGCAAATATAACATGAAGTGAATAATTAGTGAAATAGAGTGAAACGTCACTTCTCTAGTATCTCCAATATCCAGCAATGTGTTCTAAAGGAGATTGTTAAAGGAAAAACTGGACCAGTTGCGGCCAAAACGTCAGATCTTGAATTGACCATCCTTTCAATAGGTTAACAATATTCAATACTCTACCATGTAAAATGGAAGTAAAATTCATTATTATACACTGCCAGCACTAACAAGAAACCTTGTTCCTCATGAGGGCGACCTCCACCATCCATCCCACCACCTACCCAATACAAACATAAATTCACTTTTGGACTTGCAGTTTCTTCATCTATCCTTGTGTTTGGAGTCTTATTCCTTATCTCTGCTGGTCTGCACTATCATCTTATTAAGTTTTGCTATCTTGAGGCAACAGACACTACTCAAAAGGTCCTGGCCTATATATACTCTTTAGGTTAATGCGGAGCCACTCACTTCAGCTCTGGTTGCCCTAAATCAGTGGTTGGCATGGTGTGGCTTGAAATCACACAGCCTCAGATTGACCATCCACAAAGTGCCGGGGTTGCAGAGGATGCAGAAATCTCAGACATTCTGGTTATAGGACAGAGATCTTCCTCTTAACTCCTAAATTTTTCTCAGACTGACCTCTCTCTCTCACCCTCATGTTTTCTAATTTCAATTTAGTCCAGCATATGGCAGGGAGGTGGTGTTTCCTCTAAGACAATTGCCATACTCCCCCGTCATTTCAGTGGTCCATTCGACTATGGTCACATATGAACGTTTCCAAGGATTTTGAGTGTGGTTTTAATGGATGTTTTATTTTAGAATAGTTCCAGATTTACAGTAAAATTGTGAAGATAATAACCATGTTCACATTACCCAATTTCCCTTTTTACTAATATCTTCCTTATGTATGGGGCAAATATAACATGAAGTGAAGAATCAGTGAAATAGAGTGAAACGTCACTTCTCTCTTATCTCCAATATCCAGAAATGTGTTCTAGTGGAGGTTGTTAAAGGAAAAACTGGACCAGTTGCGGCAAAAACATCAGATCTAGAGTTGTCCATCCTTTCAATAGGTTAACAATATTCAACACTCTACCATGTAAAATGGAAGTAAAATTCATTATTATACACTGCCAGCACTAACAAAAAATCTTTTTCCTCATGACGGCGACCACCACCATCCGTCCCACCACCTCCCCAATACAAACATAAATTCACTTTTGGACTTGCAGTTTCTTCATCCATCCTTGTGTTTGGAGTCTTATTCCTTATCTCAGCTGGTCTGCACTGTCGTCTTATTAAGTTTTGCTATCTTGAGGCAAGAGACACTACTCAAAATGTCCTGGCCTCTATATACACTTTAGGTTAATGAGGAGCCACTCACTTCAACTCTGGTTGCCCGAAATCAGTGGTTGGCATGGTGTGGCTTGAAATCACACAGACTCAGATTGACCATCCACGCAGTGCCGGGGTTGCAGTGGATGCAGAAATCTCAGACATTCTGCTATAGGACAGAGACCCTCCTCTTAACTCCGAAATTTTTCTCAGACTGACCTCTCTCTCTCTCCCTCATGTTTTCAAATTCCAATATAGTCCAGCATATGGCAGGGAGCTGGTGTTTCCTCTAAGACAATTCCCATACTCCCCCGTCATTTCAGTGGTCCATTCGACTATGTTCAGATATGAACGTTTCCAAGGTTTATGAGTGTGGTTTTAATGGATATTTATTTTAGAATAGTTCCAAATTACAGTAAAATTATGAAGATAATAACCATGTTCACATAACCCAATTTCCATTTTTACTAATATCTTCCTTATGTATGGGGCAAATATAACATGAAGTGAATAATCAGTGAAATAGAGTGAAACGTCACTTCTCTAGTATCTCCAATATCCAGCAGTGTGTTCTAGGGGAGGTTGTTAAAGGAAAAACTGGACCAGTTGCGGCAAAAACTTCAGATCTTGAGTTGACCATCCGTTCAATAGTTTCACAATATTCCATACTCTACCAAGTAAAAAAGGAAATCAAATTCCTGATTATACACTGTCCGCACTAACAAAAAACCTTGTTGCTCATGACTGCGACCACCACCATCCATCCCACGCCCTCCCCAAACAAACAAACATTCACTTTTGGACTTGCAGTTTCTTCAAAAATAGTTTTGTTTGGAGTCTAAGTCCTTATCTCTGCTGCTCTGCACTATCGCCTTATTAAGTTTTGCTATCTTGAGACTACAGACACTACTCAAAAGGTCCTGGCCTCTATATACTCTTTAAGTTAATGTGGAGCCACTCACTTCAACTCTGGTTGCCCAAAAACTGTGGTTGGCATGGTGTGGCTTGAAATCACACAGACTCAGATTGACTATATACGAAGTGCCGGGTTTGCAGAGGATGCAGAAATCTCAGACATTCTGGCTTTAGGACAGAGACCTTCCTCTTAACTCCTAAGTTTTTCTCAGACTGACCTCTCTCTCTCCCTCATGTTTTCTAATTCCAATATAGTCCAGCATATGGCAGGGAGGTGGTGTTTCCTCTAAGACAATTCCCATATTCCCCCGTCATTTCAGTGGTCCATTCGACTATGTTCAGATATGAACGTTTCCAAGGTTTATGAGTGTGGTTTTAATGGATATTTATTTTAGAATAGTTCCAGATTACAGTAAAATTATGAAGATAATAACCATGTTCACATTACCCAATTTCCATTTTTAATAATATCTTACTTATGTATGGGGCAAATATAACATGAAGTGAATAATCAGTGAAATAGGGTGAAACCTCACTTCTCTAGTATCTCCAATATCCAGCAGTGTGTTCTAGAGGAGGTTGTTAAAGGAAAAACTGGACCAGTTGCCGCAAAAACCTCAGATCTTGCTTTGACCATCCTTTCAATTGGTTAACAGTATTCAATACTCTACCATGTAAAAAGGAAATCAAATTCCTTATTATACACTGCCCGCACTAACAAAAAACCTTGTTCCTCATGACTGCGACCACCGCCATCCATCCCACCCTCTCCCCAATACAAACTTACATTCACTTTTGGACTTGCAGTTTCTTCATCCATCCTTGTGTTTGGAGTCTTATTCCTTATCTCTGCTAGTCTGTACTATCGCCTTATTAAGTTTTGCTATCTTGAGGCAACAGACACTACACAAATGTTCCTGGCCTCTATATACTCTTTAGATTAAGGAGGAGCCACTCACTTAAGATCCGGTTGCCCGAAATCAGTGGTTGGCATGGTGTGGCTTGAAATCACACATCCTCAGATTGACCATCCACGCAGTGCCGGGGTTGCAGAGGATGCAGAAATCTCAGACATTCTGCTTATAAGACAAAGACCCTCCTCTTAACTCCGAAATTTTTCTCAGACTGACCTCTCTCTCTTTCTCTCTTGTTTTCTAATTCCAATTTAGTCCAGCATATGGCAGGGAGTTGGTGTTTCCTCTAAGATAAATCTGATACTCCCCTGTCATTTCAGTGGTCCATTCGACTATGTTTAGAATGGAAATTTTCCAAGGATTTTGAGTGTGGTTTTAATGGATGTTTTATTTTAGAATAATTCCAGATTACAGTAAAATTGTGAAGACAATAACCATGTACACCATACCCAATTTCCCTTATTACTAATATCTTACAAAGGTATGTGGCAAATATAACATGAAGTGAATCATCAGTGAAACAGTTGCAGTGAAACCTCAATTCACTAGTATCTCCAATATCCAACAATGCTGTTCTAGATGAAGTTGTTAAAGGAAAAACTGGACCAGTTGCGGCAAAAACTTCAGATCTTGTGTTGACCACCCTTTCAATTGTTTAACAATATTCAATACTATACCATGTAAAAAGGAAATCAACTTCCTTATTATACACTGCCCGCACTAACAAAAAACCTTGTTCCTCATGACTGGGACACCACCATCCATCCCACCCCCTCCCCAATACAAACAACCATTCACTTTTGGACTTGCAGTTTCTTCATCCATCCTTGTGTTTACAGTCTTATTCCTTATCTCTGCTGGTCTGCATTATCGACATATTAAGTTTTGCTATCTTGAGGCAAAAGACACTACTGAAAAGGTCCTGGCCTCTATATACTCTTTAGGTTAATGAGGAGCCACTCACTTCAGCTCTGGTTGCCCGAAATCAGCTGTTGGCACGGTGTGGCTTGAAATCACACAGACTCAGATTGACCATCCACGCAGTGCCGGGGTTGCAGAGGATGCAGAAATCTCAGACATTCTGGTTATAGGACAGAGACCGTCCTCTTACCTCCTAAATTTTTCTCAGACTGACCTCTCTCTCTCTCCGTCATGTCTTCTAATTCCACTATAGTCCAGCATATGGCAGGGTTGTGGTGTTTCCTCTAAGAGAATTCCCATACTCCCCTGTCGTTTCAGTGGTCCATTCGACTATGTTTAGATAAGAAATTTTCCAAGGATTTTGAGATTGGTTTTAATCGATGTTTTATTTTAGAAAATTCCAGATTTACAGTAACATTGTGGAGATAATAACCATGTACACCATACCCAATTTGCCTTATTACTAATACCTTACGTAGGTATGTGGAAATATAACATGATTGAATCATGAGTGAAACAGTTGGAGTGAAACCTCACTTCACTAGTATCTCCAATATCCAGCAATCCTGTTGTAGAGCACGTTGTTAAAGGAAAAACTGGACCAGTTGGGGCAAAAACTTCAGATCTTTAGTTGACCATCCTTTAATAGTTTAACCATATTTATTACTCTACCATGTAAAAAGTTAATCAAATTCCTTATTATACACTGCCCGCACTAACAAAAAACCTTGTTCCTCATGACTGCGACCACCACCATCCATCCCACCCCCTCCCCAATACAAACATACATTCACTTTTGGACTTGGAGTTTCTTCATCCATCCTTGTGTTTGGAGTCTTATTCCTTATCTCTGCTGGTCTGCACTATCGTCTTATTAAGTTTTGCTATCTTGAAACAACAGACACTACTCAAAGGGTCCTGGCCTCTATATGCTCTTTAGGTTAATGAGGAGCCACTCACTTCAGCTCTGGTTGCCCAAAATCAGTGGTTGTCATGGTGGGGCTTGACATCACACAGCCTCAGCTTGACCATCCACGCAGTGCCGGGGTTGCAGAGGATGCAGAAATCTCAGACATTCTGGTTATAGGACAGAGACCTTCCTCTTAACTCCTAAATTTTTCTCAGTCTGACCTCTCTCTCTCTCAATCATGATTTCTAATTCCAATATAGTCCAGCATATGGCAGGCAGGTGGTGTTTCCTCTGAGACAATTCCCATACTCCCCCGTCATTTCAGTGGTCCTTTCAACTATGTTCAGATAAGAATGTTTCCAAGGATTTTGAGTGTGGTTTTAATGGATGTTTTATTTTAGAATAGTTCCAGATTTACCGTAAAATTGTGAAGGTAATAACCCATTACACCATACCCAATTTCCCTCGTTACTAATATCTTCCTTATGTATGGGGCAAATATAACATGAAGTGAATCATCAGTGAAATAGAGTGAAACCTCACTTCTATAGTATCTCCAATATCCAGCAATGCTGTTCTAGAGCAAGTTGTTAAAGGAAAAACTGGACCAGTTGTGGCATAAAACTTCAGATTTGAGTTGACCATCCTTTCAAAAGTTTAACAATATTCAATAATCTACCATATTAAAAGGAAATCATATTCATTATTATACACTGCCAGCACTAACCAAAAACCTTTTTCTTTATGACTGCGACCACCACCATTCATCCCACCCCCTCCCCAATACAAAGATAAATTCACTTTTGAACTTGCAGATACTTCATCCATCCTTTTGATTGGAGTCTTATTCCTTATCTCTGCTAGTCTGCACTATCGTCTTGTTCAGTTTCACGATTGAGGCAACAGACACTACTCAAAGGTTCCTGGCCTCTGTATACTCTTTAGGTTAATGAGGAGCCGCTCACTTCAGCTCTGGTTGCCCAAAATCTGTGTTTGCCATGGTGTGGCTTGACATCACTATTCTCAGCTTGACTATCCAGGAAGTTCGGGGGGTGGCAGAGGATTCAGAAATCTTAGACACTCTGGTTATAGAACAGAGACCTTCCTCTTAACTCCTAAATTTTTCTCAGACTGACCTCTCTCTCTCTCAATCATGATTTCTAACTCCATTATAGTCCAGCATATGGCAGGGAGGTGGTGTTTCCTCTAAGGCAATTCCTATACTCCCCCGTCATTTCAGTGGTCCATTCGACCGTGTTCAGATATGAACGTTTCCAAGTATTTTAGTGTGGTTTTAAAGGATGGTTTTTTTTAGATTATTTCCAAATTTACAGGAAATTTGTGAAGATAATAACCATGTACACCATACCCAATTTCCCTTATTACTAATATCCTTGTTATGTATGGGGCAAATATAACATGAAGTGAATCATCAGTGAAACAGTTAGAGTGAAACCTCACTTCTCTAGTATCTCCAATATCCAGCAATGTGTTCTACAGGAAGTTGTTAAAGGAAAAACCGGACCTTTTGCAGCATAAAACTACAGATCTTGATTTGACCATCCTTTCAATAGTTTATCAATATTCAGTAGTCTACCATGTAAATAGGAAATCAGAGACGGAAGATGGCGGAGATATAAGCAGATGAGTCCCAGGTCGTGTCCTGGAGCAAATGGAGTGAGCAGCTGAATCTAGTAACACCCACACCGAATTGGCAAATTTGCTCAGCTGGTGAGATGTTTTCAGCCGGGAAGAGCAGAACCCCCATGGAAAGGTAAAAAACCAGGGATTTGGGCAGGAAATTTTGCCATACCTCTGAGCCCAGAGATCCGGAGGGAGACCGCGTGGCAGACAGCTGTGTCCGTTGGGACAGGCACAGCCCCTGACTCGGGAAAGGAGAACCGCGGGATTCCTGGCGCTGCCGGGGGAGTTTAGAGCTGGGTTCTGTGATCACAGAGGACTGAGCCTAAAGGGGGCAGCCTGAAGAGCTGACCAGACCATGCAGTCCTGGAAAGGGAAGAAGCTTACAGAAACCAAGCCTTCCCCATTTCCGAGGCCAGCGTTTGTTTGTTTGTTTTCACTGAATCCTGTTCATGGGACATTTTGGATACAGACACTCACCTGTGCTGAAGAGAGGGAGAGTGTGCGGAGGAGTGGAATCTGGGGAGAGACTGAGGATAGAGGGGGAGCCGGGAGAGGTAGCAGCGAATTGAGTGCTAGAACACCCCTGAACCCAGGACTTGGGCAGACATTCTCTCCAGAGAGTGAGACTCCTCCCACCTGCCCCCAGGCAAGGAGCACAGCCACACCCAGATTCCACCCTGTACAAGATCACGGATTAAAATAACCTGATCAGGGAGAAACCAAGATGGCGGCATAGGTTAATGAAGGAAATTGCTGCCCTCGAACAACCACTTCAGAGATATAATGAAAGGACAGAACAGACAGCATCCAGAACCACAGGAAGGCTGGCTGAGTGGAAATTCTACAACTAGGAGGAAAGAGAATATCATACCCAGACTCAGAGGAGGCACAGTGCTGAAGTGAAATACTGAGGTGCGGAGTGTGCGCGCGGAGCAGGCTGGCAGCGGAGGGCGTGGTTGTTGTTTTCAATCGGGAGGGAGTTTCAGACTCTGAGCTCCAGATCCGGGCGAGTCTCTGGGGACCCAGACTCAAACGGGAGAAGCGGGACTGTCTGGCTTCGGTCAGAACTCGAAGGCAGCTTTCTCTCCGAGGTTTGCAGCCATTGCTGGGACTCTGAGAGGCAGAGCCCCTGGGGAAGGAACTGAGAGCAGCCATAACTGCTCGCTCGGCCCACCCTGTAGATCCCCAGGGACCCGCCCCGCCCAAGCCCGGCACAGAACCATTTGCCAGATAGCCTCAGGCAAAGGCTAGATTTGCACCGCCCTAGAGATCCAGCACAGAAGCTCTCCCACTGCAGACACAGCTGACTCTCATAGCCAGTTAGCCCGGAGGTCAAATGACCCCCGGTATTGCCGAAATCAATCAAGGCTTAAAGGCAACAAGACTACACACAAAGACCACTTGGGGGTGTACCAAGAAAGCATAAAAAATGCGGAGACAAAGAAACAGGACAAAACTGTCAATGGAGGATATTGAGTTCAGAACCACACTTTTAAGGTCTCTTAAGAACTGTCTAGAAGCCGCCGATAAATGTAGTGAGATCCTCAAGAAATCTAATGAGACCCTCGATGTTGTGATAAAGAACCAACTAGAAATTAAGCATACACTGACTGAAATAAAGAATATTTTACAGACACCCAACAGCAGACCAGAGGAGCGCAAGAATCAAGTCAAAGATTCGAAATGCGAAGAAGCAAAAAACACCCAACCGGAAAAGCAAAATGAAAAAAGAATCCGAAAATACGAAGATAGTGTAAGGAGCCTCTGGGACAGCTTCAAGCGCACCAACATCAGAATTATAGGGGTGCCAGAAGATGAGAGAGAGCAAGATATTAAAAACCTATTTGAAGAAATAATGACAGAAAACTTCCCCCACCTGGTGAAAGAAATAGACCTACAGGTCCAGGAAGCGCAGAGAACCCTAAACAAAAGGAATCCAAAGAGGACCACACCAAGACACATCATAATTGAAATGCCAAGAGCAATAGACAAAGAGAGAATCTTAAAAGCAGCAAGAGAAAGACAGTCAGTTACCTACAAGGGAATACCCATACGACTGTCAGCTGATTTCTCAACAGAAACTTTGCAGGCCAGAAGGGAATGGCCAGAAATATTCAAAGTGATGAATACCAAGAACCTACAACCAAGATTACTTTATCCAGCAAAGCTATCATTCAGAACTGAAGGTCAGATAAAGAGCTTCACAGATAAGGAAAAGCTAAAGGAGTTCATCACCACCAAACCAGCATTATATGAAATGCTGAAAGGTATCCTTTAAGAAGAGGAAGAAGAAAAAGGTAAAGATAAAAATTATGAACAACAAATATGCATCTATCAACAAGTGAATCTAAGAATCAAGTGAATAAATAATTTGTTGATCATAATAGAATCATGGACATAGAAAGGGAATGGAACGACTATTCTTGGGGGGGAAAGGGGTGTGGGAGATGCGAAAAGAGACTAGACAATAATCGTGCACCTATGGATGAGGACAGTGGGTGGGGAGTGAGGGCGGAGGGTGGGGTGGGAGCTGGGAGGATGGGGGGGAAAAAAAGAGGAACAAATGTAATAATCTGAACAATAAAGATTCAATTAAAAAAAATAAAAAAAATAACCTGATCAGTCCCTGGGAGTTAACAGGATCTGGTCTATTGAGGGATCTTTAATCCCAGCAACAACACAGCGCCGGTAAATAACTATTAAGCAGCCAGCTCTGGGCAGTGAACTTCCACTGGACAGAGAGGCCCTATAGCCTCAGAGGCCAACCCCAGAACACTGCCACCCAGAGGCTGACCCACAAACTGACTCTTTGCTAAACACAAAATAAGGCAGTCTGGGAAACATATGCGGCCTGCCTTAAAATAAGGACTGTGGTTTACAACACAGAGGAACAGTGTATCGCAGGGAAACTCAACCCTCTCCTGAATACCTGGCAGGTCTAAGGTGAGCCACACTGAAAAATAGAAGAACCGAAGGACCTTCACTACTGCAATTTTTTTTTTCACCTTTTAACTAAGAAACCTTTTTTTTCTTTTTCCATCACCTGATTTTACCCTTTTAATTACTACCTTCTTATTTTTAACCAGTATTATTACTGCTACCATTTTACCATTTTTTAAAGTGCCATCTTATTTTCTCTTTACTTTATTTTGGGATTAGTGTTCTCCATTCTATTTTCATCGTTATATTATTGGTTGTTTCTAGTTTGCATTCATCTCCAGGGAGCTGTTGCTGGAATTTGTTGGGATTAATGGCTGTTCTATAGGAGTATTCTCCTCATATAAAAAGTCTCTTCCCCTCTTCCACTTCATTCTCTCTTTTCACTCTTTCTTTTTTTCATTTCTTTTCTTTTCTCGCTTTTATGTTCCCCCCTTTTTTTTCCCAATTTCATTTTTGCACTCCATTTTTTTGGTCCCTACTTTTCTTTTCTTTTTTCTCTTTTATCTTTTTCTTTTCCTTCTTTCTTGTCCCCTAATTCTCTTAATTTGGGTGGTCACCTTTATTTGGGTTATTAATATCGTGAATATATTTGTGTATAGTGCCTGGTACGTGGTGCCTTGTTATGTTGTATTTTGTGCCTTTAAATCAACACAGCAGGTCCAAGCAACAGCAACCTCCTGAGCACCACACCCTAGGCTAAGGAACAGCAGCTGTACGTGAAACCGCCCCCCACCAGCCAGAAGAGCCACCACAGCTGTAAACAGCACCCACAAGAGGAGCTGCTGCCAAATGAAGAGCAGCTGCTAACGCAACCGCACGAAGAGCAACCACAGACCAAGGAGTCACTGCCACCAAGGGAGCAACCAGTGAACGACTCAACATCTAGATATATCAGTGAGATCAAACATGGGTAGACAAAGGAACCCCCAAAGGAAAGAGAAGGAGGACTCTCCAGAAAAGCAGCTAAGTAATACAGAGGCATGCAACATGACAGATAAAGAATTCAGAATAAGGGTCCTAGAGTGCATAAACCGGATGGAGGAAAAAATCGACAACCTCTGCAAGAAGCAAGAAGAAACAGATGAAAAAATTGATAACATATGGAAGAAGCTAGAAGAAACAGATGAAAAAATCAACAACTTAAGTAAGACCCAAGAAGAAATGAAGAGTGATATAGCTGCAATAAAAAACACCATGAACATGGTATGTTCTTCCATCTGTTTATGTCTTCCTCTATCTCTTTTTTCAACGTCCTGTAGTTTTCCGAGTAGAGGTCTTTTACCTCTTTAGTTAAGTTTATTCCTAGGTAGCTTAATTTTTTTGGTGCAATGGTGAATGGAATTGTTTTTATAATCTCGCTTTCTGAAAGTTCACTATTGGTGTATAGAAATGCCTCAGATTTCTTGGGGTTAATTTTGTATCCTGCTACATTGCCAAATTCATGTATTAAGTCTAGTAGCTTTTTGATGGAGTCTCTAGGGTTTTGTATGTATAAGATCACATCATCTGCCAATAAGGACAGTTTTACTTCCTCTTTTCCAATTTGGATACCTTTTATTTCTTCTTCTTGCCTAACTGCGATGGCTAATACTTCCAGTACTATGCTGAACAGGAGTGGTGAGAGTGGGCATCCCTGTCTTGTTCCTGTTTTTAGGGGAAATGGTGTCAGTTTGTGTCCATTGAGTATGATGTTGGCTGTGGGCCTGTCATATATGGCTTTTATTATGTTGAGGTATGATCCTTGTACTCCCACCTTGCTGAAAGATTTTATAAAAAATGGGTGTTGGATTTTGTCAAATGCTTTTTCGACATCAATTGATATGACCATGTGGTTTTTTTCCTTCAATTTGTTTATGTGATGAATCACATTTATTGATTTGCGGGTATTGTACCATCCTTGAATCCCTGGGATAAATCCTACTTGGTCATGGTGTATGATCTTTCTGATGCACTGCTGGATACGATTTGCTAAGATTTTGTTGAGGATTTTGGCATCTATGTTCATGAGGGAAATTGGCCTGTAATTCTCTTTCAATGTGTTCTCTTTACCTGGTTTTGGTATTAGGGTGATGCTGGCTTCATAGAATGAGCTTGGAAGTGTTCCTTCCTCTTGAAATTTTTGTAGTAGTCTGAGGAGGATAGATTTTAGTTCTTCCTTGAATGTTTGGTAAAACTCCCCTGTGAAGCCATTTGGTCCTGGGCTTTTGTTTGCTGGAAGCTTTTTGATGACTGCTTCAATTTCTTCCATAGTTATTGGCCTATTGAGATTTTTGGATTCTTCCTGATTGAGTTTTGGAATGTTGTATTTTTCTAGGAATTGGTCCATTTCCTCCAGGTTGTCTAGTTTGTTGGAGTAGAGCTGTCCATAGTATTTCTTAACAATCAATTGTATTTCTGTGGGGTCTGTTGTTATTTCGCCTCTATCATTTCTGATTTTGTTTATTTGGGTCCTCTCTTTGCTTCTTGGTGAGTCTGGCTAGAGGTTTGTCAATTTTGTTTATCCTTTCAAAGAACCAGCTCTTGGTTTCATTGATTTTCTGTATTGTTTTTTTGGTCTCTCTGTCATTTATTTCTGTTCTAAAATTTTTTATCTCCTTCCTTCTGCTCACTCTGGGCTTTTCTTGTTGCTGTCTTTCTAATTCTTTGAGTTGTAGATTTAGATGATTCACTACCATTTTTTCTTGTTTTTTTGAGATAGGCCTGTAGAGCTGTAAACTACCCTCTCAGGACTGCTTTCATTGTGTCCCATAGGTTTTGGATTGTAGTGTTTTCATTTTCATTAGTTTACAGGATGTTTTTGATTTCTTCTTTGATCTCATAGTTAACCCAATCAATCTAAACTAATAAAAGAGAAAAATGGTAATTGGCGTATGACGATACCCTTTTCATTGGCTAATCAGGGCTATATGCAAATTAACTGCAAACTAAGATTGGCAGTTAACTGCTAACAAGATGGTGGCTAATTTGCATATGTAGGCACAATGCAGGGAGGCGAAAGGGAAAGCAGGAAGAAGCCCCCTGCCACTGACAGTGATCGGAAACCCAGGGGGGATCTAAGAGCTGGGGGGCAGGGCAAAGGCAGCCCTGGGGCCGCCTTTGCCCTGCCCCCCAGCCATGATCGGAGAATCAGGCACCTTTTCTGCCCTGGCCAGTGATAGCAGGAAGTAGGGGTGGAGCCAGCGATGGGAGCTGGGCACGGTCGAAGCTGGCAGTCCCGGGAGCTAGGGGTCCCTTGCCTGGGCCTAAAGCGGAGCCCACGATCGCGGGGCCGCTGCAGCTGTGGGTCCCCGCTGCCCGGGCCGACGTCTCAGGCCTGGTCAAGGGGCCGATCCGGTGATTGGTAATCGGAGGGTGATGAGGGTCAACTCCTCTGGCCGAGGCATCAGGCCTGGGCGGGGGGCTGAGCCGGGATTGGGGGGATATGATGGTCCCCATGCCCAGGCCTGAAGCCTGGGTCAGAGGCGTCAGGCTTGGGCGGTGGGTGGAGCAAGCGATCAGAGGGAGATGGGGGTCCCCTGCCCAGGCATGATTCCTGGGCCAGAGGCCTCAGGCCTGGGCGGGGGCCAGAGCCAGTGATCGGGGGGAGATGGGGGTCCCCTGTCCAAGCCTGACACCTCTGGCGGAGGCAACAGGCCTGGGCAAGGGGCCGATCAGGCGATTGGAGGGTGATGGGGGTCTACACCTCTGGCCGAGGCATCAGGCCTGGCCAAGGGGCAGAGCCAGCAATCGGAGGGGTCTGGTGGTCCCCTGCCCAGGCCTGATGCCTCGGCCAGAGGCATCAGGCCTGGGCTGGGGGCAGAACCAGTGATAGGGGGAAATGAGGGTCCCCTGCCCAGGCCTGACACCTCTGTCAGAGGTGTCAGGCCTGGGCAAGGGGCCGATCCTGCGATTGGAGGGTGATGGGGGTCAATGCCTGAGGGCTCCCAGTATGTGAGAGGCGGCAGGCTGGGCTGAGGGACACTCCCCCCACCACACACACACACCCAGTGCACGAATTTCGTGCACCGGGCCCCTAGTATTTAATAACAGGCTATTCAGCTTCCAGGTGTTTGAGTATTTGGGGTTGTTTTTATTGTAGTTTATTTCTAATATTATGCCATCGTCGTCTGAGAAGATGCTTTTTATGACTTCAATCTTCTTGAATTTGGGGAGACTTTGTTTGTGACCCAATATGTGGTCTATTTTTGAATATGTCCCATGAGCACCTGAGGTGAAAGTATATTTTGTGGCTTTGGGGTGAAGTGGTCTGAAGATGTCAATTAAATCCATCTGATCTAGTGAGTCATTTAGGATTGCTGTTTCTTTGCTGAGTTTTTGTCTAGCGGATTTATCCAGTGATGTCAGTGGTGTATTAAAGTCCCCTATTATGATTGTACTGTCGATCTCTCCTTTGATATCTTCCAGGATTTTTTTTATGAATTTGGGTGCTCCTGCATTGGATGCATATATGTTTATCAGGGTTATATCCTCTTGTTGTATTGATCCCTTTAGTATTATGAAGTGGCCTTCTTATCTCTTCTTATGACCTTCACTTTGAGGTCTATTTTGTCCGATATAAGTATTGCTACCCCAGCTTCTTTTTCATTTCCATTTTCCTGAAAGATATTTTTCCATCCCTTCACTTTCAGTCTGTGTGAGTCCCTTCTAATGAGGTGGGTCTCTTGTAGACAGCAAATATATGGGTCATGTTTTTTTATCCATTTAGCCACTCGATGTCTTTTGATTGGACCATTTACGTTTAAAGTTATTATTGAAAGGTACTTGTTTGTAGCCATTTCTATTTTGTGTGTGTGTGTGTGTGTGTCTGTTTTCTTTCTGGGCTTTTTAGTTCTTCTTTTTACACCAGTCCCTTTAGCATTTCTTGCATTGTTGGCTTGGTGGTGATAAACTCCCTTAGTCTTTTTTTGTCTGTGAAGCTTCTTATTTCCCCTTCAATATTGAATGATAGCCTTGCTGGATAGAGTATTCTTGGATTCAGTCCTTTGCTTTGCATCACTTTGTAAATTTCCGTCCATTCTTTTCTGGCCTGATGTGTTTCTGTTGAGAAATCATTCGATAATCTAATGGGAGATCCCTTGTATGTAACTTTCCGTCTCTCTCTTGCAGCCTGTAAGATTCTCTCTTTGTCCTGAACCTTTGCCATGGTCATTATGATGTGTCTTGGTGTGGGTCTTTTCGGGTTCCCCTTGCTTGGGACTCTCTGGGCTTGTGTGACTTTTTTCTTCCCCACCTCAGGGAAGTTTTCTGATATTATTTCTTTGAGTACGTTTTCTAATCTGTGTTCATCTTTCTGTTGTTCTGGCACCTCTATTATTCGTATGTTTTTTCGTTTCATGTTGTCCCAAAGTTCCCTTAGGCTCTGTTACTGTCTTTTAATTTTTCTCTCCAATATCAGTACAGTTTGGGTGTGTTTTGCTTCCTTGTCTTCTAATTCACTAATTCGGTCCTCCTCTTCTCCTACTCTACTATTGATACTTTCAATGGTGTTTTTTTATTGCAGCTATATCACTCTTCATTTCTTCTTGGGTCTTACTTAAGTTGTTGATTTTTCATCTGTTTCTTCTAGCTTCTTCCATATGTTATTGATTTTTTCATCTGTTTCTTCTTACTTCTTGCATAGGTAGTTGACTTTTTCATCTGTTTCTTCTAGTTTCTTGCATAAGTTGTTGAATTTTCCCTCCGTCCGGTTAATGCACTCTAGGATCCTAATTCTGAATTCATTTTCTGTCATCTTGCATGCCTCTGTATCATTTAGCTTCTTTTTGGCGAGGTCTCTTTTTCTTTCCTTTGGGGGTTTCTTTGCCTACCATGTTTGATCTCACTGACATATCTAGACGTTGAGTCATTTATTGGCTGCTCCCTAGGTTGGAGTGATTCCTTGGGCTGTGGTTGCTCTTCGGGCAATTGTGGTAGCAGCTGCTCCTCAGTTGGCAGCAGCTCCTCTGGTGGGTGCTGTTCAAAGTTGTGGTGGCTCTTCTTGCTGGTGGTGGGAGGTTTCACGTACAGCTGCTGTTCCTCAGACAGAGGGTGTGGTGCTCAGGAGACTGCTGTTGCTTGGATCTTCTGCGTTGATATAAAGGCACAAATTACAACACAACAAGGCACGACGTACCAGGCACTAAACACAAATATATTCACGTTATGAATAACCCCAAATAAAGGTGACCACCCGAATTAAGAGAATTTGGGGATAAGGAAGAAAGAAGAGAAAAAGATAAAAGAGAAAAAAGAAAAAAAAGTAGTATACAATGCCAGCACTAACACAAAACCTTGTTCATCATGAGTGCGACCATCACATTCCACCCCACCCCCTCCCCAATACAAATATAAATTCACATTTGGACTTGTAGTTTCTTCATCCATCCTTGTGTTTGGAGTCTGATTCCCGATCTCTACTAGTCTGCACTATCATCTTATTAAGTTTCGCTATTTTGAGGCAACAGACACTACTCAAATGGTCCTAGCTTCAATCTATACTCTTTAGGTTAATGAGGAGCCACTCATTTCAGCTCTGGCTTCCTTAAATCAGTGGTTTCCATGGTGTGGCTTGATATCACAAAGCCTCAGCTTGACCATCCGGGAAGGGCGGGTGTGGCAGAGAATGCCGAAATCTCAGGCACTCTGGTTATAAAACGGAGACCTTCCTCTTAACTCCTTATTTTTTCTCAAACTAGGCTCTCTCTCTCTCCCTCATTTCTTCAAATTCCATTATAGTCCAGCATATGGCAGGGAGGTGGTGTTTCCTCTAAGACAACTCCCATACTCCCCCGTCATTTCAGTGGTCCATTTCACTAAGTGCAGATATTAACGTTTCCAAGGATTTTGAGTGTTGTTTTAATGGATGTTTTATTTTAGAAGAGTTCCATATTTACAGAAAAATTTTGAAGGTAATAACCATGTACAATATAACCAATTTCCCTTATTACTAATATCTTACTTATGTATGGGGAAAATATGACATGAAGTGAATCATCAGAGAAACAAAGTGAAACCTCAAGTCTCTAGTATCTCCAATATACAGCAATGCTATTGTCCAGCAAGTTTTAAAGCAAAAACTGGACCAGTTGCGGCATAAATCTTCAGATCTTGAGCTGCCCATCCTTTCAATAGTTTAACAATATTCAATAGTCTACCATGTAAAAAGGAAATCAATTTCATTATTATACACTGCCAGCACTAACACAACACCCTGTTCGTCATGACGGAGACCACCACCATCCATACCACGCCCTCCCCAATACAAACATAAATTCACTTTTGGACTTACAGGTTCTTCATCCATCCTTGTGTTTGGAGTCTTATTCCTTATCTCTGCTAGTCTGCACTATCGTCTTATTAAGTTTGAGGAACTTGGGCAAAAGACACACATCATAGGGTCCTGGCCTCTATATATACTCTGTAGGTTAATGAGGAGCCACTCACTTCAGCTCTGGTTGCCCCAAATCAGTGGTTGCCATGGTGTGGCTTGACATCACAAAGCCTCAGCTTGAACATCCAGGAAGCGCAGGGGTGGCAGAGGATGCAGAAATCTCAGACACTTTGGTTATAGAACAGAGACCTTCCTCTTAACTCCCAAAGTTTTCCTCAAACTCACTTCTCTCTCTATCATTTCTTCTAATTCAATTACAGTCCAGCGTATGACAGGGAGGTGGTGTTTCCTCTAAGACACTTGCCATACTCCCCCATCATTTCAGTGGTCCATTCCACTATGTTCAGATATGAACTTTTCCTAGTATTTTGAGTGTTGTTTTAATGGATGTTTTATTTTAGAATAGTTCCAGATTTACAGAAAAAGTGTGAAGATAATAACCATGTACACCATACCCAATTTCCCTTATTACTAATATCTTACTTATGTAAGGGGCAAATTTACCATGAAGTGAATCATCCTTGAAACAGTGAGAGTGAAAACTCCCGTCTCTAGTATCTCCAATATCCAGCAATGCTGTTCTAGAGCAAGTTGTTAAAGGAAAAACTGTACCAGTTGCGGCATAAAACTTCAGATCTTGAGCTGACCATCCTTTCAATAGTTTAACAATATTCAGTAGTCTACCATGTAAAAAGGAATCAAATTCATTATTATAAACTGCCAGCACTAACACAACACCCTGTTCGTCATGACGGAGACCACCACCATCTATCCCACCCCCTCCCCAATACAAACATAAATTCACTTTTGGACTTTCAGTTTCTTCATCCATCCTTGTGTTTGGAGTCTTATTCCCTATCTCTGCTAGTATGCACTATCGTCTTATTAAGTTTCACTATCTTGAGGCAACAGACACTACTCAAAGGGTCCTGGCCTCTATATGCTCTTTAGGGTAATGAGCAGCCACTCACTTCAGCTCTGGTTGCCCAAAATCAGTGGTTACCATGGTGTGGTTTGACATCACAAAGCCTCAGCTTGACCATCCAGGAGGGGCAGGGGTGGTAGAGGATTCATAAATCTCAGACACTCTGGTTATAGAACAGAGACCTTCCTCTTCACTCCTAAAATTTTTCCCAAATTGTCCTCTCTCTCTCTCTCTCTCTTCCTCTAGTTCCATTATAGTCCAGCATATGGCAGGGAGGTGGTGTTTCCTCTAAGACAATTCCCATTCTCCCCCGTCATTTAGTGGTCCATTCCACTATGTTCAGATATTAACGTTTCCTATGATTTTGAATGTTGTTTTAATGGTTGTTTTATTATTATTATTATTATTAGTGAAGGTATTACACATGTGTCCTCATCCCCCCCCCATTAAATCCCAACCTTCCCCCACCCCACACCGCACACTCATTCTCCCATCCCCCTATTGTCCATGTCCATTGGTTTGGCTTATATAAATGTATACAAGTCCTTTGGTTGATCTCTTCCCCTTACCCCTGCCCTCCTCTACTTTCCTTCTGGGGATTGATAGCCTGATCGCTGTTTCTCAGTCTTTGGTTCTGTCCCTTTTCATCAGTCTATGTTGTTCTCTATAATTTGCAAATGAGTGAGATCATGTGGTATTTATCTTTCTCTGACTGGCTTATTTCACTTAGCATAATGCTCTCCAGTTCCATTCATGCTGTTGCAAAAGGCAAGAGTTCCATTTTTTTTTTTACCACAGCATAGTATTTCATTGTGTATATGTACCACAGTTTTCTAATCCACTCATCTGCTGATGGGCACTTAGGCTGTTTCCAAATCTTAGCTATGGTGAATTGTGCTGCTATGAACATAGGCGTGCATATATCCTTTCTGATTGGCGTTTCTGTTTTCTTGGGATATATTCCTAGTAGTTGGATCACTGGGTCAAATGGAAGTTCCATTTGTAGTTTTTTGAGGTAGCTCCATACTGTTCTCCACAGTGGCTCCACCAGTCTGCATTCCCACCAGCAGTGCGCAAGTGTTCCTTTTTCTCCACATCCTCTCCAACACTTGTTGTTTGTTGAATTTTGATGATAGGCATTCTGACCGGTGTGAGATGATAACACATTGTCGTTTTGATTTTCATCTCTCGTATAATTACTGACTTTGAGCATGTTTTCATATGTCTTTCGGCCTTCTGTATGTCCTCTTTCGAAAAGTGTCTATCTAGGTCTGTTGCCCATTTTTTTTATTGGATTGTTTATCTTCCTTTTGTTAAGTTTCATGAGATCCCTGTAAATGTTGGATATTAAACCCTTATCGGTGGTATCATTGGCAAATATGTTCTCCCATGTAGTGGGTCTTCTTGTTGTTTTGTTGATGGTTTCCTTTGCTGTACAAAAGCTTTCTATTTTGATGTAGTCCCATTTGTTTATTTTCTCTTTAGTTTCCATTGCCCTAGGAGCATTATCAGAGAAGAAATTCCTTCGGCATATATTTGTGATTTCTCTGCCTGTGGATTCCTCTAGAATTTTTATGGTTTCCCATCTTACGTTTAAGTCTTTTATCCATTTTGAGTTTATTTTTGTGTATGGTGTGAGTTGGTTGTCTAGTTTCATCTTTTTCATGTGTCTGTCCAATTTTCCCAACACCATTTATTGAAGAGACTGTCTCGATTCCATTGTATGCTCTTGCCTCCTCTGTCGAATATTAATTGGGCATAGTGGTTTGGGTCGATTTCTGCGGTCTCTATTCTATTCCATTGATCTATATGTCTGTTCTTGTGCCAGTACCAAGCTGTTTTAAGAACAGTGGCTCTGTAGTACAGTTTGATATCTGGTATTGAGATCCCACCTACTTTGTTCTTTCTAAGGATTGCTGCAGCTATTCGGGGTCTTTTTTTATTCCAGATGAATTTTTGGAACGTTCGTTCTAGATTTCTGAAATATGCCGTTGGTAATTTAATAGGGATTGCATTGAATTTATAAATTGCTTTGGGTAGTATGGACATTTTGATGATGTTGATTCTACCAATCCATGAACACGTTTTGTTCTTCCATCTGTTTATGTCTACCTCTATCTCTTTTTTCAGTGTCCTGTATTTTTTGGCAGATAAGTCTTTTACCTCCTTAGTTAAGTTTATTCCTAGGTATTTTAATTTTTTGATGCAATGGTAAATGGGATTGCTTCTGTAGTTTCACTTTCTGTAAGTTCACTATTGTTGTAAAGAAATGCCATGGATTTCTTAGCATTGATTTTGTATCCTACTACATTGCCGAATTAATTAATTAAGTCTAATAATTTTTTGATGGAGTCTTTAGGGTTCTGTATGTACAGTATCATGTCATCTTCAAATAAGGACAGTTTTACTTCTTCTTTTCCAATCTGGATGCCTTTTATTTCTTCTTCTTATCTGATCGCAACGGCTAGTACTTCCAGTACTATGTTGAACAGGAGTGATGAGAGGGGAAATCCCTGTCTTGTTCCTGTTTTTAGGGGGAATGGGTTTTGTTTTTCCCCATTGATTATGATGTTGGCTGTGGGTTTGTCATATATGGCTTTTATTATGTTGAGGTATGATCCCCCAATTCCTATCTTGCTGAGAGTTTTTATCAAGAAAGGGTGTTGGATTTTGTCAAATGCTTTTTCCGCATCAATTTATATGACTCTGTGCTTTTTTCTCTCAATTTGTTTATGTGATGTATCACATTTATTGATTTGCGGATATTGTACCATCCTTTCATCCCTGGGATAAATCCTACTTTGTCATGGTGTATGATCTTTTTGATGGACTGCTGGATCCGATTTGCTAGGATTTTGTTGAGGATTTTGGCATCTATGTTCATGAGGGATATTGGCCTATAATTCTCTTTCATTGTATTGTCTTTATCTGTTTTTGGGATTAGAGTAATGTTGGCTTCATAGAATGAGCTTGGAAGTGTTCCTTCCTCTTGGATCTTTTGACATAGTCTGAGGAGGATAGATTTTAGTTCTTCCTTGAATGTTTGGTAAAACTCCCCTGTGAAGCCATCTGGCCCCGGGGTTTGTTTTCTGGAAGCTTTTTGATTACTGATTCGATTTCCTCCATAGTTATTGGCCTATTGAGATCTTTAGATTCTTCCTGGTTAAGTTTTGGAAGGTTGTATTTTTCTAGGAATATGTCCATTTCCTCCAGGTTGTCTAGTGTGTTGGAGTAGAGTTGTTCGTAGAATTTTCTAACAATCCTTTGTATTTCTATGGGTTCTGTTGTTATTTCTCCTCTTTCATTTCTGATTTTGGTTATCTGGGTCCTCTCTTTGTTTCTTGGTGAGCCTAGCTAGAGGTGTATCAATCTTGTTTATCCTTTCAAAGAACCAGCTCTTGGTTTTGTTGATCTTTTGTATTGCTTTTTTGGTCTCTATACCGTTTATCTCCGCTCTGATCTTTGTTATATCCTTCCTTCTGCTTACAGTGGGCTTTTTTTTGTTGCTCTCTTTCTAACTCTTCGAATTGTAGAGTTAAGTCATTTATTCTCATTGTTTCTTGTTTCTTGCAGTAGGCTTGTAGAGCTATGAACTTCCCTCTCAAGACTGCTTTTGCTGTGTCCCATAGGTTTTGGATTGTTGTGTTTTCATTGTCATTTGTTGCCATGATGTTTTTTATTTCTTATTTGATCTCACTGGTAACCCAGTCGTTGTTTAATAGCATGCTATTTAGTCTCCATGTGTTTGATTTTTCTGGATTGTTTTTGTTGTAGTTGATTTCCAGTTTTATGCCTTTGTGGTCTGAGAAGACGCTTGATAGGATTTCAATTTTCTTGAATTTGAAGAGACTTTGTCTGTGACCCAATATATGGTCTATCTTTGAAGATAACAAATGTGCGCTTGAGGAAAATGTATATTCTGTGGCTTTGGGGTGAAATGTTCTGAAGATGTCAATTAATTCCATCTGATCTAGTGAGTCATTTAGGATTAATGTTTCTTTGCTGAGTTTCTGTTTATAGGATTTGTCCAGTGGTAATAATGGTGTGTTAAGATTCCCTACTATGATTGTATTGCTGTCAATCTCTCCCTTGATCTTCTCCAGAAGATTTCTTACATATTTGGGTGCTCCTATATTGGGTGCATATATATTTACCAGAGTTATTTCTTCTTGTTAGACTGCTCCCTTTAGTATTATGAAGTGTCCTTCTTATCTCTTTTTATGTCCTTCACTTTGAGATCTAATTTTTCAGATATAAGTATTGCTACCCCGGCTTTTTTTTTTCCACTTCCATTGGCCTGAAAAACCTTTTTCCATCCCTTCACCATCAGTCTGTGTGCATCTTTTTTTCTGAGGTGGGTTTCCTGTAGACAGAAGATATATGGGTCATGTTTACTTATCCACTTATTTACCCTATGCCTTTTGATTGGGGAATTTAATCCATTTACATTCAATATTATTATTGATAGAAACTTGTTGGTCACCATTTTTGTTCTTTATCGCTGCATTCCTTCTTTGTTTCCTATTTTTTCTATTTACAGCAGACCCTTTAGCATTTCTTGCATTGCTGGCTTGGTTGTAATAAACTCCCATAGACCATTTTTGTCTGTGAAGCTCCTGATTTGACCCTCAATTTTGATTGATAGCCTTGCTCGGTACAGTATTCTTGGATTCAGACCCTTCCTTTGCATGACTTTGTATATTTCATTCCATTCCCTTCTTGCCTGATGTGTTTCTGTTGAGAAATCGGTCGCTACTCTGATGGGGGATCCTTTGTAGGTAACTTTCTGTCTCTCTCTGGCTGCTTTTAAGATTCTTGCTTTGTCATTGGTGTTTGCCGATTTAATTATTATGTGCCTTGGCATCGATCTTTTCGGGTTCATTTTGTTTGGGAATCTGTGAGCTTCTTGGATTTGTGTGAGTTTTTTCTTCCCTATATCAGGGAAATTTTCTTTTACTATTTTTTCAAACAGGTTTTCTATTCCTTGCTCAGTTTCCTCTCCTTCTGGAACCCCTATTATTCGGATGTTGTTTCGTTTAGTGTTGTCCCAGAGTTCTCTTGGGCTCTCCTCCTGCTTTTTAATTTATTTTTCTAGAAGCTGTTCTGTTTGGGTATTTTTTCCTACCTTGTCTTCTAGCTCGCTGATGCGGTCCTCTGCTTCTTCTAGTCTACTGTTGATGCTTTCTATTGAGTTCTTTATAGCAGTGATGTCATTTTTCCTTTCTTCTTAGTTTCTCTTCATTTCCTCTTGGTTCTTCTTCATTTCCTCTTGGCTCCTACACATATTATTGAATTGGTCTTCCATTCTTTTCATCCACCTATGGCCATATCTCTGAATTCTTTCTCTGACAGGTTGTTTGCCTCCATTGCCTCCATTTCGTTTACTTCCTTTTCTGATGATGCCTGGTTTTCTTTCATATTTGGGTTGGTTCTTTGTTTCCCCATGATCTCTCTTCTCAAGGTGTTTGGTTATGTAGTTCTCTCTCTGCTGTGTTGATTTAAAGGCACAAAATACAACACAACAAGGCACAACGTACAAGGCACTGAACAATATGTATTCACGATATTAATAACCCCAAATAAAGGTGACCCTCTGAGTGAAGACAATTAGGGGATAAAGAAGAAAAAAAGAGAAAAAGATTAAAGAGAAAAATAAAAAAACAAAAAGGAGTGCTGAAATGAGATTGGGAAAAGGGAGAGAGGAAAAAAACAAAGAGACAAAAAAAAGTAAGAGAATGAAATAGAGGTGGGGAAGAGGCTATTTGTATGGGGAGAAAACTCTAAGAGAGCCACAACTAATCTCAATGAATTCCAGCAGATCTCTGGAGATTAATGCAAACTACAAACAACCACTAATATCAAGCAAGGCAAGGGAAAACAGAAGCACAAAAATAAACAGAGAAAGAAAAAGTAAGCACAACAGAAAAATGAAAATGAAAAACAAAACAATCTCCCAAACAAGCATAAAAAAACCCAATATACTCAAAATCAAGCAAACACTAGCACAATGACAGAGAAAAAAAATTGGATATTGAAGAAAGATAAGAGAGAGGTGTATATGGTTTTAGAGCAAGGGATTGGAAATTAAATATATAAGTAGGGTGAAATTTAGACAGTGGGTAAAAAGAAGGAATAGAGAAAATCTAAAGCAGGAATAGGGTAAGAGAAATAGGAAAACAAAAGGGGCAAAGTGAGGAAGAGAGTTTTGACTTAAGGGTAAAGGTGATTTAGAGAGAAATGTTGGTGAAGGAACGATGAAAATAGAGTGTAGAACACTAATCCCAAAATAAAATAAAGAAAAATAAAAAATAAAATAAAATAAATAAAATGACATTTGAAAAAATGGTAAAATGATAGCAATAATACTGGTTTAAAAATGTAGTAATTAAAAAGGTAAAATCAAGTGATGAAAAAAAATAAAAAATAGGTTCTTAATGAAATGGTGAAAAAAGAATTAAAAAAAATAAAAATATGCAGTAGTGAAGGTGCTTCAGGTCTCCTACTCTTCTTTTTGTCACGCCTTAGTCCTGCCAGGCGTTTTGGAGAGCGTTGAATTTCCCTGCGATACACTGTCCCTCCATGCTTTAAACCACAGTCCTGATTTGAAGGCAGGTTGTATTTGTTTACCAGACTGCCTTTATTTGTGATCACAGAAGAAACAGTTCGTGGCTCTGCCTCTGGGTGGCAGTGTGTCTGAATTGACCTCCGAGGCTATAAGTCCTCTCTATCAGTAGGGTTATTATTCTCTATGGTACTTGAAACTTATTTGGGAAAAGACCACTGCCCAGAGCTGGTTCTTTAATCCTTACTGCCAGCTCTGTTTCCCGGCTCCCCAAAAGGAACTTTCCCCTACAGGCTCTGCAGATGACCCCAAATGGGGAATCCCATGCACTGGGTTTAATAATCAAACACACGATCTAAGGGGAACTGTAACAAGAGCCTGATACATTGTGCGAATTCACAAGCTTCCAACTTCCAACTCTGTGCGCAGTCTCCACACGCCCACTCGCCCCTGGCACCAAGCAGCCAGCACACTGGCAAAGCCCAACGCTGCTTTTTTACATCCAGTCCAGCTATGGGCTTACTTTTAGCGTTCCCTTCTGCCAGCAGCCCTGTGGGGACCCTTCCCCACTCGCTGGTCACGCTGGTCCCAATGGCTGCGGAATCTGTGGGGTGCAGATTTTGCACCGTGCGTGAGAGCTCGGTCCTCTCTCAAACCCAAACTGCAAACTGAACCTTTAGGGGAAGTCTAACCTTTCCTTGGGAAGAAGCAGTGCTTCTCTGACTTCACACAGTCATGCTTCTTGTGATCCCTTGTTTCCAGGTAGAAGCTGGTCTCTGGATGGCAGCAACAGCAACTTAAAATGGTGCGGTCTCTGCTGCTAAACTGGCGCACCTGGAGAGGGTTCAGCCTCAGCTTCCAACCGTCTTTTTTTTCTGGGAGTTCTCAGTCTTTCCAGGCTGCAGACAGTCTCTCAGCTGAAAATCCTCTGCCTATTCGGGCTGTATGTTACCCGATTCAGCTGCTCACCCTTATATGCTCCAGGACAAGACACAGAACACTTCCGTTTATACCTCCCATATTTTCTCCTCCTCCAATTAGTGTTTTATTTTAGAATAGTTACAGATTTACAGAAAAATTGTGAAGATAATAACCATGTACACCATACCCAATTTCCCTTGTTACTAATATCTTACTTATGTATGGGGCAAATGTAACATGAAGTGAATCATCAGTGAAACAGAGTGAAACCTCACTTCTCTAGTCTCTCCAATATCCAGCAATGCTGTTCTAGACCAAGTTGTTAAAGGAAAAATAGGACCAGTTGCTGCATAAAACTTCATATCTTGAGCTGACCATCCTTTCAATATTTTAGCAATATTCAATAGTCTGCCATTTAAAAAGTAAATCAAATTCATTATTATACACTGCCAGCACTAACACAAAACCCCGTTCCTCATGACTGCGACCACCACCATCCATCCCACCCCCTCCCCAATACAAACATAAATTCACTTTTGGACTTGCGGATACTTCATCCATCCTTGTGTTTGGAGTCTTATTCCTTATCTCAACTAGTCTGCACTATCGTCTTATTAAGTTTTGCTATCTTGAGGCAACAGACACTATTCAAAGGATCCTGGCCTCTATATATACTCTTTTGGTTAATGAGAAGCCACTCACTTAAGCTCTGGTTGCCCCAAATCAGTGTTTGCCATGGTGTGGCTTGACATCACAAAGCTTCAGCTTGACCTTCCTGGAAGGGCAGGGATGGCAGAGGATGAAGAAATCTCAGACACTCTGTTTATAGAACAGAGACCTTCCTATTAACTCATAAATTTTTTCCCAAACTGACCTATCTCTCTCTCTCTCATTTCTTCTAATTCCATTATAGTCCAGCATATGGCAGGGAGGTGGTATTTCCTCTTAGACAATTGCCATACTCCCCCGTCATTTCAATGGTCCATTCCACTATGTTCAGATATGAACATTTCCTAGGATTTGAGTGTTGTTTTAATAGATATATTATTTTAGAATAGTTCCAAATTTACAGTAAAATTGTGAAGATAATAACCATGTACAACATAACCAATTTCCATTATTACTAATATCTTACTTATGTATGGGGCAAATATAACATGAAGTGAATCATCAGTGAAACAGAGTGAAATCTCACTTCTCTAGTATCTCCAATATCCAGCAATGCTGTTCTCCAGCAAGTTTTAAAGCAAAAACTATACCAGTTATGGCATAAAACTTCAGATCTGAGCTGCCCATCCTTTCAATAGTTTAACAATGTTCAATAGTCTACCATTTAAAAAGGAAATAAAATTCATTATTATACACTGCCAGCACTAACACAAAACCCTGTTCCTCATGACTGCGACCACCACCATCCATCCCACCCCCTCCCCAATACAAACATAAATTCACTTTTGGACTTGCAGTTTCTTCATCCATCCTTGTGTTTGGAGCCTTATTCCTTATCTCTACTAGTCTGCAATCTCCTCTTAATAAGTTTCGCTATTTTGAGGCAGCAGACACTACTCAAAGTGTCCTGGCCTCTATATATACTCTTTAGGTTAATGAGGAGCCACTCACTTCAGCTTTGGTTGCCCCAAATCAGTGTTGCCATGGTGTGGTTTGACATCACAAAGCCTCAGCCTGACCCTCTAGGAGGTGCGGGGGTGGCAGAGGATGCAGAAATCTCAGACACTCTGGATATAGAACAGAAACCTTCCTCCTAACTCCTTTAAATTTTCCCAAATTTTCCTGTCACTCTCTCTCATTTACTCTAGTTCCATTATAGTCCAGCATATGGCAGGGAGGTGGTGCTTACTCCAAGACTATTCCCATTCTCCCCCATATTTCAGTGGTCCAGTCCACTATGTTCAGATGTTACCATATCCTAGGATTTTGAGTGTTGTTTTAACGGGTGTTTTATTTTAGAATACTTCCAGATTTACAGAAATTTTGTGAAGATAATAACCATTTACACCATACCCAATTTCCCTTATTACTAATATCTTACTTATGTATGGGGCAAATACAACATGAAGTGAATCATCAGTGAAACAGAGTGAAACCTCACTTCTCTAGTATCTGCAATATCCAGCAATGCTTTTCTAGACCAAGTTGTTAAAGGAAAAACTGCACCAGTTGTGGCATAAAACTTCAGATATTGAGCTGAGCATCCTTTCAATAGTTTAACAATATTCAATAGTCTACCATGTAAAAAGGAAATCAAATTCATTATTATACACTGCCAGCACTAACACAACACCCTGATCCTCATGACTGCAATGACCACCATCCATCCCATCCCCCGACACCAGACCTAAATTAAACATCAGCTTCTTTTTTCCTTGCCAGTATGAGAAAGTTTTGAGAAAAAAATCCCCATTCAGACTTCTATTTGTCCTCATTCTAAGTGTCTGGCTCAATATGGAAAGGCTTGTCAGGTGCCCCAATTTAAGAAATCTACATTACTCCCCTCTCACATGCCTGTCCCCACATTTACCCCTCCCCATCAGTGAAACAGAGTCAAACCTCACTTCCCTAGTATCTCCAATATCCAACAATGCTGTTCTAGACCATGATGTTAAAGGAAAAACTGTACCAGTTGTGGCATAAACTTCACATCTTGAGCTGACCATCCTTTCAATAGTTTAACAATATTCAATAGACTGCCATGTAAAAAGGAAATAAAATTCTTTATTATGCACTTCCTACACTAACATAACACCCTGTTCCTCATGACTGTGAACACGACCATCCATCCTACTCCCCTCCCCCAGTACAAACATAAATTCAGTTTTGGACTTTCATTTTCTTCATCCATCCTTGTTTTTGGAGTCTAATTCCTTATTGCTACTAGTCTACCATATCTTCTTATTAAGTTTCGCTATCTGGAGGCAACAGACACTACTCAAAGGTATCTGGCCTCTATATATACTCTTTAGGTTAATGAGGAGCCACTCACTTCAGCTATGGTTGCCCAAAATCAGTGGTTGCCATGGTCTGGCTTGACATCACAAAGCCTCATCTTGACCATCCAGGAGGGGCGGGGGTGGCAGAGGATGCAGAAATCTCTGATGTTGAGTGTTTCCTTCCACGACTCGTGTGGAGTAGGGTTCGGTATCTGAAAGAGGAGCCGCACAACAAATGAGAGAAAAAGACACGAGATAATTTTGCAATATTGGGGGACCAGGCGGTAAGTCCCGCAGGACTTCCTCTCTGTGCTCAGGCCTCACCAAGCTTTTATTGATCTGGGATGCACCCATAGCATAGCCCTAGGCAGGTGACCCCCTGCAACAGGCAGACTAGCCCATCAGCAAGGATTTGCATAATAATAAATGGGGGAGTAGTTTCAGCTACTACTGTCTGGACAAACAGAGGTGGAGCCTAGCTCTGACCTTTGGGAGGGCTTCAAAGGCACCCAGCCTTCAGGACGTTCTCTGTCTATGCTTATCAGATAGTGAAGGCAATAAACAGTTTCCCACATCTCCCCCTTATTTTTTCCTTATAAAACCAGAAATAAACATATAAGAACAAAAAATGTTTAAGTCCCCAAATCAATGTCCAACAGTTCTGAGTCCAAGTTTCAATGTCCGACAGTTCATGTGTACATGCCAGCAATGAAATGCTGGTTCTGGATGGTGGACAAATGCAGGTCCGGTCCTCTCTGGTTTGGTCCTGGGCACCCTGCAGCGCTGCACAGCTGCTGACTGCTAGCATGGCAAGGCATCTTCACCATCTCCATCTCTGAATTATCTCTCCTGTCTTTGTGGCTGGAGCAATCTGTTAAGTTTCTCTCCTGGATCCTTTGTTGCAGGAATCCACATGGTCTTGGAGTTGTTCTCTGAAAGTATACAAACATATTCTTGACCAAAGGTTAATAATTGAAATTTTACCTGTGGAATCCTTTTTATATTTTCCCAAATGATTTTCCTTTGGCTTATTTTGACACCACATATGTTTTTCATGGATGTCTTGCTGTTAGCATTACAAAATGAAAAAGAAAATTTTCTAGATGCAATTTTAGTTACAGGATATTTTTCCTTACATGGTATTCTTCCACTATCCCCCTTTTTTTTATTTAATTAGGAGGCTTATGGAAAATTTTTTATTGCAGTCTAGATAACTTTAAATATTAATTTTTTGCACAAAAAAATTGAACCTGAACATGCTTCAGGTTCATAGCATGTTTACCATGAGATGAAAGTTTTTGTTAATACTTTTTGAATAATTACTTATTTCAAATTAGCCAAATTTAATTAATTTGAAAACTTGACTTTAATTAATTTGAAAACTATTTTTGCTGTCAAATTTAATATTTTAACAATAATCTTAATTTACAATGTAAATATTAATGAAAAGGATCACTTTACATCCTTGTGAAGGCTCTGAGCATTCCTGTTGTTAGGCTAGATTTAGACATAGGGTCTGGTAGCCAAGCCTCCATTTTTCTGGGTACTGATTTCAGCTGGACCAAATATCTTCTATTTGGTCCCTAATCTGGGCTGGGCATGGGAAGCAAGCAGCAGCCAAGGGGACAGGAGACCTTCCTCACAAGGGCCGAGTGTTCAAGCCCGTGCACCATTCAAGCCTGTGCACCATTGGGGGGGGGGTGAGGATCTGTGCCCCACCTTTGTTGCACCCCAAGTTTTCTCCTACTGGCCCCCAGCTGTGCCTGTCTTAGGTCGTCCCACCCTGTGGGATCTTACCCGTCGTTGACTACCAACTATCTCTGGGCCAAGTAGGGTGATGTGAGGTTCAGTTCTGTCTCCTTGATAGCCTATGTCCCTCTGGCCTCCATGCCCAGCATCTGCCTTTGGATCACCTCGCCTGCTGGTGGGGCTCTGGCATTGATCATAGGGAACCCAGGTTTCTTCTCCAGAGAGGGCCCAGCTTACGCCATTGGGCCAGAGACAGATCCATGGTACCAGCTTTTCATGATCCCAGCTTGAACAGAGAGCTCAGATAACAGCTGTAGGCAATTGGATTCCTCTTGGCAAAAAAAGTCAAGATAGGTCAATACAGAATGTTTAAGTGCCTTCCCCAGGAGGCCCTCCACACAGTGGAAAGGAATAAATCCCTTCATGTAAAGCATTCAAATTCATTTGTAAACTTGTTGTTTGGGATAAATGCACAATATACTGTTATAAAGCATCAAAAATTATTAATAAAACTTTGTAGAATAGTACCATGTAAGAATATTCTTTGCTCTAGGTCATGACAACTTAATTTTAAACTCAAGGTTTGGAATGAGGAACCTAGTTTTCAGAAAAAAAGAAGAAATTTACAGAAGCAGAGACAGTATGCTATCTAAATTACAGTTCTGGGTCTCCAGAGCACTGAGTTGACATGCTAACTGGAGCCTTCTGAGTTTGGGATAGCTGTGCTGTCCTTCCCAGGTAAAGGAAAAATGTGCCTTCTAAGACATATGAAACTTATAGTTTTTACCTGAATTAATTGTTACCATACTTCACTTTACTGTGCTCCAGGTGGCCTCTGGGCTGTTGGTTGTCTGGTTTGTTTTCCTCCTGTTCCTCATCTTCAGTGGACTGCTTGGAGTCGCTGCTCTCTGTGGCTGAGGTAGTTGATTGTTTACAGCTACATGTTATGGCTCCAGGCGCACGATCTTCAGTCTGGCTAGATTCCTGATGCAGTTTAATATTTCTAGCAGGAATCCATACAGGTTTGGAAAAATTCTCTGGGAATATACAAGTGTACCCTCTGCCAAAGGTTAATAATGGGTCAGGTCCCTTCCATAAACCAGATTCGGGATCCTTCCATTTAACTAGACCATTTTCTTTTGTTTTATTCTGACACCAATGTAGCTCCATAGGTGTCTTTCCATCAGCATCACAGGTGAAAAAATTTAGAGTAATTAAGGCTTGATGTAGCCTACCCACAGATGATTTCTCCATCATCCCCCCTTTTTGTTTTTCTAATTGAGATTTCAGTCTTTGGTGTTGACGTTCAATAATGGCATGTCCTTGGGAATTATATAGTATTCCCGTAATGTGCTGAATTTTCCACTTTTTACAAAATTCCTGGAATTGACAGCTTGTATAAGCAGGTCCATTATCAGTTTTAATAATCTTTGGAATTCCCATGACGGCAAAAGCAGCTAGGCAATGATTAATAACCTGTTTTGCCGTCTCTCCTGTAGATACAGTGGCCCATAAGACCTTTGAAAAAGTATCTACAGAGACATGTAACGCTCCAAGACGTCCAAAAGGAGTATAATGTGTTACATCCATTTGCCAGATATGGTCCCTTAGCAAACCTCTAGGGTTGACTCCTGTGTTAGGCCCTTGAGGTAGATGTAACATGCAACTGGGACATTCCTTGATAATCTGTTTTGCTTTCTGTCGAGAGATTGAGATTTGTTTGGATAACATTTTAGCAGGCTGATGTAAAAGCTGATGAGACTCTGAAGCCTCTTTTAATAAAGCAACCAATTGATCAGCATGTGCATTTCCCTTAGTTAATGGGCCAGGTAATACACTGTGAGCCATGATGTGAGTGATATAAAAAGGGTATTTTCTCTGCTGCACAATCTGCTGAACTTGCTTAAATAGTAAGAACAAACTTTGGTCACTAAACCATTTCAACTGGGCATTTTCAATTCTACTTACTAGGCCCGAAGCATAAGAAGAATCAGAAATTATGGTTAACAGGCTATTGGAAATCTTGCAACGCAGCCTTAATAGCTTCTAATTTAATTCTTTGCACAGAAGTATGACTGGTCAGTATGACTGGGTCAGAATTTATAGTATGATAGGCAGCTTTCCCATTAGATGGCCCATCAGTAAAAACAGTTAAAGTTCCAGGAAATGGTTCCTGCCTAGTGTTTTTTGGTATAATGATGAAGGTCTTATATAAAAATTGTAAAAGTTTATCTTTTAATAGGTGACAGCTAAATTCCCCTGAATATCCACTTAGCCCAATTTGCCAATTTACGTCAGTTTGAAACAACATTCATTCTTTTAACTTTACTTGTCCTAAATTATGGACAGTAAATGACATTAATTAAATTTCTGGTATTAGTCTTTAAGTAAATTTACATAAACTTTGTTTAAGGAGGCAAAACACAAATTATTTAATTTAGCTTATGAGGTCCAATATATTGATTTTTAATTTTAGTTAGACATCCCAAGGAAACCTCTTTTCATTTCCTTCCAGACAGCTTTCTTTCTCATACAAGCAATAAATGTAAGGAACATGGTTGCCTTTTGAGATTTTAACAAATACTTTCTCAAAGCTATATATTTCAAGTGATTTTTCATTTATGGTGACTAATTATTGTCAGATTTAGTATTTTAACAACAATCTGTAAATGTTAGCAATTACATTTTTAAAGAATATACCCTTTGGCTTATTTGCATATACAGAGGAATCATGGGAAGCCTTCAGTAACCTTTTTAGAAGAATTTTACTTTACTAGGATTCAATTGCTTACAAGGATTAGTAAATTCAGTAAAGTTTTATGTCTGATACATGAGGTGCAAACCCTGCCCCACCTCCAGCCTAATTTAAAATACAGCAGCAGGGAGCTTTTGTTAGTTTAAGTAAAGACATTGCTATAAATCAATTTTTTCTTTTATTTGGCAGAAATTCCTTATGCAACCAAGTATATTATATTTTGAAATATTGCACTCGGGAAAAACTTCCAAATACATATCTAATTAAAACATTTTCAACACTTAAAAACAGTTCTCATCATAATAGGATCTAGTCTTGACCATGGAATCAATTACTCTTAATTTGTTTGTGATATATGCATAACTGTGGTCCTACTGAGAATTTTAGATATCTTTTAAAAATGTCTCTATCTACAAGCCTTTTAAGAAATACGAGCTCTATTGTCAGCCCTTATAAAGCCAACTGCTCAAAACATTGGTCTATCATACCACTGAAATTATATTAAGACCGTGATTGCTAATTTATTAAATATTAAAAATATCTTCTTAAAAATAGTATTAAATAAATCTGAGAGGCAAGCACACTTTCTGCCCCATCCGCATTTCCGCAGTAAAACTCCGCCTTAAAACTCCACCCCTGAAATTCCATCCTGCCTCAGTGAGAAGACACTCCTTTTGTGATTGGCTAAGTCAGAGGGAGGGGCTGTTCCAAGATGGCGGCCCCCAGGGGCATGGCATGCCATGCGGCCAACATGGCGGCTGCCAAGTCACACAGCTCAACGTTGTGGCTGTCTACACTGTTCTCTGACAGAAAAGATGATTTCCTTATTCTCACAATAAACAAGGGAAGAGGAAACCAAAATCCCTAAAAGATAGATGGCCAACATTATATTGTAGACAAACAGAAATCTCATTAGCTGTTTATACCCTTTATAATTATCTTAATATTAATTGCATTTAAACTGGTTTTTGTATTAAAAATTTTCAGTTGAGATCTTAAAATTAATCCCTTTTTAAAAAAAAATTAGACCAAGGAGTAATATATTTTGAATTCCTAATTATTTAAGAGAAAACACATTTTATTTTTTCAAAAACAAGTTATACATTAGATATTTAATTAGTTTCTCCCGATTCAATTTGCACTTTAAACTTTCAGAGCTTTAAATCTTAGGTAGCAAATTAAATACTTAGCATTTTTTCAAATCAATACTTTTACATTTAAGGATACATTTCAAATAAAATATAAGGCATTTTAAATTAATAGATTAACTTCTATCATCTAGACTTCATACTAGGCATACTCAGATCAACATTTCAGTATTATAAATTTCAATACTTTTAGATGATTTGAACTTAAAAGCTTTAAGTTTCCAGCCAATAAGCATGGCATAGCTGCTAAAATGGTCACAATTTTCCTGTTGGGGAAGTCAAGAAGCAAAACCATAGCTATTCACATGTAAACTTGACTATCAACTTCCTGGTGGTACTTGCCTCAGAGCGGGAAATTTCAAAAGAGCTACTTTAAATTGCCTTGGGAAACCAGCCTGCATTTCTTTGTCAGGTTCATCTCCGCCATTTTTAAGGCCAAAACAGTCTCGGGTTTTTATTCTGTACACAGCAAAAGGTCAGGTTCAGCTCAAATCTATGCGCACTCATTTTTAAACTGGCCTTTTCCCTTTACATGTGCACAGAAATCGTGGATGCATTTATAAATTTGTAAAAGCTTTTCAATTACTAGAAGGACTTTAATTTTAGAATACTTGGGGAGGGGGCGTCCACACCGGATCACCACATGCTCCTTCTGCCCTTTCCCCACATCCTGCTTTTGGGGGAGGTTTTAGCAAATTACTCAGATGGTGTATTTTTCCCAAAGTCATGCTTAATAGAAGACATTGTTAGGTCAGAGAGAGCCCAGGATCAGATACATGCAGACATGTGATGAGACAATGGACTTCCCCTGGGATTTCTCACAGATCAACGTGCCAGACACAGATACCAGCTTCTTCTCCCTGAATCCACATACCCCCACACAGATAGGGACTTCTTCTGAATACCCCCACCCATCCCCTGCGGCAGAGAATTCCTCAGCTCATGTCCCCGCCCCTCACCCAACTGCAGTATAAAAAAAGCGCCCCCCCTCCCTGTTGGCGTGAATCCACGTGCCCTGTCCTGGGGGTACGTGGGTCTCCCGGGGACGCAGAATAAACCTTTTCCTTTCCTTTCTTTTCTGATTCACTGGACTCTATTTCTTGTGCCACCTCCTGAGCCACCTAACCTAACAGACATTTTAAATTTTTTCCTATTTCGCTTTCTAAAGCAATGGCTATCACCCAAGGTTATCTTAGCCAAAGTTTGGTTGTCATAAGATGTTCTCTGGTAATTTTTAAATAAAACATTAAGTAATCTCATTGTGGGAGAGCTTATTGCTCTGCGCTCTCCTGCTACATTTGAATCTCTCCGAACCAGAGAGAGATTTGGCAGTGGGGTTTCATTTATTACAGATAGATTCCAAACACAAATTAAGATAAGAAAACACATTAAGATGACCATGGCACTATTTCTTTTTTTCAGCCTGATCTAAAAGAGTACCTTTTTCAAGAAAAACAAAGGTTATGTTCCATAATAACACACAAAGAACTGTAAAAGATTACCTTCTAAAATTTTAACACTTTAAACATGCAAATCAAAAGTCTATAATAAAGTTTCTTAAGTTTCTTAAAAGCCAAATATACCTTTTTAAAGCCGAATCTACTTTTTTAAAGCCAAATCCTTCCCCGTTTGTTAGCCTGGTTAAGAAAACGTTCCCAGTGTACTTACAGACCCGGGCTTCTGTAGTTGATCCTGGGCATTGCGTGCGGTGCAATTCCCCTCACCTTTTTTTCGGTGAGTTTTCCACACCTTTTTGGTGAAAACTTCCTTTTCTCGCTCCAGCGAGACCTGCACTTCCAGATTACCCGTTGGGCGCCAGATGTTGAGTGTTTCCTTCCACGAATCGCGTGGAGAAGGGTTCAGTATCTGAAAGAGGAGCCGCACAACAAATGAGAGAAAAAGACACGAGATAATTTTGCAATATTGGGGGACCAGGCAGCAAGTCCCGAAGGACTTCCTCTCTGTGCTCAGGCCTCACCAAGCTTTTATTGATCTGGGATGCACCCATAGCATAGCCCTAGGCAGGTGACCCCCTGCAACAGGCAGACTAGCCCATCAGCAAGGATTTACATAATAATAAATGGGGGAGTAGTTTCAGCTACCACTGTCTGGACAAACAGAGGTGGAGCCTAGCTCCATGCTTTGCTAGGGCTTCAAAGGCACCTAGCCTTTGGGGGTTTCGGGAAGTTCTCTGTCTATGCTTATCAGATAGTGAAGGCAATAAACAGTTTCCCACACTCTGACACTCTGGTTATAGAACAGAGACCTTCCTCCTAACTCCTAAAATTTTTCCCAAACTGTCCTCTCTCTCTCACACACTTCCTCTAGTTCCATTATAGGCCAGCATATGGCAGGGAGGTGGTGTTTCCTCTAAGACAATTGCCATACTCCCCCGTCATGTCAGTGGTCCATTCCACTACATTCAGATATTAACATTTCCTAGGATTTTGAGTGTTGTTTTAATGGATGTTTTATTTTAGAACAGTTCCAGATTTACAGAAAAATTGTGAAGAAAATAACCATGTACACCATACCCAATTTCCCTTATTACTAATATCCTACTTTTGTATGAGGCAAATGGAACATGAAGTGAATCATCAGTGAAACAGTTAGAGTGAAACCTCACTTCTCTAATATCTCCAATATCCAGCAATGCTTTTCTAGACCAAGTTGTTAAAGGAAAAACTGGACCAGTTGCGGCATAAATCTTCAGATCTTGAGCTGACCATCCTTTCAATAGTTTAACAATATTCAATTGTCTACCATGTCAAAAGGAAATCAAATTCTTTATTATTCACTGCCAGAACTAACACAACACCCTGTTCCTCATGACTGCGACCACCACCATCCATCCCACACCCCTGTTATTGGTTGGTTCAGCAAGATAGACCACCGACTCAGAATTTATATTTAGGAACCTTTATTAAGCTGGCCACCTGTCTGCAGTCCCAGCACCCCGCCCAAGCAAAGGCGGAACTGCAGCAATGACTGCAAACATTAAAGCCTATTTATTTGCAAAAACTACAAAGTTACAAAGCCTTGTTTATGCAATTTGTTCCCTACAGTATAGCATTATCACCTTCCTATCTATGTATTCCGGGGACAGAGAGCACAGTATATTGAGGAGGGAACATGAGACCATATCTCAAGGCCTGACCTGATGTCAGTACCTTCCTATCTGTCTGTTCCAGGAACAGCCGGTACAGTGAGTCCAGATATACAGCCCAGTACTTTCCCTCCTGGTGTAATTGGGAATCGAATCTTTGATTCAGCGTCCTCCTCTAAGATTCTGGAGTATTGGGTGTATAAAACCATTAACTTTACAGCCTGTATCCAAAAGCTGTTTTAGGTCCCCATGGGCTGGCGAGGTCGTGGCTGCAGGTGGAGTAGGGCTGGGGCTCCCAGAGCTTTGTGACCCAGGGGAACCAGGAGGTTTAGCTGGGGCTGGGTGCTGTGGCTGGCTTGGCCTCTCTGGCTTGTCTAGGGGACACAATGGGACAATCGGGTTGAACTACCGGGAAAGAGTTCGGCTTTGAGTGCTGAAGAGCAGGCCAGGGTCTCGGCCGCTTACATAGAGTCTTAGTCCCCACGTCTTTCCCCCTTCCCTTTGGTCAGTCCGCCAGGTGAGAGGCATGAGGAGGACGGGGTTACAATTCTGATCGTGCAGTTCTTCCTTGGGGCCCCAGGTCAAACCTCTCTGTTCAGATGGAGGAGCTTGTCAGTGGGAGGTTTTTTCCATGGGGCTAGGGTCTCACAACCCCAAGAGGCACAATAGAAGTCACCCTCTCCTCCACAGTTCCTACCTCCTTCCCGGGGGCAGACATAATGTCGAGTGTGCCACAATTCTTGCTCTAGGGTTAGGTCTCCGCACCCGAACCCCTGGCTTTGGTGACTCAGGGATGGCCCCCCGAGCCATACCCAGTTGATGCAGTTTTGCTAGGGGAATTTCCCCAGTTTTCTACAAACATTTTACAGAGATCGGTCGGGATGACAGGCGCCCCTGTTCCAACAATAGAGCCTATAACAGTCCCATCAATAGTACCTGTGACCTCCCAAGAGTAATTTCTGGCTGAATGGGGATTTCCCAGTCCCGGCTGCAGGCAGATGAGGAGAGTTAGGAAGAACACCGAGTGAGTCTGACCTTCAACGGGTCTCAGGTCTTCTGGACCCGCCACCCCTCGACGCTGTCCTTCATTTTCTTAACCTGCGGAGAATGGATTCAGTGCCTCTTTCCTCCGACTTTGATGGCAGTTGGAGTGCTCAGCACCACCTAGTACGGTCCATCCCAGCTGGGTTCCACGCTGCTAGGGCCGTGGAGCTGCACCCAGACAAGATCTCCCGGAGAGAAGGCAGGCTGTGTTGTACTGGATCGCAGCAAGTCCTCCTCCCATATGGCTCTCACCATCCGTCGTGCCGACGAGGCGCTTCTCTGCAAAGCCTGTAAGGACTGTGCTGCCTCTGCCTTGGTTGGGTATGCCTCAGGCCAGCCAGAGAAGGTATCAATGAAAACCAGGAAGTATTTATACCCTCCTTGTCCTCCTGGTATTTCGGGGAAGTCCACTCCCAGTGTTCTCCAGGGTTCTGTCCTCGGAATCGCTGCCCCGGCGCGGCCACGACAGGGGGGCCCTTGGTTTACCCGGGCACACACTTGGCACCTTCTAGCCACATCTTGGGATATTTTTCTGGAGCCCTGGGATGTAAAATTCTCTTCCCAGTAGTTCTGATAGCTTTGTACCCCCAAGGTGGGTGCTCTGGTGGGTCTGGGAAGCAATGGTCCGCCCCAGGGCTTCTGGCTCTATAGGCCTACCATCTGGCAGGATTAGCCATCCAGCCTCTCCTTCCTGGGCCCCTAGTTTCACAGCTAGCCTCTGCTCCCCCGTCACATAAGTTGGATACTCTCAGAGCCTTCGTGCTGGCAGGGCTACGAGAACTTCACGGGGCCACACTGGTCTTTCAGCCTCGTCCTTGGTGGTTTGGTCTGCAAGTTGATTTTCCTGTGCTTCGGGACTATCACCCTTCTGGTGCCCTCGGCAATGAATTACTGCCACTTCTTTTGGCCCCCATATGGCTGCCAGGAGGTTAAGTATCTCAGAAGCATTTTTAATGTCCTTTCCTCCTGAGGTCAGGAGGCCTCTTTCCTGATATAGGGCCCCATGCACGTGTACAGTGGCGAAAGCATACCGACTGTCTGTGAAAATGTTCACTCTTTTTCCTTTTCCCCACCAGAGGGCCTGAGTGAGTGCTATAAGTTCTGCCTTTTGGGCTGAGGTGCCTCGTCCTAAGGCCTGTGCCCAGAGAACGTCCTTTTGTGTCACCACTGCTGCCCCCGCATACCGGGTACCTTCCTCTACGAAGCTGCTCCCGTTGGTGTAGAGGGTCTCATCTGGATTCTGGAGGGGCTGGTCCACAAGGTCCTCTCGGAGGGAAGTGAGGGCAGTCAATGTCTCCTCACAGTCATGCAAAGGGGGCTCTGCCTCCTCGTCAGGGAGGAGTGTGGCCGGGTTTAAGGCAGCTGTTTTCAGGAAGCTGACTCGTGGTGGGTCTAGCAGTAACACCTGGTACTGGGTAATGCGGACGTTGGACATCCACCTCTCCGGGGGGGCTCCTTAATATGGTCTCAACTGCATGCACAGCAACTACTTGGAGATTTTGGCCAAAGGTTAGCTTTGAGGCTTCCTTTACCAGGAGGGCGGTGGCTGCAATGACTCTCAAGCAGTTGGGCCATCCCGAGGCCACCTGGTCAAGTCTCTTAGATAAGCTATGGGGCATTTCCATGGTCCTAGGGTTTGTGTGAGGACCCCTTTTGCCACCCCTTTGCTTTCAGCTACATATAGCTGAAAGGGTTTGGTTAGGTCTGGCAGGGCGAGTGCCAGAGTGCTTATCAGGGCTTCTTTCAGTCTCTTATAAGCCTCTTCCTCCTTTTCTGTCCTGACCAGGGCAGCCTCCATTTCCCCCATTGCAGAGTATAGTGGTCTCACAATTTCTGCAAAACCTAGTATCCATAGCCTGCAATAACCCACTGCCCCGAGGAACTCCTGGACTTGCCTTTTGGTGGTAGGACTGGGGATTGACAAAATGGCCTTTATTCTGCTACTGGATAAAGTTCGCCTACCCCCTTTTATGTTGTAACCCAAATATGTTACTCGGGTAGTGCATAGCTAAGCTTTCTTGGTTGAGACCCGATACCCCAAGTGATCTAGGGTGGTGAGCAACTCTTGAGTGGCCTGTCTACAGTCCTGTTCCTCCTCCATGGCCAGTAGGAGGTCGTCTACATATTGGAGCAGAGTCACCCGTGGATGGTCCTGACGGAACTCCCGGAGGTCTTGGTTTAGGGCCTCATCGAAGAGAGAGGGTGAGTTCTTAAACCCTTGTGGCAACCTAGTCCAAGTTAACTGTCCAGACTCTCCCTCTGTTGGGTCCACCCACTTGAAGGTGAAAATAGGTTGACTCTGCTTTGTCAGGGGAAGGGAGAAAAAGGCATCCTTGAGGTCTAAAACAGTATAGAACCGGTGTTCTGGCTTGAGGAGGCTGAGAAGAGAGTAAGGGTTCGGAACCATGTAATGGATAGTCTCAACCCCCTTGTTTACTTCCCTTAAGTGCTGCACCAGCCTGAAATCCTCAGTCCCTGGTTCCTGTACTGGCAACAGGGGAGTGTTCCAAGCAGATTGGCAAGGAATCAAGATTCCAGCCTCTTTCAGCCTCTTAATGTGCTTGGCGATTCCCACTCTTGCATTCTGGCTCATTGGATATTGCCGGACTCTGACTGGGGTGTTACTGCTGGTGAGCTGGACTACAATTGGAGGTCGGTGCTTAGCTAACCCTGGCAGATTGTCCTCTGCCCAAACTGCCACAATAGCCTGTCTTAGTTGTTGGAGATAGGCATCTGCGGAGACTTCCCCAGGCTCCTCCTCATGTAGTAAATATTCCTCCTGTAAGGGCAATGTCAGAAGATAGATCCCCGCAGTCCCTGGGTCTTGCAAATTGACCTCTGGCCCTGGCCCTTCAAAAGAGATTGTGGCCCGTAATTTACTCAGCAAGTCCCGGCCTAGCAGAGGGTAAGGGCACTCTGGCTTTACTAGGAATTAGAGAGTCACTGAGCCGTTTCCTAGGTCGCTGATCCGACCTTTAGTCCATGGGTAGGATTGCACTTTTCCAGTTGCCCCTTTGATGGGGATTTTGGTCTTAGAGACCGGACCCACTGTCTGTTGCACGACAGAGAAGGCGGCTCCTGTGTCCACAAGGAAGTCCACTTTTTGGCCCCCCACTGTCAGAGTTATCCTGGGCTCTTGGGGGCCAGCTGAGCCCTGACAACCCTAACCCACCTCCGCCACCAGCACGGGAGTTGGTTCCCCAAACGTTCAGGACACTCCCTTTTCCAGTGTCCTTCATTTTTGCAAAGTGCACACTGATTTCTTCCAAGCCTGGGTTGGACACCTTTTCTCCCACGAGGCTTTCCTTTATTCTTATTGTCACTCCGGCCCCTTGGGCCTTTTTCCTCATTCAGGGCCAGGAGGACCTTGGCCATCCGGGTGTTTAAACCTGCCGTCCGGTCCTCCCGATTGCTAAAAACCTTCTGGGCAACCTCAACCAACTAAGAGATTGATTTTCCCTCAAAGCCTTCTAACTTCTGCAATATATTCTAATATTTGGGGCCGACTGGGAAGCAGATGCTACCATGACAGCCCTCGGATTTTCTGGGGCATCAGGGTCAATGGGGGTATACACCTGATAGGCCTCGCACAGCCTCTCCAAGAAAGCTGCCGGGCTCTCATTAGGCCCCTGGACTGTCTCTGTCACCTTAGAGAGGTTTGTGGGTCTCCCAGCAGCAGCTCGGATGACCCCCAATAGAGCCTGGCGATACCGATCAAGAGCCTCCTTTCCCCTCTCACTATTGGGATTCCAGTCAGGTCGCCTGGAGGGAAACACAGCCTCTAATCTATCTTGGTCAGAGGTAGGCTGCCCATCCAGACCCCATACAAATCTCCTCCCTTCTGCCTTGACTTTCTCTCTCCCTCCTCTGAAGTGAAAAGAGTTTGCATCAACTGTTGGCAATCATCCCAGGTAGGTTGATGGGTAAAAAACACAGACTCTAAAAGAGTGATTAACCCCTGTGGGTTCTCGGAGAAAGAAGGATTCTGGTTCTTCCAATTGTACAGGTCACTGGTAGAAAAGGGGACATAGACCATGAAAGGATGCTCGTCTGGACCCAAATCTAAGGGGCCTGCCTGCCGTAGTGGCAGCATAGAAATTGCAAGACTGGCGGATGCTGCTGGGTCCTGCAGGTTCTTCCTCTCTCTCTCTCTCTCTCTCTCTCTCTCTCTCTCTCTCTCTCTCTCTCTCTCTCTCTCTCTCTCTCTCTGCATATGCTGTCCCTTGCCTAGTGTGAAGAGGGGAGAATGAAGCTGGGTCCTGGACTGGTGTTTTCAGAGGAAAGGAAACCGGCTGTGGAGGAGACAGGGGGTAGGGCCAGGGTCTTTAGCCACCATCGGGCCGGCGGGTGGGGGAGGATACGGGGGAGGCCTGACCCTGGGAAGTGCCTCCTCACTTGGACCCTGGAGAACAGGGGGAGTTTTGTCCTTCTTGGCCGAAGCCAAGAGGACTGCCTGTCTCTGTCCCAATTATCCCCTCGGGAGGAAAGCCGTCATCCACCCAAGTTTCTTGGACAATATGTCAACCCAAACCTGAATATAAGGAATTTTATTAGGATGCGCTGGGCAGCCATATATGACATAATGGACCCGGTAGGCAGTGGTCAGATCAAAAGACTCTGCATCAGGCCACCCCTCCTGGAAAGTGGGCCACTCCCGTTCACAGAATCGCTGTAAATCAAAAAACATTAACTTTATAACTTTTAAATCTACCCCAGAACTTCACTTTCTTTCACTTCACAGAGACTCTCATACTTACATTCATACACCAGACAGTCCGAGTTTTGACTTCTACCAAATGATTATTCAGAGTTTAAACAATCCAACCAATTCCTGACTAATTGCCTAAGGGAGCTATATGGCTTCCTGGGAGGTGATCAAGCTCCCCTTCCACTCACTCGGAGAGGGCCAGACTGGTAGGGGGTCGACGAAGATGACTGACCCTAACCCATTTGACAAAGACAAAGACAGCAAAGAACAAAGACAAAATAAATCAGCCAAATGCAACCTAAGGTTGCCCAGAACCTGCAGCTCGCTCCTTGAAGTCCTGAAAATTTTTCAAAAAACATTTCAGAAGGGTTTACGCAGAAGCAAACAACTTTTTGATAATAAACACCAAGACAAACAAATACCAGACAGACAAACCCAGTGCAGTCTACAGCCGCAAAAACCAGGACACCAGCCACCATCGTGGCCACGGGTCAGGACCAGGAGTACCGCTGCGTCCAGCCCTCCATATAGGTCCTTCCAATGGACATTCCAATTCCATTTTAATGACCGGTCCTTAGCTCTCTCAAGAGTCCAGGTGGGTCTTCCGAATTGAAAGTTTTGGGTGGACTGGAGGCCTCCTTGGTAGTCGTTCTCCACAGGTGTGGAGTATCTCCCTGAGTGCCAGGCGACACCTGGGGGAGAGCCTCCTGCCCTAAACAAGGGGTACCTATCCTCCCTGCTGGGTATCTCGCTGCGGCCTCCAAATGTTATGGGTTGGCTCAGTGAGATAGACCACCGACTCAGAATTTAAATTTAGGAACCTTTATTAAGCTGGCCAGCTGTCTGCAGTCCCAGCACCCCGCCAAAGCAAAGGCGGAACTGCAGCAATGACTGCAAGCATTACAGCCTATTTATTTGAAAAAACTACAAAGTTACAAAGCCTTGTTTAAGCTATTTGTTCCGGACACAGTTTAGCATTATCGCCTTCCTATCTATGTTTTCCGGGAACAAAGAGCACAGTACATTGAGGAGGGACCATGAGACCATATCTCAAGGCCTGACGTGATGTCAGTGCATTCCTATCTGTCTGTTCCAGGAACAAACGGTACAGCGCGCCCAGATATGCATCCCAGTACACCCCAAATACAAACATAAATTCACTTTTGGACTTGCCGATTCTTCATCCATCCTTGTGTTTGGAGTCTTATTCCTTAACTCTACTAGTCTACACTATCGTCTTATTAGGTTTTGCTATCTTGAGGCAACAGACACTACTCAAACGGTCCTGGCGTCTATATATACTCTTTAGGTTAATGAGGACACTCGCTTCAGCTCTGGTTGCCCAAAATCAGGGGTTGCCATGGTGTGGCTTGACATCACAAAGCCTCAGCTTGACCATCCAAGAGGGGTGGGGTGGCAGATGATGCAGAAATCTCAGACACTCTGGTTATAGAACAAGGCCTTCCTCTTAACTCCTAAAATTTTCCAGAACTGTCCTCTCTCTCTCATTTCTTCTAGTTCCATTATAGTCAAGCATATGGCAGGGAGGTGGTGTTTCCTCCAAGACAATTGACATACTCCCCTGTCATTTCAGGGGTCCATTACACTATGTTCAGTTACTACCATTTCCAAGGATTTTGAGGGTTGTTTTAATGGATGTTTTATTTTAGAATAGTTCCAGATTTACAGAAAAATTGTGAAGATAATAAACATGTACACCATACCCAATTTCCCTTATTACTAATATCTTACTTATGTATGGGGCAAATATAACATGAAGTGAATCATCAGTGAAACAAATAGAGTGAAACCTCACTTCTCTAGTACCTCAAATATCCAGCAATGCTGTTCTAGACCAAATTATTAAAGGAAAAACTGGACAGGTTGTGGCATAAAACTTCAGATCTTGAGATGACCATATTATCAATAGCTTAACAATATTCAATAGTCTGCCATCTAAGAAGGATATCAAATTCTTTATTATACACTGCCAGCACTAACACAACACCCTGTTACTCATGACTGTGACCACCACCATCAATCACACCCCCCCCCCCAATAAAAACATAACTTCATTTTTGGACTTGCAGTTTCTTCACCCATCCTTGTGTTTGGAGTCTTATTACTTATCTCTACTGGTCTACAATATCCTCTTATTAGGTTTCGCTATCTTGAGGCAACAGACACTACTCAAACATTCCTGGCGTCTATATGTACTCTTTAGGTTAATGAGGAGCCACTCACTTCAGCTCTGTTTTCCCAAAATCAGTGGTTTCCATGGTGTGGCTTGACATCACAAAGCCTCAGCTTGACCATCCAGGAGTGGCGGGGGTGGCAGAAGATCCACAAATCTCAGACACTTTGGTTATAGAACAGAGACCTATCTCTGACCTCCTAAAATTTTTCCCAAACTGACCTCTCTTTCTCTCTCATTTCCTTTAGTTCCATTTAAGTCCAGCATATGGCAAGGAGGTGGTGTTTCCTCCAGGACATTTGCCATAATTCCCCGTCATTTCAATGGTCCATTCCACTAAGTTCAGATAGTAACGTTATATAGGATTTTGAGTGTTGTTTTAATTAATGTTTTATTTTAGAATAGATCCAGATTTAAAGAAAGATTGTGAAGATAATAACCATGTACACCATACCCAATTTCCCTTATTCCTAATATCTTACTTATATATGGGGCAAATGTAACATGAAGTGAATCATCAGTGAAACAGTTAGAGTGAAACCTCACTTCTCTACTATATCCAATATCCAGAAATGCTGTTCTAGACCAAGTTGTTAAAGGAAAAACTGGACCAGTTTTGGCATAAAACTTCAGATCGTTAGCTGAGCATCCTTTCAATAGATTAACAGTATTCAATAGTCTGCCATGTAAAAAGGAAATCAAATTCTTTATTATACACTGCCAGCACTAACACAATACCCTGTTCCTCATGACTGCGACCACCACCATCCATCCCATCCCACCCCCAATTCAAACCTAAATTAAACATCAGCTTCTTTTTTCCTTCCCAGTATAAGAAAGTGTTGTGAAAAGAATCCCCATTCAGACTTCTCCTTGTCCTTATGCTAAGTGTCTGGCTCAGTATGGAATGGCTTGTCTGGTGCCTAAACTAAAGAAATCTACATTACTCCTTTCTCACATGCCTGCCCACTTCTTAGATCCCTCCCCATAAGTGAAACAGAGTCAAACCTCACTTCTCTAGTATCTCCAATATCCAACAATGCTATTCCTGACCATGATGTTAAAGGAAAAACTGTACCAGTTGTGGCCCAAAACTTCACATCTTGAGGTGACCATACTTTCAACAGTTTAACAATATTCAATAGTCTGCCATGTAATAAGGAAATCAATTCTTTATTATACACTTCCAACACTAACAAAACACCCTGTTCCTCATGACTGAGACCACCACCATCCATCACACCCTCCACCCCCAAAACAAACATAAATTCACTTTTGGACTTAAAGTTTCTTCATCCATCCTTGTGTTTGGAGTCTTATTCCTTATCTCTACTAGTCTACAATATCGTCTTATTAAGTTTCGCTATCTTGAGGCAAAAGACAGTACTCGAAGGGTCCTGGCCACTATATACTCTTTAAGTTAAAGAGGAGCCACTCACTTCAGCTCTGGTTGCCCCAAATCAGTGGGTGCCATGGTGTGGTTTGATATCACAAAGCCTCAGCTTGACCATCCAGGACGGGTGGGGGTGGCAGAGGATGCAGAAATCTCAGACACTCTGGTTATAGAACAGAGACCTTACACTTAACTCCTAAAATTTTTCCCAAACTGTCCTCTCTCTCTCACTCATTTCCTCTAGTTCCATTATAGTCCAGCATATGGCTGGGAGGTGATGTTTCCTCTAAGACAATTCCCATACACCCCCGTCATTTCAGTGGTCCATTCCACTAGGTTCAGTTGCTACCATTTCCTAGGATTTTCAGTGTTGTTTTAATGGATGTTTTATTTTAGAATAGTTACAGATTTACAGAAAAATTTTGAAGATAATAACCATGTAAACCATATTCAGTTTCCTTTATTACTAATATCTTACTTACGTATGGGGCAAATGTAACATGAAGTGAATCATCAGTGAAACAGAGAGAAACCTCACTTCTCTACTATATCCAATATCCAGCCATGCTATTCTAGACCAAGTTGTTAAAGGAAAAACTGGACCAGTTGTGGAATAAAACTTCAGATCTTGAGCTGACCATCCTTTCAATAGTTTAACAGTATTCAATAGTCTGCCATGTAAAAAGGAAATCAAATTCTTTATTATACACTGCCAGCACTAACACAATACCCTGTTCCTCATTACTGTGACCACCACCATCCATCCCACCCCCCCAATCCATACCTAAATTAAACTTTAGCTTCTTTTTTCCTTGCTGGTATGAGAAAATGTTGAGAAATATTCCCCATTCAGACTTCTCCTTGTCCATATGCTAAGTGTCTGGCTCAGTATGCAATGGCTTGTCTGGTGCCCTAACTAAAGAAATCTACATTACTCCCTTCTCACATGCGTGCCCCCTCCTTAGATCCCTCCCCATCTGTGAAACACAGTCAAACCTCACTTCTCTAGTATCTCCAATATCCAACAATGCTGTTCTATACCATGATATTAAAGGAAAAACTGTACCAGTTGTGGCATAAAACTTCAGATCTTGAGCTGACTATCCTTTCAATAGTTTAACAGTATTTAATAGTCTGCCATGTAAAGGAAATCAAATTCTTTATTTTACACTTCCAGCACTAACACAACACCCAGTTCCTCATGACTGCGAACACCACCATCCATCCCACCCCCACCTCCCCCAAATACAAACAGAAATTCACTTTTGGACTTGCTGTTTCTTCATCCATCATTGTGTTTGGAGTCTTATTCCTTATCTCTAAAAGTCTACAATATCATCTTAAAAAGTTTCGCTATCTTGAGGCAACATACAGTACTCAAAGTGTCCTGGCCTCTATATATACTCTTTAGGTTAATGAGGAGCCCCTCACTTCAGCTCTGGTTGCCCAAAATCAGTTGTTGCCATGGTGTGGCTTGACACCACAAAGCCTCAGCTTGACCATCCAGGAGGGGCAGGGGTAGCAGAAGGTCCACAAATCTCAGACACTTTGGTTATAGAACAGAAACCTACCTCTGACCTCCTAAAATTTTCCCCAAACTGACCTGTCTTTCTTTCTCATTTCCTTTAGTTCCATTATAGTCCAACATATGGCAGAGTTGGTGATGTTTCTTCTAAAACTAATGCCATACTCCCCCATCATTTCAGTGGTCCACTCCACTATGTTCAGATATTAAAGCTTCCTAGGATTTTGAGTGCTGTTTTAATGGATGTTTTATTTTAGAATAGTTCCAGATTTACAGAAAAATTGTGAAGATAATAACCATGTACATGTAAGGTCCCCAAGAACCCCGGTAAGTCCGACGGAGGGGGCGACGACCCCAAGTCAAACGCAGAGACCGAAACTTGATGCAAAAGCAAGAGGTTCTTTATTACAAGCGCAGCGCAGGGGCTCTCAGGCAGACAGACAGCAACACAAGGAAAGTGCTGGCTGACTGGAGCCCTGAGCAATTGCAGGACATGAGTTTATAAAGGCAAAAACCACACGCAGGTGGCCGGTAAAACAGGGAACTAGGTTAACAGTTAACAGTTGACTCATTTCCTAAGGGGGGCAGTTGACTCATGTCCTAAGGGGCAAGGGTGGTCTGGTTTGCACAGACCAATCCCAGGAAGAGATAAAATACCTCTGCTGTGACTAGATCAGAGCTTGCTAAACCAGAGCTTACCGGAAAGGTCAGTCAGGGTGGAGGAGGGGGGGGAATTTTCTCTGGCCTTACATTCCCCCCTTTTCTTTTGGGGAGTTTCAATCATGGAACTACAGACCGATGTCCGAGGGTACAGGTTGATACCGCTGTTGGAGGACCATTACCTGGACTGCACTAATCCGGTCCCGGATAAAGGCAACTAGGCGGTTTAATATGCACGGCCCGAATGTCAGGAGGAGGAGAAGAATAACAAAAGGTCCCACTAGTGAAGATATTAGGGTTGTGAACCAAGGTGAACTATTGAACCATCCTTCAAACCATCCTTGTTTGGCTTCTCGCTCTCTTTTGCGAGTTTCTAATCTCTCTCTGAGCTTTGGCATGGAATCCTTTATAACCCCTGAATGGTCAGCATAGAAACAGCACTGCTCTTTGAGAGCGGCACACAGCCCTCCTTCCTTTAAAAATAAGAGATCAAGTCCTCGTCTATTTTGTAAGACTACCTCGGATAGGGAGGTTAAAGACTCCTCAAGCTTAGTGATGGAGTGCTCTATGTGTTTGAGGTCTTGATCTATAGCATTTCTGAGTTCTTCAGTATAGGTGGGGCCTTGGATGAGGGCTGTTGTCCCTGTGCCTACTCCCGCTGCGACCCCCAGACCTAGAAGGGCAGCTAAGGTCAGCGAGACAAGTTCCCGTTTACCTCGATGGGAAGGGGGATAAGAGTCAAATTCTCCTTCGAAGGCATTAGCTTGATAGTACATGATCCTGGGGACTAACTGGACAAGGATGCAATAATCTTGGGAGCGGTTGAAGACCTGAGCTGCTAATCATGGAGTGAGCCCCGTATTGCAAGCCCACCATCCCCCTGTTGGGGGCACTAAGTAATAGCTTGCAGAGGAGGGATTTGCTAAGGTCTCACTGCAGAGATGCTGGCGATCTTTTGGCACTTGTCCTATACATGTGCCCTGCCCTGAGACCTCAGTAAGGGTCAGCTTCCCATGCTGTCCCCATGAACAATGGTCATGGCTAGTGGCATTGGTATGGTTTCCCCGGAAGGCTATTCCTTCGTAGTAGGGGGGTCTCGTAGTTAAGCATAGCCAGCAAGACTCAGTCAGGTTAGATTTGGACATGTTTAAAGAACTATAGGCCCCCTCTACTAATCCTAATAGTCTCTGACTGGTGCTTGTCTCCGGATCTATGGGGTCTGCTAATTCCTCCCCGGAGACTGGACTGGTCCCTGCCGGCACTGGGGTCGTGAGGCGAGGTCTTCCTTTCGCAGGGAGCTGCCTGGACAAGACAGGATTTGGTCCCACTGCCACCGGTGGCCTGTAGTCCTGTACATCTAGTCTTATCTTAAAAAGGAGGCCATCATCATGGGAATTCTTGTACAGTCGCAGCCCCCACGTTAATCCCCATCGCCACTTGTTCAGCTCGTATGACCGCCCAGCTGGGGTAAAGGAGATATTCAGGGTATTAATCCATCCCTTATGACCGGAGGATTGGTCCCTATTTCTCTGAACTTGGATGAGGTCCCATGCAGGGGGCTTCCCGACCCAATATGCAGTACCGGTTGTTTCGCATCCCCATTCTGCACAATAGTACTCGCGTTCAGATCCACAATTTTTCCTATGTCCCTGCCTATCTTTGGGGCACACATAGAATTGGGTTGTAGAAAGACTCTCGCGGGCTTCGGAATAACTACAGAGTTTGGGGTAGCCATCCTTTCCCTTTCCTACTTGAGCCCGGGACTCTACTCCTGCTTTAGTTTCCTCTACCGATTCTTCAGGGAGATCCCATAGTCTATGTCCGGCTGCCATGGCACAGAGGTCTGGCGTTAAGTCTGGCCACCATGTTCCTTTAGGGGCAATGTTGGTGGTTGACCAAGCCGTCTGTCCAGTGTGGGGGGACATTACCCTCCAAGTTAGTCTCTTCGGGGCATGGGGGTTAGCTAGCAGGTCACTACTTATCAGTGGTAGGCTCAGCAGGAGGAGGAGAACGGCGGCGAATCCGCAGCTTGAGAGGGTTGTCTGTCCTCTCTGCAGTCCATCCATGGTAGGTGTCATCTGAAGGGGGTGCTTGCTTGACGTGGGAGGCGTGGATCCAGGCAGCTACACCGTCTACCTTGACTGCGGTCGGGGTTGTCAGCAATACCAGGTGTGGTCCCTTCCACCTTGGCTCAAGGTTGCCAGCTCGATGGCGTCTGATGTAGACGAAGTCTCCAACCTGGAACTGATGGGGGACCTGCAGTTCCCCTGGTTGGTAGAGGGCAGCCAGGGGAGTCCACACCTCCTTCTGGACAGTCTCGAGGGCCTTCAGCCTGGCAAGCATGGATTGAGGGGTATGAGTGTCTGTGGGCACAGACCATGGGTCAGCAGACAGGGGCGGAGGGGCCCCAAACAGAATCTCAAACGGAGTTACTCCTAAGGGGCCTGGTGTATTTCGCACGCGGAAAAGAGCGAAGGAAAGGAGGACCGTCCAGTCTGCCACGCCAGTCTCTAAGGATAATTTAGTCATAGACTCTTTTAATGTCCTATTCATTCTTTCTACCTGACCTGAACTCTGGGGCCTGTAAGCACAATGCAATTTCCAATCCGCCCCTAGTATCTTGGCCATTCCCTGACTTACCTGGGCAACGAAGGCCGGACCGTTGTCTGATCCGATTACCTTAGGAACTCCAAACCGAGGGAAGATATCTTCTAAGATCTTCTTGGCGACTATGGTTGCAGTCTCTCTCTTGGTGGGAAAGGCTTCTACCCAACCTGAGAAAGTATCTATAAAGACTAAGAGATACTTGTAACCGTAACGGGCAGGCTTTACCTCTGTGAAATCTACCTCCCAGTAACTTCCTGGTCGATCTCCCCTGAGTCTCTGTCCCTTCCCCACCTGGGATGGATGTAGGTTTACTAGTTGACATGCCTTGCATTGCTTGACTACTTCCTCCGAGAGGCGGTCGAGTTCTTTGACATAGTGTCCAGTGGCCCGGCTAGTGGAGCTGAGGTGTTTGGCCCCCAGGTGGGTGAGGCGGTGTAGTTGTTGGAGGTAGGCGGTGGCCGCTTCCCTTGGCACTACCATTTTCTCCCCCTCAGTCCTCCAAACCCCGAGTTCATCCTTGTGGTATTTTTCTGGCTTTTTAGACAGGTCTTCCTCTTCCTCTGGGGTGTAGTGGAGGGCCTCTGGCTGTGATACTGCGGGGCCGGCAGCGAGGGCAAGTAGCCGGGGTCCGAGAGCGGCCTGTCTCGCCTCAGTATCCGCCTTCCTGTTTCCCACAGCTATCTCTGAGGTCCCTTTCTGATGGCCGGGACAGTGGATGATAGCTACTTCCCAGGGGGCATGGACAGCCTCCAGGAGTTCGAGGATCTCCTGTTTATTCTTAATCTCCTTTCCTGCTGAAGTGAGGAGACCTCTCTGACGGTATATGGTCCCGTGCACATGAGCAGTAGCAAAGGCATAACGGCTGTCAGTATAAATATTAGCCCGGCTACCTTCTGCAAGTCTGAGGGCTTGGGTCAGGGCAATTAATTCAGCCTTCTGGGCCAACGTCCCTTCAGGCAAGCTGCTAGCCCAAATAGTCCGATCCTTGCTGACTACAGCTGCACCTGCCACCCTCTTACCTTCATAGAGGTAGCTGCTGCCATCTGTGAACCAGGTGATCTGAGGTTCTGACAAGGGGGAATCCTTGAGGTCTTTCCTGGGCCCGGTTTCTTCTGCCAAAATGTCGCAGCACGAGTGTAGGACTTCCTTACCCTCAGGATCTACCTCTGGCAGCAGGGTAGCCGGGTTGAGGACTACCGGAGCCCTGAAGTGGACTCGATCTTCATTTAACAGGAGACTCTGGTAGTGGGTCATCCGGGCATTGGACATCCACCGGTCCGGTGGCTGCCGAATAATGCTCTCAAGGGTATGCGGGGCCACTACAGTCAGTTTCTGCCCCAAGGTAAGCTTGTCTGCATCCTTTACAAGCAAGGCAGTGGTTGCGATCGCTCTCAGACAAGCCGGCCACCCTCTCGCCACCGGGTCTAGCCTCTTGGATAAGTAGGCTACCGGCCTCTTCCAGGGGCCTAAGGTCTGGGTTAGGACCCCTCTGGCCACCCCTTTTCTTTCGTCTATGAACAGAGTAAAGGGCTTGGCCACATCTGGTAGAGTCAATGCCGGAGCAGAGAGAAGGGCCTTCTTGATGTTGTCAAAAGCCTTCTGATGAGCCTCCCCCCATTCGAAGGGGTTCCCCTGTTTTGTCAGCGGGTAGAGAGGCTCCGCCAGGGTTGCGAAACCCGGAATCCAAAGGCGGCAGAAGCCGGCTGTCCCTAGGAACTCACGTACCTGTCGGGGGGTTTGCGGCCTGGGAATCTGGGTGACCGTGTTCTTCCGAGCCTCAGTGAGCCACCATTTTCCCTTCTCTAGAGCATATCCCAAGTAGGTTACTCTCCGCTGACATATTTGGGCCTTCTTGGCCGAGACCCAGTATCCTAGGCGGGAAAGCTCTAAAAGCAAAGCTCTGGTACCTGCTTCACAGTCCTCTTTGGTAGCTCCTGCGAGGAGGAGGTCATCCACGTACTGAAGAAGGGTGACTTGTGGGTGGTCAGCGCGGAAGACAGCCAGGTCTTGATGGAGGGCCTCGTCAAAGATGGTGGGAGAATTCTTGAATCCTTGGGGAAGTCGAGTCCAGGTCAGCTGCCCTGTCATCCCCGAGTCTGGGTCTCTCCATTTGAAAGCGAAGACGTTTTGGCTGGCAGGGTGCAGCCGCAGGCAGAAGAAGGCATCCTTTAAATCTAGAACTGAATACCACACATGAGACGGAGGGATAGAGCTCAGGAGATTATAGGGATTGGGAACCGTGGGATGAATGTCCTGCACCCTCTTGTTGACTTCCCTTAAGTCCTGCACCGGCCGGTAGTCGTTAGTTCCAGGTTTCCTTACTGGGAGGAGTGGGGTGTTCCAGGGGGAGTGGCATTTGACCAGGACCCCTAGGCGCAAGAGGCGTTGGATATGGACCCTGATTCCCCTCCAGGCCTCCTTTGCCATGGGATACTGTCGCACCGCGATTGGGGTTGCAGAGGACTTGAGTTCTATTACTACGGGGGGCCGTTCAGCAGCCAGGCCCATCCCCGCAGTCTCAGCCCAAGCCTCAGGGTATTGTTGTAACCACTCTCCTATCCCCTCATTCTTTTGGACTTTATCCTCAAACAGCAGGTGCTCATCTTCTAGTTGGAGTGTCAGGAGGGTAATCGGATCCCCATGTTGAGTTAGGGTCGGCCCTCGTGGGGTGAAGGTGATCTGAGCTCCCATTTTGGTTAACAAGTCTCTCCCCAGAAGGGGGGCAGGGCATTCTGGTATTACTAAGAAGGAATGAGTTACTTTCCCCATGCCTAAATCTACAGTCTGGGTAGTAGTCCAGGAATATTGTTCGTTTCCTGTTGCCCCTATTACCCAGGAAGTCTTCTGGGAGACCGGCCCTAATGGTTTTTTAAGAACCGAATACTGAGCTCCCGTGTCTACTAGGAAGTTGACAAGCTTCCCCTCCACCTTAAGGGTTACCCTAGGCTCGGGGAGGGGATCCGAGCCCCGACCTCTTCAATCACTATCTTCCTGGAGTGCCAGCGCCTTCTTCGCTAGTCTCTTTGGGCACTCCCGCTTCCAATGTCCTTCTTCCTTGCAGTAAGCACATTGATTCTTTCCTAACGGTGGCCTGTTGCCCAAGGTACCTGCCTGCCTTCCTTTTCCTTTCTCCTGTGGCTTACTCCCTTCTATTGCTGCGGCCAAGATACGGGTTAGCCTTTACTCTTCCCTTTTTTCCTTTTTTTCTTCCCTTTCCTCTCTCTCTCTCTCCTTCCGCTGCTCCTTCTCCTCCTCGGTCTCCCTCTTATGGTACACTTTCTCTGCCTCCTTAACTAAATCTTGAAGGGTAAAATCCTGCAGCCCCTCAAGTCTCTGCAGCTTTTTCTTAATGTCTAATGCTGACTGCCCTATGAAGGCCATGGCTACCGAAGCCTTCTGTCCCTCCGAGGTGGGGTCAAATGGGGTGTACCGTCTGAACGCCTCCATCAGTCGCTCGAGGAAAACAGAAGGCGGTTCAGTGGGCCCCTGGATGACCTCTCTTACCTTAGCCAAATTCGTGGGGCGCCGAGCCGCCCCTCTGAGGCCGGCCACTAGAGTCTGGCGGTAGACCTTCAGGTGCTCCCTACCTTCTGCCGTGTTGAAATCCCAGTCCGGCCTGTCCAGAGGAAAGGCCGCATCCACCAAATGGGGGAGTTGGGTTGGCCGGCCGTCGTGGCCGGGGGCGTTCTTCCGGGCCTCCAAAAGAATCCGCTCCCTTTCTTCTGTAGTAAAGAGAGTCTGGAGAAGCTGCTGACAATCGTCCCAAGTGGGCTGGTGAGAGAACATAAGGGACTCGACCAGCCCCGTTAGGCACTGGGGATCTTCTGAAAAGGGAGGGTGGTTAGTTTTCCAGTTATAGAGATCTGCTGAGGAGAAGGGCCAGTACTGGAGTGGCTGGAGCGGGGCTGACTCATCATCGTCCCCGCGGGAGGGTGGAGGCCCGTATGGCCGGAGAGGGCAGGCCACGGTCGAATCTGGGGACATGGGATGTCTCCTCTGGCTCCGGGTTCCCTGAGCCGGTCCTCCCGCTGGAGCGAGGGGTGCCGAGGGCTCCTCCGGTTGCTCTGGCTGGAGAGGAGAATGGGTAAGGGGGTGGGGAGTCCAAGAGGAGGAGGTCGGCTTGAGGGTCGTCCAAAGGACGTTTCGTTTGGTCTGCGGGAGGTGCCTGGGCCACGAGAACCCGGGAGGTACCGGACGGCAGCCAGGGTTTCAACCAAGGGGGAGGGTTTTGGACCAGGTCCTGCCAAATGACGATATATGGCTGTTGGTCCGGATGGCCCGCTAGTCCTGACTGGAACACTTTGTTCTTTACTGCAAAAATAATAGACAGGTCAAAAGTCCCATCCGCTGGCCACCCCATGCCTAGGGCTGGCCAGTCGGATGAACAGAAAGTCTGCCAAGGACCCTTCTTGACACTGACGGAAAGGTTGAGTCCCCGACTCCGGACGTCCTTCCAGTGTGCCACTGTAAGAGAAAGAGGGGTGCTGCTTCCTTGGCCCATGTTACCTGGATGGGAGAGGAGGAGTAGAAGACAAAAACAAAGAACAAACAATGACGCGACAAGACACCGGATCCACAAGGATTTGCACAGATACAGAATGGCAGCTGAGGGATGATATCCCTCCCTGACGCTAGTCCGGCCGGACACGCGAGTGCCCGTTGCCGGACAGCCAGAACCAGAAGTGACCAAGACCTCTTGGTCACCGTCCGTCCCTGGGGCGTCCCCCAGGGTGACAGTTTTTCTGGCCGAAGACCCTTCGACCAGAGGAGCCGACTCCTGACGGAGCCGACAACCTGTCTTCCCGAAAAACCGAAACTAAAAACGAACAAAGGACAAGACAAACACTGAACGACTCCGGAGTCTGCTTACCTCCAAGACCGATCCTGGCACTTGAGGGGTAGCCGCCCCAAATCCCGGATGAGCCCCCAAATGTAAGGTCCCCAAGACCCCCGGTGAATCCGACGGAGGGGGCGACGACCCCAAGTCAAACGCAGAGACCGAAACTTGATGCAAAAGCAAGAGGTTCTTTATTACAAGCGCAGCGCAGGGGCTCTCAGGCAGACAGACAGCAACACAAGGAAAGTGCTGGCTGACTGGAGCCCTGAGCAATTGCAGGACATGAGTTTATAAAGGCAAAAACCACACGCAGGTGGCCGGTAAAACAGGGAACTAGGTTAACAGTTAACAGTTGACTCATTTCCTAAGGGGGGCAGACCTGCGTTTGCAGTTGACTCATGTCCTAAGGGGCAAGGGTGGTCTGGTTTACACAGACCGATCCCAGGAAGAGATAAAATACCTCTGCTGTGACTAGATCAGAGCTTGCTAAACCAGAGCTTACCGGAAAGGTCAGTCAGGGTGGAGGAGGGGGGGGAATTTTCTCTGGCCTTACATACACAATACCCAATTTCCCTTATTATTAACTAGGGGCCCGGTGCACGAAATTCGTGCACCGGGTGTGTGTGGGGGGGAGTGTCCCTCAGCCCAGCCTGGCCCCTCTCACATACTGGGAGCCCTCAGGCGTTGACCCCCATCACCCTCCAATCGCAGGATCAGCCCCTTGCCCAGGCCTGACGCCTCTGGCCTAGGCGTCCGGCCCGGGCAGCGGGGACCCGCAGCTGCAGCGGCTCCGTGATCGTGGGCTCCGCTTTAGGCCCAGGCAAGGGACCCCTAGCTCCCGGGACTGCCAGCTTCGACCGTGCCCAGCTCCCATCGCTGGCTCCACCCCTACTTCCTGCTATCACTGGCCAGGGCGGCAAAGGCACCTGATTCTCCGATCATGGCTGGGGGGCAGGGCAAAGGCCGCCCCAGGGCCGCCTTTGCCCTGCCCCCCAGTTCTTAGCTCCCCCCTGGGTTTCGGATCACTGTCAGTGGCAGGGGGCTTCTTCCTGCTTTCCCTTTCGCCTCCCTGCATTGTGCCTACATATGCAAATTAACCGCCATCTTGTTGGCAGTTAACTGTCAATCATAGTTGGCAGTTAATTTGCATATAGCCCTGATTAGCCAATGAGAAGGGCAGCTCGTACGCCAATTACCATTTTTCTCTTTTATTAGTGTTGATATCTTACCTATGTATGGGGCAAAGGTAACATGAAGTGAATCATCAGAGTGAAACCTCACTTATCTAGTATCTCCAATATCCAGCAATACTCTTCTAGACCAAGTTGTTAAAGGAAAAACTGGACCAGTAGCGGCATAAAACTTCAGACCTTGAGCTGACCATCCTTTCAATAGTTTAACAATTTGCAGTAGTCTACTATGTAAAAAGGAAATCAAATTCATTATTATACACTGCCAGCACTAACACAGCACCCTCTTCCTCATGACTGCGACCACCAGCATCCATCCTACCCCCCCCCCCCCCAATACAAACCTATATTATACATCAGCTTCTTTTTTCCTTGCTAGTATGAAAAAGTGTTGAGAAAAAACTCCCCATTCAGACTTCTCCTTGTCCTTATGCTAAGTGTCTAGGTCAGTATGCAATGGCTTGTCTGGTGCCCCAACTAAAGAAATCTACATTAATCCCTTCTCACATGCCTGCCCCCTCCTTTGGTCCCTCCCCATCAGTGAAACAGAGTCAAACCTCACTTCTCTAGTATCTCCAATATCCAACAATGCTGTTCTATACCATGATGTTAAAGGCAACACTGTACCAGTTTTGGCATAAAACTTCACATCTTGAGCTTCCCATCCTTTCAATAGTTTAACAATATTCAATAGTCTTCCATGTTAAAAGGAAACCAAATTCTTTATTTTACAATTCCAGCACTAACACAACACCCTGTTCCTCATGACTGCGACCACCACCATCCATCCCACCCCCCCCCCCCCAATACAAATAAATTCACTTTTGGACTTTCAGTTTCTTCATCCATCCTTCTGTGTGGAGTCTTATTCCATATCTCTAATAGTCTACAATATCGTCTTATTAAGTTTCGCTATCTTTAGGCAACAGACAGTACTCAAAGGGTCATGGCCTCTATGAATACTCTTTAGGTTAATGAGGAGCCACTCACTTCAGCTCTGGTTGCCCAAAATCAGTGGTTGACAGGGTGTGGCTTGACATCACAAAGCCTCAGCTTGACCATCCAGGAGGGGCGGGGGTAGCAGAGGATGCAGAAATCTCAGACACTTTGGTTATAGAACAGAGCCCTTCCTCTTCACTCCTAAAATTTTTCCCAGACTGACCTCTCTCTCTCATTTCCTCAATTCCATTATAGTCCAGCATATGGCAGGGAGGTGGTGTTTCCTTTAAGACAATTCCCATACTCCCCTGTCATTTCTGTGGTCCATTCCAGTATGTTCAGTTGTTACCATTTCTTAGGATGTTGAGCTTTGTTTTAATAGATGATTTATGTTAGAATATTTCCAGATTTACAGAAAAATTGTGAAGATAATACCCATGTACCCCATACCCAATTTCTCTTATTACTATTTACTCACTTTTGAAGGGGGCAAATGTAACATGAAGTGAATCATTAGTGAAACAGTTAGAGTGAAACCTCACTTCTCTAGTATCTCCAATATCCAGCAGTGCTGTTCTAGACCAAGTTGTTAAAGGAAAAACTGTACCAGTTGTGGCATAAATATTCTTGTGTTGAGCTGACCATACTTGCAATAGTTTAACAATATTCAATAGTCTACCATTTAAAAAGGAAATCAAATTCATTATTATACACTGCCAGCACTAACAAGACACCCTGCTCCTCATGACTGCAACCACCACTGTGGGAAAATGTTTATTGCCTTCACTATCTGATAAGCATAGGCAGAGAACTTCCAGAAACCCCCAAAGGCTGGGTGCCTTTGAAGCCCTAGCAAAGCATGGAGCTAGGCTCCACCTCTGTTTGTCCAGACAATGGTAGCTGAAACTACTCCCCCATTTATTATTATGTAAATCCTTGCTGATGGGCTAGTCTTCCTGTTAATGGGGGTTCACTTGCCTAAGGCTACTCCAGATCAATAAAAGATTGGAGTAGCCTGAGCATGGGTGGATGTCTCTCTCCTTGAGTTGGACTTGCCCACCTGGACCTCCAATATTGCAAAATTATCTCGGGTCTTTTTCTCTCATTTGTTGTGCTGCTCCTCTTTCAGGTACCGAACCCTACTCCATGCGGGACCTGAAAGGAAACACTGGACATCTGGCGCCCAGTGGGTAATCTGGAAGTGCAGGGCTCGCTCAAGCGAGAAAGGAAGTTTTCACAGAAAAGGTGTGGAAAACTCACCAAAAAAAGGTGAGGGGAAGTCTACCTCATGCAATGCCCAGGATCAACCACAGAAACCCGGGTCTGTAAGTACACTGGGAACGTTTTCTTAACCAGGCTAACAAACGGGGCAGGATTTGGCTTTAAGAAAGTAGATTCTGCTCTAAAAAGTTATATTTGGCTTTTAAAATACTAAGAAACTGTATTATGTGCTTTTGATTTGCATGTTTAAAGTGTTAAAATTTTAGAAGGTAATCTTTTACAGTTTTGAATGTTATTATACAACATAACCTTTGCTTTTCTTGAGGAAGGTACATTAGATCTTAAAAGGTTGCCAAAAAAGTTAGTTAGAACTTGGAAAAATGTTAGCAGCAAGAAAAACCTCATCTCAAAAAAAAACTTTTTCCATGGGGAACATAATATTGCATTTGCCAAAGCCTTTTACAGAGGCTGAGGAGGAGTCTCCTCAACTGGTTCCCTCAGCTCCTCCTAGTGAGGAGTGGAAAGACACGTTAGAGGAACGGGCTTCAGGGTCCTCTCCACCTCCGCATGCACGTCCTAATTCTGATATGCTTAATTCGCTGTCATTTGAATCACCTGTGCAAAAAGCCATCAGAGAAGGATTGAGGGAAATACCGGCGGAAGAAAGGCTTGTTTTCCCTATCATAGAGGTACCTGATCCACAGCTACCAAATCAGGTAATCAGACATCATGTAAAAATTGACTTTAAAATGATAAAGGCCTTATGTGAAAGTGTAGTCCAAAATGGTCCAACAGCTCCTTTTACAGGAGAAATTATGTATAGTATTTCCGAAGCTTTCCTAATCCCTCATGATTGGTATTCTCTAGCACGTGCAACTCTGGATGGAGGAGATTATTTACTATGGAAAGGAGAATTCTTGGAGAGATGCCAGGAGCAAGCCCAAATAAACCGCGGGCTGAATGCTCAAATAACTTATGAAATGCTAGCAGGACTGGGACAATACAATGATGTTCGAACCCAGTTAGATTATGTGCAACTGGCATATGAGCAAATTAGAGCTTGTGGAAGGAAAGCGTGGTGGACTTTACCAGCAAAAGGGGACTCTGAGGGAGCTTTTAGTAAATGTTTACAGGGGCCTTTAGAATCATTTTCTGATTTTGTGGCTCATCTCACTCGAGCAGTGGTACGACAGATTCAACATGAGGCAGCAGGAGACATTTTAATTCAAGAATTAGCCTATGAAAATGCCAATGATGATTGTAAGAAATGCCTGATGCCTCTGAGAAAAGGTAGTGCCATTACAGAAATGACTCAAGCATGTCAGAATGTGGGGTCAGGCACTTTTCAAGTGAATTTACTCACTGCCGCTGCTACTGTAGATAAAAGGTGTCATAACTGTGGAAACATAGGACATTTTAGAAAAGAATGTAGACAACCAAGAAGGACACAAGGGGGCGCTCCAGGGAAAGCGCTAACATCTCGCCTCGTGAGCTGATCAAAACAGATCCAACCTCTCTGTGTCCTAGATGCCAGAAGGGCTACCATTGGGCTGGCCATTGTAAATCGAGATTCCACAAAAATGGGCAGCCGTTAAATCAAGACACAGGGTATGGCCAACCGCAGGGAAACGGCCAACGGGGCAACCCCCAGCCCAATCAATAAAAGGGGAGATCTGTCCTGCAAAGCCCACAGTGGAATCTCTGATTTGGGCCCCTCCAGGAAGTGCAAGCCTAGATCTTAACAGTACTATAGTGGTCACTTTGACCCCTGATATGGCTCCGCAAGCTGTTCCTACAGGAATCTGGGGACCTGTGCCATCAGGAACTTTAGGGTTAATTTTAGGGAGAAGTGGAAACACTCTGAAAGGATTAAATGTTTTGCCTGGAGTCATAGATTCAAATTATGAGGGAGAAATTAAAGTAGTATTGGAATGCAATCATATTATGCAAATTACTCCAGGACAAAGAATTGGTCAAATACTACTTCTACCTTATGCTCAACAAGGCAAGGCTATAAATAGGAAAAGAGGAATGCAAGGACTTGAAAGCTCAGACAACTATTAGATACAGGAAATTAGCAAAACTCGTCCTATGATTAATTTGAGAATAGAAGGAAAAATGTTTAAAGGCCTAGTAGACACTGGGGCAGATGTCAGCGTTATCAGCAAAGAATTCTGGCCTCCTAGTTGGTCCATGGTAGAAGCTATGGACTCAATTAGAGGGGTGGGAGTTTCTGATAACACACAACATAGTGCTGCAGTCTTAAAATGGCAAGATGAGGAAGGACAGACAGGGTGGTTTCAGTCCTACATTGTCTCTGGAATTACAGTCAATGTATGGGGCCGGGATATCTTAGAAGGTTTACAAGCTTGTATTATTACTGGCAAAGGTCAGCAGCTTGTAACTCAGATGGGACATCAGAGTGATCAAGGTGTAAAAAACCCAGGAAGGCGAGGATATCAACCTTTTTAGCAGTGGTCACTGCTCAGTCTCCTCGCCCCCATGCTGATCCTATACAATGGAAAGATGATAAACCTGTATGGGTGGATCAGTGGCCATTAACCAAAGAGAAATTAGGTCATATTCATGGATTGATACAGGAACAAATAGAAGCTGGTCATATAGAGCCTTCCAATAGCCCTTGGAATACGCGTATATTTATTATACCTAAGAAGGTGGCAGGGAAATGGCAATTGATACATGATCTCAGAGCAATTCATGCTACTATGCATACCATGGGAGCTTTGCAACCTGGACTCCCAGCGCCTTCACAAATCCCTTTAAATTGGTCTCTCATAGAAGTAGATCTGAAGGATTGTTTTTTCACCATTCCCTTGGCATCTCAAGATAAAGATTTGCCTTTTCAGTGCCATCTATTAATAATATAGAACCCATGAGAAGATATCAGTGGAAAGTTTTGCCTCAAGGAATGGCCAATAGCCCTACCTTGTGCCAAAAATATGTGGCTCAAGCTGTTCAACCTTTAAGGGACAGATATTCCCGATGTTACATTATCCATTACATGGATGACTTGGTCTTAGCAAGTCCACGGGAAGAGCAGACTTTAGAAATATTTTTCCAATGAGAGAAGGAGCTCCCTAAATGGGGCTTAAAAATTGCTCCAGAAAAGGTACAAAAACAAACACCTTTTAAATATCTGGGAACCATTATTGAAAACCAATGCATTAGGCCACAAAAGGTGGAACTAAGAAAAGATTGTCTTAAAACTTTAAATGATTTTCAGGCATTATTAGGGGACATTAACTGGCTAAGACCCTACCTAAAAATCTCTACGGGAGAAATGACAAATTTATTTGATATACTTAGGGGTGACTCTGACCTTTCCTCACCCAGAACACTAACAGATGATGCCAGAAAGGAGTTGCTAAGAATTGAACAGGCGATATCCTCAGCTCAAGTAGCAGGGGTACAGCCTGAATTGCCTTTATTGGGCCAGATTAACCATACTGCAAATAGTCCCACTGGAGTCATCTTCTAAAATAAAGACACTCCCACTATTATTGAATGGGTCCACCTAGGCCATCAGTCCTCTAAAACTGCTATTACTTATATAGGACTGATGGCTCAATTAATATATCGGCTTGGAAGCGTTGCAAGCAGCTTAGAGGAGAAGAACCTAAATGCATCTATCTTCCCCTCACTGGAAAGCAATTAGAAATGTTGTTTCAAACTGATGTAAATTGGCAAATTGGGTTAAGTGGATATTCAGGGGAACTTAGTTGTCACCTATTAAAAGATAAACTTTTACAATTTTTAAATAATACCTCCATCATTATACCAAAAAATAGTAGGCAGGAACCAATTCCTGGAGCTTTAACTGTTTTTACTGATGGGTCATCAAATGGGAAAACTGCCTATCATACTATAAATTCTGACCGATTCATACTAACCAGTCATACTTCTGTGCAAAGAATTGAGTTAGAAGCTATTAAGGCTGCATTGCAAGATTTCCAACAGCCTGTTAACATAATTTCTGATTCCTCTTATGCTTCGGGCCTAGTAAGTAGAATTGAAACTGCCCGGCTGAAATGGCTTAGTGACCAAAGTTTATTCTTACTATTTAAGCAGGTTCAGCAGATTGTGCAGCAGAGAAAATACCCTTTTTATATCACTCACATCATGGCTCACAGTGCATTACCTGGCCCATTAACTAAGGGAAATGCACATGCTGATCAATTGGTTGCTTTATTAAAAGAGGCTTCAGAGTCTCATCAGCTTTTACATCAGCCTGCTAAAATGTTGTCCAAACAATTCTCAATCTCTCGACAGAAAGCAAAACAGATTATCAAGGAATGACCCAGTTGCATGTTACATCTACCTCAAGGGCCTAACACAGGAGTCAACCCTAGAGGTTTGCTAAGGGACCATATCTGGCAAATGGATGTAACACATTATACTCCTTTTGGACGTCTTGGGGCGTTACATGTCTCTGTAGACACTTTTTCAAAGGTCCTATGGGCCACTGTATCTACAGGAGAGATGGCAAAACAGGTTATTAATCATTGCCTAGCTGCTTTTGCCATCATGGGAATTCCAAAGATTATTAAAACTGATAATGGACCTGCTTATACAAGCTGTCAATTCCAGGAATTTTGTAAAAAGTGGAAAATTCAGCACATTACGGGAATACCATATAATTCCCAAGGACATGCCATTATTGAACGTCAACACCAAAGACTGAAATCTCAATTAGAAAAACAAAAAGGGGGGATGATGGAGAAATCATCTGTGGGTAGGCTGCATCAAGCCTTAATTACTCTAAATTTTTTCACTTGTGATGCTGATGGAAAGACACCTATGGAGCTACATTGGTGTCAGAATAAAACAAAAGAAAATGGTCTAGTTAAATGGAAGGATCCCGAATCTGGTTTATGGAAGGGACCTGACCCATTATTAACCTTTGGCAGAGGGTACGCTTGTATATTCCCAGAGAATTTTTCCAAACCCGTATGGATTCCTGCTAGAAATATTAAACTGCATCAGGAATCTAGCCAGACTGAAGATCTTGCGCCTGGAGCCATAACATGTAGCTGTAAACAATCAACTACCTCAGCCACAGAGAGCAGCGACTCCAAGCAGCCCACTGAAGATGAGGAACAGGAGGAAAACAAACCAGACAACCAATAGCCCAGAGGCCACCTGGAGCACAGTAAAGTGAAGTATGGTAATAATTAATTCAGGTAAAAACTATAAATTTCATATGTCTTAGAAGGCACATTTTTCCTTTACCTGGGAAGGAGAGCACAGCTATCCCAAGTTCAGAGGGCTCCAGTTAGCATGTCAACTCAGTGTTCTGGAGACCCAAAACTGCCTAAGTACCGAAGTTTAACCCAGGTGACTCAAGGGTTCTAGACCCAAAACTGTAATTTAGATAACATGCCTAAGTTTTACCTAGGTTACCTAAGGACTCTAGATAATGTGTTTACCCCAAACTGTAATTTGGATAGCATGCTGTCTCTGCTTCTGTAAATTGCTTTTGTTTTCTGCAAACTAGGTTCCTCATTCCAAACTTTGAGACAGCCAGTTTAAAATTAAGTTGTCATGACCTAGAGCAAAGAATATTCTTACATGGTATTATTCTACAAGTCTCATTAATAATTTTTGATGCTTCGAAACAGTATATTGTGCATTTATCCCAAACAAACTTACAAATTAATTCTTTGACATGACAGGATTTATTCCTTTCCACTGTGTGGAGGGCCTCCTGGGGAAGGCACTTAAGCATTCTGTATTTCCCTATCTTGACTTTTTTCTGCCAAGAGGAATCCAATTGCCTACAGCTGTTATCTGAGCTCTCTGTTCAAGCTGGGATCATGAAAAGCTGGTACCATGGATCTGTCTCTGGCCCAATGGCGTAAGCTGGGCCCTCTCTGGAGAAGAAACCTGGGTTCCCTATGATCAATGCCCGGGCCCCACCAGCATGCGAGGTGATCCAAAGGCAGTTGCTGGGCATGGAGGCCAGAGGGACATAGGTTAACAAGGAGACAGAACTGAACCTCACATCACCCTACTTGGCCCAGAGATAGTTGGTAGTCAACGACGGATAAGATCCCACAGGGTGGGGCGACCTAAGACAGGCACAGCTGGGGGCCAGTAGGAGAAAACTTGGGGTGCAACAAATGTGGGGCACAGACCCCCCGCCAAGGGTGCACGGGCTTGAACACTCGCCCCTTCTGAGGAAGGTCTCCTGTCCCTATGGCTGCTTCTTGCTTCCCATGCCCAGCCCAGATCAGGAACCAAATAACAGAAGAGATTTGGACCAGCTGAAATCAGAATCCAGATAAACAGAGGCTTGGCTACCAGACCCTATGTCTAAATCTAGCCTAACAACAGGAATGCTCAGAGCCTTCACAAGGATGTAAAGTGATCCTTTTCATTAATATTTACAGTGTAAATTAAGATTATTGTAAAATATTAAATTTGACAGCAAAATAGTTTTCAAATTAATTAAATTCAAGTTTTCAAATTAATTAAATTTGGCTAATTTGAAATGAGTAATTATTCAAAAAGTATTAACAAAAATTTTCATTTCATGGTAAACATGCTATGAACCTAAAGCATGTTCAGGTTCATTTTTTTGCGTGCAAAAAATTAATATTTAAATCTATCTAGACTGCATTATAAAATTTCCAAGAAGTCTCCTTATTAAATCAAAAAAAGGGGCGGGGGGATAGTGGAAAAATATAGTGGAAGAATACCAGGTAAGGAAATAGATCCTGTAACTAAATTACATTTAGAGAAAATTTTTTTTCGTTTATAATGCTAATAGTGAGACACCCAGAAAAAACACACATGCCAGGGTAAGCCAGGGAAAGATCATGATAAAGAAAAGACCCCAAGTAAGGTTTTGTTTTTTTCCCTTTAACCTTTGGTCGAGAATATGTATACTTTCAGAGAACAGCTACAAGACCATGTGGATTCCTGTAACAACGGATCACAAAAAGCCAGCCACAAAGACAGAAGAGACAGTTCAGAGATGGAGATGGTGGAAGACGCCTTGCCATGCTAGCAGTCAGCAGCTCTGCGGCGCTGCAGGTTGCCCAGGACCAGACCAGAAAGGACTGGACCTGCATTTTCCACCATCCAGAAGCAACATTTCATTGCTGGCATGTACACATGAACTTTTGGACATTGAAACATGGACTCAGAACTTTTGGACATTGAAATTGGGACTTGATTATTTTTTGAAGAAAAAATAAGGGGGAGATGTAGGAAACTGTTTATTGCCTTCACTATCTGATAAGTATAGACAGAGAACTCCCCGAAACCCCCCGAAGGCTGGGTGCCTTTGAAGCCCTAGCAAAGCATGGAGCTAGGCGCCACCTCTGTTTGTCCAGACAGTGGTAGCTGAAACTACTCCCCCATTTATTATTATGTAAATCCTTGCTGATGGGCTAGTCTGCCTGTTAATGGGGAGTCACCTGCCTAAAGGCTACTCCAGATCAATAAAAGATTGGAGCAGCCTGAGCATGGGTGGAAGTCCCTCTGCTTGAGTTGGACTTGCTCGCCTGGACCTCCAATATTGCAGTTATCTCGTGTCCTTTTCTCTCATTTGTTGTGCGGCTCCTCTTTCAGATACCGCAGCCTACTCCACGCTGGACGAGGAAGGAAACACTCAACACACCACCATCCATCCCCCCCCCCCATCCAAACCTAAATTAAACATCAGCTTCTTTCTTCCTTGCCAGTATGAGAAAGTGTTGAGGAAAAAAATCCCCATTCAGTCTTCTCTTTGTCCTTATGCTAAGTGTCTGGCTCAGTATGGAATGGCTTGTCTGGTGCCCCAATTAAAGCATTCTACATTTCTTCCTTCTCACATGCCTTCCCCCTCCTTATATCCCTCCCCATCATCTGAAAACTCGCAAAAATACAAACACATTTCCTTTATACCCTTGCAGGTATTTATTCAAGGAGACCATTAATGTTTTCATCTTCTCATAATGCCCATTTCTGAAGCATTTTTGATAGAGGGATACACATTGTTAAGTTTGTTCCTCTGGGAGACCCTGGGTATCACCTCTGGTAGATGAACACTCCAGCACATCTTCTTCTGCATTTGTTGGCTTGCTTACTGGAGGTTTTCCCCTTCCTGTAGAAAAATACAATTATCTGATTTTTTCTGTCTTTCTCCCGCTTGTCTTCATTCATCTTAAAGTCCAAATTTACCATCGCTAAAATCTTGGTTATGTGAAAGGACAGAACAGGACTGATAGCTGTGTCCTTATCCTCTCTTCCAAGAAAAAGCTGCAGCATGTATCAGTTACTCAGCCTGCCCTTATCTCAGCCAATGGAAATGCAGGGGAAACTAGCCCAAGCCCAAGAATATGCTAGCTACCCGCCTGTCTTTGTGTAAGAAGAACCCTAGCTGTACCCTGCCCTTGCGTCACTAGCCCCCTGCCATCACTCAAAAAACTGGAATAGGCCAAATCAGTGGTCAGAGTGTGCCCCCACCCCCCCGACAACAAGCCCTATAAATACTTTGTTCCCTTGGGACTAGGGGCTCTCTCTTGCATCCAGTAATGGAGGCAGTGGGGGGACCCAGTCCCGGGCTTGAATAAAATACTTTATGCTTTTGCATCAGACTCGGCTCTCTAGTGGTCTGTCTTGGGGGATCTTGAAATCTGGGCCTAACATTTGGGGGCTTGTCCGGGACCCCGGCGACTCATGAGGGACCCCCAATAGGAGGGTCTGACTAACAGAGGTAAGTGTCTGTGTGTTGTCTGTTGTGTTCTGTGTGTTCTGTCCTGTATGAGCTCAATTATGAAATCTGTAATGCCCGTAACAACCTAGGTGGATGCACTGGGGGCCCACACATGGGAGGAGTTGGGGGATGCCCCGATCCTCCATCTGGAGGGGCCAAGAAAACCCTCAAACTGAGACGAGTGGTGCATGGACATCGTCTTATCTAATCTGTTGTTTTGCTCCTGCAGAGTTGGAAGGTTGTTTTGGTTTTGCTTCCATAGAGTTGAAAGACTGTATTTGTCTGTTTGTATTTTTTTTTCTGTTTTCTGTGGACTTACTGGACCGACGTTATGGGACAGACTCAAACTACTCCTTTAAGCATTATGGTCGTTTTAAAGTCAAGGGCTGGGCCAAACCTGCTTGCCAGCCTCAGGTGTGGTTTTCCAGAACTGCTGGGAACTTGGGACCTTGAAGCTTACTGAATTCAAATGATAAAAAAAATTATGTCTTGCATTTTTGACGTTTATTCTTAAAAATGTTACTGATTGAGAAATGCTCAATATTTGGTAAAAGTTTAAGTTTCGGATTGAATTGGGAAAAATTGTGTGTTGTGGAAGCTAAATGCCTTTGCTGAATGAATGTTTGGTGAAAGTATGTGAGTGTGGAGGGAGGGGGCCTGCCCTTTCCTCTCCTTTGTGTGACTCCACGACTTCGGTCAGGCGGGCAACTGAGTAAGGACCTGTGAAAACAGGTCACTCCCTCCATTGTCTGTCTCTCGTCATCAATCATCATGAGGTCGGGAAAAAGTAAACCTGTTAAAAATACTTTTGAAAGGGTACAATAGAGATTGTGGAGTTGGAATGAATGCTGAAACATTGAGAAAGCACGAGTGAATAGCTGTTTGTTTGTGTGGGGCTAGCCAATTTGCTACCAAGAGGGGGGACTGAAAGCAGTCTTAACTCCTCCGGTAGGTTCTCACCAAAAGGTTGGTCGAGAATTCTGTTCTGGGATATGGGTGCCAGGAGTGCCCCCACGCTAATCTGGGGAGTTGGGCATTGTTTTGTTTATCTGCTCAGCTCCAGTCTGGGCTAGTCTACCAAGAGAGTGTGAATACGAGTGTTTGTCTATTTTAACTGTTCATTACTAGTCTGTGTGAAGTGGAAGTTACTTTGATTTATTTTGCATTTCTGTTAATTCATCTGGCTGAACGTTTGGACTGGACCCAGGATGGGCTGCAAGAATCTCTAGTAGTTCTCAGTCTTTCACTCGCCATTACAGAAGGAATCAGCCCACTTAGTTAATATAAATTTCTGTCTATAAGTTGCTCTTACCTGGGTTGTAAAGCGCTGTAATTCCAAGATTGCTTAGTTCTGAGATTGCTTATAAAAGAGCAAGGGAGAAGTCTTTTCAAGTGAACTGTTTGCTTAGCAAATTAACAAAGTAGCAAATTTCAAAGAACTTGTTATTCATGGTTTTCTTATCTCTTTGGTGGACAGCTCCACAGGATGGCGAGAATTACTGCCTGTGACTGTATTTTGTTTAACTTGCTGTTTTCAATTTTTTATTAGAACCCACATAGAGAACATAACCTGGTCTTTCCCTTCCTCCCTCATCCGGATTCTGAAAGCATCTGTAACTGGATTTCAGATCATCTCCAGGTTTTCTGTATGCAAGAAACCTCCCTATGCACCCGTTATATTTCCAGGCCAACTCTGTGAGGAAAGGCAATGGGCCTGGGCTGAGACAAGGGGTGCTGGGTTTTGGTAGTTATGCTGCTGGCTGCAAACCTAACAGGTCTTATCAATGAACTTCAAGGTTACAAAAAAAAATAATTGTAAGCAAAGTCTTACTCTGCCTTGGTTTATTCTTTTAACCCCTCCAATGCTTAATCTGACTGATACCTGTTCTTAGTTTTATCACAATAGGTCTAGATATATCTTAAGAGTAAAAGTACATTTAAAATATGTTCATAAATATTAATCTAAAATTGCTGAATGTTCAATTTGGAAATCATTAAAGGATCAAGGTTTCTAAGAATAAAACAAAAACAAAAAAAAAAAAACACAAAAAAACAAAACAAAAAAAAAAAACAACTAAACTCATGCTAGAAAAGCAGAAGAGGCACAAAGCTAGAATCCGCAGCCCCCCTGGTAATTTAGAACTGTTTGCCAGGTAGACTCATCCCCTGAGAGCCAGATCAATGAAGGGGGGGTTGAATGCCTGAACTGCCCGCAAGGCCCAGAAGCCCCTGGGGGAGAAGAAGCCGCGTGCTCCTGGATCAACGATAGCCTACAGGAGCTGCAGCAGCTGCTGTTGGGCACCAAAGTGCAGGTTAAGCTGGAGAACACCGAGGTGCTGGAGCTACCAGTGAGGCGTGTGCTGCGGGGCAGAGCTTGTGGGCGTGAGCAGCTGCAGGCAGAAGCCAGCAAGCACTTCGCTGCTGACTACATCCAATGAACCCACTGCTTGAGTCCATACCACTACAAAAGGGCAGCGGCTTCCAGAATTTGCTGGGGGTCGATCTAGCTGGGCCCCTGGGAGAACCTAGGTGGAGCAGCTGGCTCACAGGAGGGGCTAATATCCCGTTCTAGTGCACTCCCTTGAAAGAGGCCTGGTTGCTGCTCTGCCACGAAGGAAACTTGTAAAAAGGCAAAAAGCAGGGCCCTAAGGGTTAACAAAAAGGCACTCTCCCTGGACCTGGAAGCCATCAGGACTTTGAAATTCTCCAAGAGAGGAGGAGTCAGACTCAGGGACTGGCTGAAACCTCCATGGGTTAGAAAAACCAGAGGCTGCATAGTGAACTTATAGACTCCAGTTTGCTGGGCAGAGGTCCAAGCCCAGTTATATAGGCGTAAACTACCTGTGTACAGCAAAACAACTTTCTCCTGTGCCAGAATACATTTTAAGAAAATTGAATGCATGATAGTCCAGTAAGCTGGGACTAGTAAAATAGGGAAACTGAGCAGAAATCCTATCTTCCCTAAACCAATGACACTTGGGAGTAAATGCTTTGCATTTGCCTCCCTAAACAAAGGTTAAATCCTTTATGTCAATCTGATTAGTGTCATTTGTTGTCCACACCCAGGGACAAATCAAGTTAGAAAATAAGCCTTATTTTGATGAGTTCTTTTATTCAGGAGGAGCCAACCCGGTCCCTCCCTGCAACATGAATGATAAAATGTATGTTAAGGAATTTTAGAATTGCTCAAACCTCGCTGCCTTGGGTCCAGTTCTGCATGTGTAAGAAGGGACAGAGTAAAGTTTAGGACCAGGCCAGAAGAAGCTGGCAAGGCCATCCAAACCACCCAGCAACTATTAGCCAGAGCCGACTGAGGCAGACCTCCTCGGACTGGCAACAGCTGACTCTGACTAGGACAGACTGGGCTTTCTCCAACTGGGCCCCCATGAGCGGATGGTCAAAACGAAGATTGGGGGCCAGACTGTGAACTTTAAGATTGATACAGGGGCAGAGCACTCGGTAGTTACTCAGAAGGTAGCTCCCCTCTCAGGACAGGAAGTCACCATTATTGGAGCTACCGGTACTGTACCACAGCTGCAGACTGTTCTGCCACCCCCACCGATGTCAGTTAGGCGGCCATCAGGTGGTTCATGAATTTCTCTATTTACCAGTTGACCTGGTCCCTCTAATGGACAGAGACCTTTTAGCCAAAATGGAAGCAGAAAGCATTTTTGCCCCAGATGGCTCAGCAAAGCCTTGCCTAGGTGAAGAGACCTCTCCAATGATCCAGTCCTTAGCAGTGCCAGAGAGAAAGGATGGAGACTATCCACCCCCCAGCCAAAGGCCCCCATATCTGTGTTTGTCAGGCCCCCATCAGGGGACTTGGGAAGTGTTCCTGTTATCTGCCAAAATTCCCAAGACTGTAAAAGTACTTGTTCACTGAAAAGGTGTAAATGTGGATGTTTATTTGATGTTTATATGTCTACTTAGGTATAAATATTTGTAGATAAATAGAACCCCCGTTAATTATCTGGTGTATTCTCGAGCAGCCTATTCAGGCTTGACAGAGCCAATGGGACCAGTAACATCTAAGAAGACACCAGTTCTAAGAGCCACCGGAAAAACTGCCTTTTTCCTTGTACATCAAAGAGGACTGTGGACCTCAGAAAGAACACGGTAACTCATTCGTTTCTAGTTATGCCAGAACGCCTGTACCCCTTACTTGGACGTGATCTCTTACAGAAATTACAAGCCACCCATAAGCTTGTTTGAGATGCCCTGGCAGTGCCACCTCGGACTCTGTACATCCTTTCCAGCTTGGGGACTCGGTGTGGGTAAAGAAGTTCAGGACCCCAGGACTCACCCCAACTTGAAAATGACTATACCTGCAGAAAATTGTATAATAGGCTCAGATGATGCCTGCATCTTCATAGACATGGCTTCAGAAAGACAAGGACAATTTTACCTTATATAGAAAGGTCAAAGAGTGTACTTTAGTCACCTCCCTAAAATGTTTGTATAGCCCTTCCATATCTCATGTTTAGTAGCGGAGCATTTAGCTGCTTGAAGCGGCCATGTGTCCAATATTATGTTTCATTGTATTAATATGTTGTATTAACTTTCAATTCTTTTACAGGTTTAAATGTAGCTGTAGCTGTGGACCGGTGATGGTCTACAGTCCTTGGTAGTCTTTGGAAATAACTGGTGTCCAGTCTCCCACACTGAGGGACATTGTTATAGCTATGTGTTAGATGTCCTGGAAGGGGACTATAGGGGATGAACCCCAAAAGTAAAGGGTGTCTGGCTGCCAAGAGGGCAGATTCCCAACTGGACAAAGAAGAATACCCATCAGGTTTTGGTCTCTATTGGGAAACAGCTAACAGTTGGCAGCCTGTGTACTGTCTTGCAGGCCTGCATGACCATGCCCATGTCAGGGGTGGTTCAAACCTCGGCAGTAGAGAGTTGGGAAAGGCCTATTTAGAATGGAAGATCTGAGGCATAGTTATGCATTCTTAAAGGACTGACAAGAAAAATCAGAAGATCTTAGAGCAGTTCAGTATGTTTATCTCATTATATAATTCCTCTGAAATCTGTCAATGCTTAATAAGTCAGGGCAATACATTTCTTGGCATGAAATCAATAAGACTGGTTTTCAGTAGTGATTTTATTAACCGGAAACTTTGGAGTATCATTTTTTAAAGAAACCTGTCTGAGCTCTGAAGACTTGAAGCCAATAAGAGTGCCACGGAGAAAGCCTGGTATCCTGCTTGGGAGCCCTGAAGGTGGCTGGCGCTGGAGCTTCAGGCCCATGCCCTACCATCACTGACGGTTGGTAAGAGTAGAAGGGGAGCAATAAGGACACCTCTGCATCCAAGCGGAACACCCACACACTCTGGGCTGCAATGAGTAGTAGGGCTACTGAGATGGGCCTTAAAGCCTAGAGGAAGTGTTTGTGGCCAAAAAGCACAAGGCCAGAATCTTGGGTGAGGAATTACTTGGGAAGCGGCAGCATTTGAATAAGGTATTCTGACCTTATTCACTTCTTCATCATCCAGTTGAGAAACAGACTTCTAATTCACTTTTGGACTTGCAGTTTCTTCATCCATCCTTGTGTTAGGAGTCTTGTTGCTTATCTCTACTAGTCTACAATATCATCTTGTTAAGTTTAGGTATCTTGAGGCAACAGACACTACTCAAATGGTCCTGGCCTCTATATATACTCTTTAGGTTAATGAGGAGCCACTCACTTCAGCTCTGGTTGCCCAAAATCAGTGGTTGCCATGGTGTGGCTTGACATCACAGAGCCTCAACTTGACCATCCAGGAGAGGCGGGAGTGGCAGAGGATGCAGAAATCTCAGACACTCTGGTTATAGGACAGAGACCTTCCTCTTAACTCCTAAAATTTTTCCCAAACTGACCTCTCTCTCTCTCTCTCTCATTTCTTCTAATTCCATTATAGTCCAGCATATGGGAGGGAGGTGGTGTTTCCTCTTAGACAATTGCCATAATCCCTCGTCATTTCAGTGGTCCATTCCACTATGTTCAGATAAGAATATTTCCTAGGATTTTGAGTGTTGTTTTAACGGATGTTTTATTTTAGAATAGTTCCAGATTTAAAGAAAAATTGTGAAGATAATAACCATGTACACCACACACAATTTCCCTTGTTACTACTATCTTATTTATGTATGGGGCAAATGTAACATGAAGTGAATCATCAGTGAAACAGAGTGAAACCTCACGTCTCTAGTATCTCCAATATCCAGCAATGCTCTTCTAGACCAAGTTGTTAAAGAAAAAACTGGACCAGTTGCGGCATAAAATTTCAGATATTGAGCTGACCATCCTTTCAATAGTTTAACAATAGTCTACCATGTAAAAAGGAAATCAAATTCATTTTTATACACTGCCAGCAGTAAAACAATACGCTGTTCCTCATTACTGTGAACACCAACATCCATCCCACCCACTCCCCAATACAAACATAAATTCACTTTTGGACTTGCAGTTTCTTCATCCATCCTTGTGTTTGGAGTCTTGTTGCTTATCTCTACTAGTCTACAATATCATCTTATTATTTCACCATCTTGAGGCAACAGACAATACTCAAATGGTCCTGGCCTCTATATATACTCTTTAGGTTAATGAGGAGCCACTCACATCAGCTCTTGTTGCCCAAAATCAGTGGTTGCCTTGGTGTGGCTTGACATCACAAAGCCTCAGCTTGACCATCCAGGAAGTGCGGGGGTGACAGAGGATGCAGAAATCTCAGACACTCTGGTTATAGAACAGAGACCTTCCTCTTAACTCCTAAAATTTTTCCCAAACTGACCTCTCTCTCTCTCTCTCTCTCTCTCTCTCTCTCTCTCTCTCTCTCTCATTTCTTCTAATTCCATTATAGTCCCGCATATGGCAGGGAGGTGGTGTTTCCTCCTAGACAATTGCCATAATCCCTCGTCATTTCAGTGGTCCATTCTACTATGTTCAGATAAGAATATTTCCTAGGATTTTGAGTGTTGTTTTAACGGATGTTTTATTTTAGAATAGTTCCAGATTTACAGAAAAATTGTGAAGATAATAACCATGTACACCACACACAATTTCCCTTGTTACTACTATCTTATTTATGTATGGGGCAAATGTAACATGAAGTGAATCATCAGTGAAACAGAGTGAAACCTCACGTCTCTAGTATCTTCAATATCCAGCAATGCTCTTCTAGACCAAGTTGTTAAAGGAAAAACTGGACCAGTTGCGGCATAAAACTTCAGATATTGAGCTGACCATCCTTTCAATAGTTTAACAATATTCAATAGTCTACCATGTAAAAAGGAAATCAAATTGATTTTTATACACTGTGAGCACTAACACAACACCCTGACCCTCAGGACTGTGACCACCACCATCCATTCCACATCCTCCCCTCCCCCCCCCCCCTCCAGAATACAAACATAAACTCACTTTTGGACTTGCAGTTTCTTCATCCATCCTTGTGTGGAGTCTTATTCCTTATCTCTACTACTCTGCACTATCGTCTTATTAAGTGTCGCTATCTTGATGCAACAGACACTACTCAAAGGGTCCTGGCCTCTATAAATATTCATTAGGTTAATGAGGAGCCACTCACTTCAGCTCTGGTTGCCCAAAATCAGTGGTTGCTATGGTGTGGGTTGACATCAAAAAGCCTCAGCTTGACCATCCAGGAAGTTCGGGGGTGGCAGAGGATGCAGAAATCTCAGACATTCTGGTTATAGGACAGAGACCTTCCTCTTAACTCCTAAAATTTTTCCCAAACTGACCTCTCTCTTATTTCCTCTAGTTCCATTATAGTCCAGCATATGGCAGGGAGGTGGTGTTTCTTCTAAGACAATTCCCATACTCCTCCATCATTTCAGTGGTCATCCCACTATGTTCAGTTGCTACCATTTCCTAGGATTTTGAGTGTTGTTTTAATGGATGCTTTATTTTAGAATAGTTCCAGATTTACAGAAAAATTGTGAAGATAATAACCATGTATACCATACCCAATTTCCCTTATTACTAATATATTACTTATGTATGGGGCAAATGTAACATGAAGTGAATCATCAGTGAAACAGAGTGAAACCTCACTTCTCTAGTATCTCCAATATCCAGCAATGCTGTTGTAGACCAAGTTGTTAAAGGAAAAACTGGACCACTTGCGGCATAAACTTTAGATCTTGAGCTGAAAATCCTTTCAATACTTTAACAATATTCAATAGTCTACCATGTAAAAAGGAAATCAAATTCTTTATTATTCACTGCCAGAACTAACACTACACCCTGTTCCTCATGGCTTCGACCACCACCATCCATCCCACCCCCCCTGTTATGGGTTGGCTCAGTGAGATAGACCACCGACTCAGAATTTCTACTTAGGAACCTTTATTAAGCTGGCCAGCTGTTTGCAGTTCCAGCACCCCGCGGAAGCAAAGGCAGAACTCCAGCAATGACTGCAAGCATTACAGCCTATTTATTTGCAAAAACTACAAAGTTACAAAACCTTGTTTACGCAATTTGTTCTTGACACAGTATAGCATTATCACCTTCCTATCTATGTTTTCCAGGAACAGAGAGCACAGTACATTGAAGAGGGACCATGAGACCATATCTCAAGACCTGACCTTATGTCAGTACCTTCCTATCTGTCTGTTCCAGGAACAGAAGGTACAGCACGCCCCGATATGCATCCCAGTACATTGCCTACTTAATTGGGAATCAAATCTTTGATTCAGCATCGTCCTCTAAGATTCTGGAGTATTGGGTGTATAAAACCATTAACTTTACAACCTGTATCCAAAAGCTGTTGTAGTTCCCCAAGATCTGGTGAGGTCGAGGCTGCAGGTGGAGTAGGGCTGGGGCTCCCAGAGCTTTGTGACCCAGGGGAACCAGGAGGTTTAGCTGGGGCTGGGTGCTGTGCCTGGCTTGGCCTCTCTGGCTTGTCTAGGGGACACAAGGGGTCAATCAGGTTGGACCACTGGGGAAGAGTTCGGCTTTGAATGGTGAAGAGCTGGCCAGGGTCTCGGCCGCTTACATAGAGTCTTAGTCCCCACGTCTTTCCCCCTTCCCTTTGGTCAGTCCGCCAGGCGAGAGGCATGAGGAGGACGGGGTTACAATTTCCGATCATGCAGTTCTTCTTCGGGACCCCAGGTCAAACCTCTCTGTTCAGATGGAGGAGCTTGTCTGTGGGAGGTTTTTTCCATGGGGCTAGGGTCTCACAACCCCAAGAGGCACAATAGAAGTCACCCTCTCCTCCACAGTTCCTACCTCCTTCCCGGGGGCAGACATAATGTCGAGTGTGCCACAATTCTTGCTCTAGGGTTAGGTCTCCGCACCCGAACCCCTGGCTTTGGTGACTCAGGGATGGCCCCCCGAGCCATACCCAGTTGATGCAGTTTTGCTAGGGGAATTTCCCCAGTTTTTTTTAAATAGTTTACAGAGCTCTGTCGGGATGACAGGCGCCCCTATTTCAACAATAGAGTTTATAACAGTTCCATCAATAGTACATGTGACCTCGCAAGAGTAATTTCTGGCAGAATGGAGATTTCCCAGTCCCGGCTGCAGGCAGATGAGGAGAGTTAGGAAGAACACCGAGTGAGTCTGACCTTCAATGGGTCTCAGGTCTTCTGGACCCGCCATCCCCCGACGCTGTTGTTCGTTTTTTTAACCTGCGTACGATGGATTCAGTGCCTTTTTTCTGCAACTTTGATGGCGGTTGGAGTGCTTTGAACCACCTGGTAGGGTCCATCCCATCTAGGTTCCAGGCTGCCAGGGTCGTGACGCTTCACCCAAAGGAGATCTCCCAGAGAGGAGGCAGGCTGTGTTGGACTGGATCTCAGCACGTCCTCCTCCTGTACAGCTCTCACCACCCATCGTGCTGATGAGGCGCTGCTCTGCAAAGCCTGTAAGGACTTAAGCAAATTTCGGGTAGACAGTCGGGCAAGCTCTTCCTCCCTTTGGCGGGGAAGAAGAGGTGGTGGCCTGCCAAATATAATTTCAAAAGGGGTGAGTCTCTTTATGTATGGAGTGCACCTAGCTCTGAGGAGAGCAAAAAGGAAGGAAACTTATCTAGTTTTTATTAGTTTTTAATTTTAATTTAGTTAATGTTTTTTTTAAGTTTTGATTTATTTTTTTATTTGTTCAGAATTTTGTGACCTAGACACAATGCAATTTTTAGGTAATTTTCAGGGCTTTAACTATGGATTGTGTCACTTTGGCGATGAACGGTGGGCTATTATTGGACCCTATGTATAGTGGCAGGCCAAACCGGGGGACAATTTCAGTGAGGAATTTTCCAACTACTACCTGTGCCTTTGTTGGGTATGCCTCAGGCCAGCCAGAGAAGGTATTAATGAAAACCAGCAAGTATTTATACCCTTCTTGTCCTTCTGATATCTCGGTGAAGTCCACTTTCCAGTGTTCTCCAGGGTTCTGTTCTCAGAATTGCTGCCCCGGCGCGGACACAACAGGGGGCCTGTGGTTTACATATTTGGCATCTTCTAGTCATATTTTGGGATATTTTTCTGGAGCCCTGGGATGTAAAATTTTCTTCCCAGTAGTTCTGATAGCTTCGTTCCCCCCGGCGGGTGCTCTGGTGGGTCTGGGAAGCGATGGTCCGCCCCAGGGCTTCTGGCCCTATAGGCCTTCCATCTGGCAGGATTAGCCATCCAGTCTCTTCTTTCTGGGCCCCTAGTTTTACAGCTAGCCTCTGCTCCCCCGTCACATAAGTAGGCTTCTCTGGGAGCCTTCGTGCTGGCAGGGCTACGAGAACTTCTAGAGGCCCTATTGGTCTTTTAGCCACATCCTTGGCGGTATGGTCTACAAGTTGATTTCACTGTGCTTTGGGACTATCACCTTTCTGGTGCCCTCGGCAATGAATTACTGCCACTTTTTTTGGCCCCCATATGGCTGCCAGGAGGTTAAGTATCTCAGAAGCATTTTTAATGTCCTTTCCTCCTAAGGTCAGGAGGCCTCTTTCCTGATATAGGGCCCCATGCACGTGTACAGTGGCGAAAGCATACCGACTGTCTGTGAAAATGTTCACTCTTTTTCCTTTTCCCCACCAGAGGGCCTGAGTGAGTGCTATAAGTTCTGCCTTTTGGGCTGAGGTGCCTCGTCCTAAGGCCTGTGCCCAGAGAACGTCCTTTTGTGTCACCACTGCTGCCCCCGCATACCGGGTACCTTCCTCTACGAAGCTGCTCCCGTTGGTGTAGAGGGTCTCATCTGGATTCTGGAGGGGCTGGTCCACAAGGTCCTCTCGGAGGGAAGTGAGGGCAGTCAATGTCTCCTCGCAGTCATGCAAAGGGGGCTCTGCCTCCTCGTCAGGGAGGAGTGTGGCCGGGTTTAAGGCAGCTGTTTTCAGGAAGCTGACTCGTGGTGGGTCTAGCAGTAACACCTGGTACTGGGTAATGCGGACGTTGGACATCCACCTCTCCGGGGGGGCTCCTTAATAGGGTCTCAACTTCATGCACAGCAACTACTTGGAGATTTTGGCCAAAGGTTAGCTTTGAGGCTTCCTTTACCAGGAGGGCGGTGGCTGCAATGGCTCTCAAGCAGTTGGGCCATCCCGAGGCCACCTGGTCAAGTCTCTTAGAGAGATAAGCTATGGGGCATTTCCATGGTCCTAGGGTTTGTGTGAGGACCCCTTTCGCCACCCCTTCGTTTTCAGCTACATATAGCTGAAAGGGTTTGGTTAGGTCTGGCAGGGCAAGTGCCGGGGTGCTCATTAGGGCTTTTTTTAGTTTTTTATAAGCCTCTTCTTCTTTTTCTATCCAGACCAGGGCGGCCTCCGTTTCCCCCGTTGCAGAGTATAGTGCTCTCGCAATTTCTGCAAAACCTAGTATCCATAGCCTGCAATAACCCACTGCCCCGAGGAAATCTCGGACTTGCCTTTTGGTGGTAGGACTGGGGATTGACAAGATGGCCTTTATTCTGCTACTGGATAAAGTTCGCCTACCCCCTTTTATGTTGTAATCCAAATATGTTACTCGGGTAGTGCATAGCTAAGCTTTCTTGGTTGAGACCCGATACCCCAAGTGATCTAGGGTGGTGAGCAACTCTTGAGTGGCCTGTCTACAGTCCTGTTCCTCCTCCGTGGCCAGTAGGAGGTCGTCTACATATTGGAGCAGAGTCACCCGTGGATGGTCCTGACGGAACTCCCGGAGGTCTTGGTTTAGGGCCTCATCGAAGAGAGAGGGTGAGTTCTTAAACCCTTGTGGCAACCTAGTCCAAGTTAACTGTCCAGACTCTCCCTCTGTCGGGTCCACCCACTTGAAGGTGAAAATAGGTTGACTCTGCTTTGTCAGGGGAAGGGAGAAAAAGGCATCCTTGAGGTCTAAAACAGTATAGAACCGGTGTTCTGGCTTGAGGAGGCTGAGAAGAGAGTAAGGGTTCGGAACCATGTAATGGATAGTCTCAACCCTCTTGTTTACTTCCCTTAAGTCCCTGGTTTCTGTACTGGCAACAGGGGAGTGTTCCAAGCAGATTGGCAAGGAATCAAGATTCCAGCCTTTTTCAGTCTTTTAATGTGCTTGGCGATTCCCACTCTTGCTTTCTGGTTCATTGGATATTGCTGGACTCTGACTGGGGTGTTACTGCTGGTTAGCTGGACTACAATTGGAGGCCGGTGCTTAGCTAACCCTGGTGGATTGTCCTCTGCCCAAACTCCCAGGATAGCCTGTCTTAGTTGTTGGAGATAGGCATCTGTGGAGACTTCCCAGGCTCCTCATGTAGTAAATATTCCTCCTGTAAGGGCAATGTTAGAAGATAGATCCCCGCAGTCCCTGGGTCTTGCAACTTGACCTCTGGACCTGGCTTTTTAAAAGAGATTGTGGCCTGTAATTTACTCAGCAAGTCCCGGCCTAGCAGAGGGTAAGGGCACTCTGGCATTACTAGGAATGAGTGAGTCATTGAGCTGTTTCCTAGGTCGCTGATCCAACCTTTAGTCTATGGGTAGGATTTCATTTTTCCAGTTGTCTTTTTGATGGTGATTTTGGTCTTAGAGACCGGACCCACTGGCTGTTGCAGGACAGAGAAGGTGGCTCCCATGTCCACAAGGAAGTCCACCTTTTGGCCCCCCACTGTCAGAGTTATTCTGGGCTTTTGGGGGCCAGCTGAGCCCTGACAACTCTAATCTACCTCTTCCATCAGCACGGGAGTCGGTTACCTTGCATGTCTAGGGCATTCCTTTTTCTAGTGTTCTTTCTTTTTGTAAAGTGTGCATTGATTTTTTTCAAGTTTGTGTTGGATTTCTTTTTTTTTATGAGGTTTTTTTTATTTTTATTGTTATTTTGGCCCCTTGGGTCTTTTATTTTATTTAGGGCCAGGAGGACCTTGGCCATCCCGGTGTTTAAACCTGCTATACGGTCCTCCCAATTGTTAAAAATTTTGGGGGCCATTTTAATTAATTTAGAGATTGATTTTTTTAAGTTTTTTAATTTTTGCAATTTTTTTTAATATTTGGGGCCGATTGGGAAACAAATGCTACAATGATAGCCCTTTGACTTTCCGGGGCATTAGGGTCAGGATTGTCTCTGTCACCTTAGCGAGGTTTGTGGGTCTCCGAGCAACAGCTTGGATGCCCCCCAATAGAGTCTGGTGATATCGATCGAGAGTTTTTTTTCTCTTTTATTATTGGGATTTCATTTAGGTCGTTTGGAGGGAAACACAGGCTCTAATCTATCTTGGTCAGAGGTAGGCTGCCCATTCGGACCCAGTATAATTTTTTTTTCTTCTGTCTTGACTCTCTCTCTTTTCTGAAGTGAAAAGAGTTTGCATTGACTGTTGGTAATTATTCCAGGTACATTGATGGGTAAAAAAAAAACACAGACTCTAAAAGAGTGGGTTCTGGGAGAAAGAAGGATTCTGGTTCTTCCAATTGTACAGGTCATTGGTAGAAAAGGGGACATAGACCATGAAAGGTTACCCGTCAGGACCCAAATCTAAAGGGCCTGCCTGCCATAGTGGCAGCATAGGAACTGCAGGACTGGCAGATGCCGCTGGGTCCTGCAGGTTCTCCCCCTCTCCTTCTCTCTCTCCATACGCTATCCCTTTCCTAGTGTGAGGAGGGGAGAACGAAGCCAGGTCCTGGACTGGTGTTTTTGGAAGAAAAGAAACCGGCTGTGGAGGAGGCAGAGGTTCCAGGCCAGGGTTTTTAGCCACTGTCGGGCTGGAGGGTGGGGGAGCATATGGGGGAGGCCTGGCCCTGGGTAGTGCCTCCTCACTTGGACCCTGGAGAACAGGGGGAGTTTTGTCCTTCTGGGCCGAAGCCAAGAGGACTGTCCGTCTCTGTCCCAATTTTCCCCTCTGGAGGCAAGCCCTCATCCACCGGGGTTTCTTGGACAATATGTCAACCCAAACCTGAATATAAGGAATTTGATTAGGATGCCCTGGGCAGCCGTATATGACATAATGGACCAAGTAGGCAGTGGTCAGATCAAAAGACCCTGCATCTGGCCAACTTTCCTGGAAAGTGGGCCACTTTTGTTTATAGAATCGCTGTAAATTAAAAAGCATTAATATTATAATTTTTAAATTTATTTTAGAATTTTAGTTTTTTTAATTTTATATAGATTTTTATATTTATATTTATATATTAGACAGTTTGAGTTTTTATTTTATTAAATGTTTATTTAGAGTTTAAACAATTTAATTAATTCCTGACTAATTGTTTAAGGGAGCTCTATGGCTTCCCGGGAGGTGATTAAGCTCTCCTTCCACTCATTCGGAGTGGGCCTGATTGATAGGGGGTCGACAAAGATGATTGACCCTATCCCATTTGACAAAGACAAAGACAACAAAGAACAAAGACAAAATAAATCAGCCAAATGCAACCTAAGGTTGCCCGGAACCTACAGCTCGCTTCTTGAAGTTTTGAAAATTTTTCAAAAAACATTGTAGCAAGGTGTACACAGAGGTAAACAACTTTTTGACAATAAATATCAAGATAAATACATATCAGACAGACAAACCCAGTGCAGCCTACAGCCACACTAACCAGGGACCCCGGCCACCTTCGTGGCCTCAGGTCAGGACCAGGAGTACCGCTGCATCCAGCCCTCCATATAGGTCCTTCTATGGGATGTTCCAATTCCAGTTTAATGACCGGTCCTTACCTCTCTCAAGAGTTCAGGTGGCTCGGTTTCCGAATTGAAAATTTTGGGTAGACTGGAGGCCTCCTTGGTAATCATTTTCCACAGGTGTGGGGTATCTCACTGGAGCCTCCAAATGTTATGGATTGGCTCAGCAAGATAGACCACCGACTCAGAATTTAAATTTAAAAACCTTTATTAAGCTGGCCAGCTGTCTGCAGTCCCAGCACTCCGCCAAAGCAAAGGCTGAACTGCAGCCATGACTACAAGTGTTACAGCCTATTTATTTACAGAAACTAAAAAGTTACAAAGCCTTGTTTACACAATTTGTTCCCAACACAATATAGCATTATCGCCTTCCTATATATATTTTCCGGGAACAGAGAGCACAGTATATTAAGAAGAGACCACGAAACCATATCTCAAGGCCTGACCTGATGTCAGTACCTTCCTATCTGTCTGTTCCAGGAACAGACAGTAGAGCGGGCCCTGATATGCAGCCCAGTACACAGTGATGTCATTTTTCATTTTTTCTTGGTTTTTCTTCATTTCCTCTTGGTTCCTACACATATTGTTGAATTTGTCTTCCATTCTTTTCATCCACCTATGGCCATTTCTCTGAATTCTTTCTCTGACAGGTTGCTTGCCTCCATTGCCTCCATTTCGTTTACTTCCTTTTCTGATGATGCCTGTTTTTCTTTCATATGTGGGTTGGTTCTTTGTTTCACCATGATCGCTCTTCTCAAGGTGTTTGGTTTTGTAGTTCTCTCTCTGCTGTGTTGATTTAAAGGCACAAAATACAACACAACAAGACGCAATGTACAAGGCACTGAACATAAATGTATTCATGATATTAATAACCCCAAATAAAGGTGACCACCCAAGCGAAGAGAATTAGGGGATAAAGAAGAAAAAAGAGAAAAAGAAACATAAAGGAGTGCCGAAATGAGGTTGGGAAAAGGGAAAGAAGAAAAAAGAAAAAAAAGTAAGTGAGAAAATGAAATAGAGGTGGGGAAGAGGCTATTTGTATGGGGAGAAAACTCTAATGGAACCACAACTAGTCCCAAAGAATTCCAGCAGCAGATCCCTGGAGATTAATGCAAACTACAAACAACCACTAATATCAAGCGAGGCAAGGGGAAACAGAAGCACAAAAATAACCAGAGAAAGAAAAAATAAACAAAACAGAAAAATGAAAATGAAAAACAAAGCAATCTCCCAAATAAACATAAATAAAACCAATATACTCAAAATCAAGCAAACACTAGCAAAACGACAGTGAGAGAGAGAAAAAAAATTGGATAGTGAAGAAAGATAAGAGAGAGGTGTATATGGATTTAGAGCAAGGGATTGGAAATTAGATATATAAGTAGGGTGAAATTTAGACAGTGGGTAAAATGAAGGAATAGGGAAAATCTAAAGCAGGAATAGGGTAAGAGAAACAGGACAACAAAAGGGAAAAAGTGAGGAAGAGAGTTTTGGCTTAAGGGTAAAGGTGAGATAGAGAGAAATAATGCTAAAGGAACGATGGAAATAGAGTGTAGAACACTAATCCCAAAATAAAATAAAATAAGGAAAAATAAGAAAAAAATAAAATGACACTTGAAAAAATGGTAAAATGATAGCAATAATGCCGGTTAAAAAAATGTAGTAATTAAAAAGGTAAAATCAGGTGATAAAAAATAGAAATAATAAAATAGGTTCTTAAAGAAATGGTGAAAAATGAATTTTAAAAAAAGATAAAAATGTGCAGTAGTGAGGGTGCTTCGGATCTTCTACTCTTCTTTTTGTCACGCCTTAGTCCTGCCAGGCATTCAGGAGAGTGTTGAATTTCCCTGCGATACACTGTCCCTCCATGCTGTAAACCATAGTCCTGATTTTAAGGCAGGTTGTATTTGTTTACCAGACTGCCTTTGTGTTTACAGAAGAGACAGTTCGTGGCTCTGCCTCTGGGTGGCAGTGTGTCTGGATTGACCTCCGAGGCTATACGTCCTCTCTATCAGTAGGGGTTATTTTCTCTATGGTATTTGAACCTGGTTTGGGAAAATCCACTGCCCAGAGCCTGTTCTTTAATAGTTACTCCCCGCTCTGTTTCCCAGACTCCCCAAAAAGAACTTTCCCCTACAGGCTCTGCGAATAACCCCAACTGGGGAATCCCATGCACTGGGTTTAATAATCAAACGCATGGATCTAAGGGGAGCTGTAACAACAAGAGCCTGATACATTGTGCGAATTCGCAAGCCTCCACCTTCCAGGTCTGCAAGCCCACTTGCCCCTGGCACCAAGCAGCCGGCACACTGGCAAAATCCAAGTCCGCTTTTTTTACATCCAGTCCAGCTATGGGCTTATTTTTAGTGTTCCCTTCTGCCAGTAGCCCTGTTGGGCCCCTTCCCCACTCGTGGGTCACACTGGTCCCAACGGCTGCGGACTCTGTGGGGCGCAGGTTTCGCCCTGTGCATGCGCACGCGCACGCAGTCCGCTCTCCAACCTGAATTGCAAACCGCACCTTTAGGGGAAGTCTGACCTTTCTGTGAGAAGAAGCAGTGCCCGTCTGAGTTCACGCAGTCAAGCTGCTTGAGATCCCTTGTTTCTAGGATAGTAGCTGATCTCTGGATGCCTGTAACAGCCACTCAAGATGGCACAGGGAGACGTTTCAGCTGCAGTCTCCAACCGTCCTTTTTTTCCTGGGAGTTCTCTGTCTTTCCCAGCTGCAGACTGTCTCTCAGCTGAATATCCTCTGCCTATTCAGGCTGTATGTTACCCGTTTCAGCTGTTCACCCTTATCTGCTTCAGGACAAGGCACAGGACATGTCCGTTTATACCTCCGCCATTTTCCTTCTCCCTCCTCTTTCTTTTCCATTTAACCAGACTGAGCCACAGCAACGTGTGGCCGGGTACAGCTAGTTACAACATATAAATTCTAATTTCATAAAGCCATGGGAGTCTGCGAGTGGTTTCAGACTAGAGAATTTCCAGGATAGACTTATATCAGCCAGTTTTGCAAAAGAGAGCGAATAAGCCCTAATGTCTATAAGAAAACTAACATACACTATGCAACACACTCTACCTTTTCTTTTATGAACTTCTTTAAGGTCTGTGCTAATCTCTGCTCAACTTTTTATCACTTCTATGTCCACTTCCCTTAGATTTTCCATGTGTGCAAATTGGACTTGCATCTGTAAGGCTCCTTTTTGTTTATGAAATTTTATCAGTTTTTACTTGCAATTTTAACTTCTTTCCTTAACACCGTGGGGATATCGCCCTAGCCAGTTTTCTCAGTGGCTAGAGTGTTAGTCCTTGGACCAAAAGGGTTTGAGGTTTGATTCCTGGTGAAGGGCATGCACCTCCATTGTAAGTTCAATCACTGGCATTAGCGGGAGCCAACCAATTAATGTTTCTCTCTCGTGTTGATGTTTCTCTCTTTCCCCCTTGACTTTATTATCTCAATAAAACATAAACTTTTGAATATTGATGATAGTGAAATCATATAAGTACCAAGTTGTACCATTGGTCTTGCCTCATGATTTTTGTTCACAGTTTTTTTCCCCTCACAAATATACTCAACACACAAACATATTCAGGACTCGAATTTGTATATTTTGTCTAGACTACCTAATTTGGTGTTATTCACTGTTCTCTTTATTTATTTTACTACTATCTATATTGTAAAAATCCAGTGGACAGAATGCTGGAACGACCAAGAGACCGGTCACCAGGCAGTGCATGGATGGGTCCTGGGGCAGTGGCAGGACTCTGGGTCCTGTGGCAGTGGTGGTGGGACTCTGGGTCTCATGCAATGTTGTGCCCTGAGCCTCTAGTAAGGTTAATAATAGCCCCACATTTTTTTTGAATCTTCACCATACCAGAGAGGATATTTTTTACCATTGATTTTTTAGAGAGCAGGAGAAGGAGGAGCCAGGGGAATGGAGAGAATCATCAATGTGAGAGAGATAGCAATTGGTTGCCTCCTGCTCATGCTCCTATTGGGACTAAGAATTAAACCTGCAAATAAGGTGTGTGCCCTTAACCAGGTATCAAACCTCAGACCCCTTTGGTCCTCCGGCTGATGCTCTAGCCACTGAGCAAAACTGGCCAGGGCAATATTCCCATCCTATATAATAAAAGCCTAGGTGGCATCATGCCCTCATACTACATCATCACAAGATAGCTGCCACAAGATGGCTGCATCCACAACGGAGGCAGGGCCTGGCCTCTGCTCTGCATGGTAAGGCCTGGGAGTCCCATGGCTCTGTGAAGCATAGAGGAGGCCAGTCCTGGCATCTCTGCCACCTCACATGGAGGAAGTGGGTCACGGCAGGGGTGGGCAGATGTGAGCAATCAGGTCAGCAGTGGAGGGCAGTTGGGGGCGATCAGGCCAACAGGGAAGGGCAGTTGGGGGCAGTCAAGCCAGCAAGGCAGGACAGTTGGGAGCCATCAGGGCAGCAGGGGATCAGTTAGGTATCAATCAGGCCGGCAAAGGAGTGGTTAGGGGACGATCAGGCTGGAGAGCAGAGGAGATTAGGGACAATCAGGCAGGCAGGCCAGGCAAGCGGTTAGGAGCCAGCAGTCTCGGATTGTGAGAGGACTGCCAGTTTAGGCCTGATCCTGCAGTCAAACATCCCCCGAGGGGTCCCAGATTGGAGAGGGTGCAGACAGGGTTGAGGGATACCCCGCACCCCTTGAACAAATTTTGTGCACTGGGCCTCTAGTTTTTATATATTATCTTTATAATTTGAGTGTTTTGTCATTGTTTTACTTAAGTGTTCATCAATTTTTGTTCATTATTATAGGGAGCTAGATTTTGGTTTTTTGCTTGTCTGTTGTTTTACTTTTGTACTTTTCATTTGTCTTCTGCCTGAATTAACCATTTTATCAAAATGTAATACCCTTCTAAATTTCATAATAACTTAATTTAAAACTTAATAACTTAAGTTTTTACTCAAAATAATTGTCCCAGCTGGCTAACTCAGTTGGTTAGAGTATTTTCACGATATGCCTGTCAAGTCGCATGCAAGAATCAACCAATGAATCTATATACTGCATATAGAAGCCTAAGCGACTTGTCAACTGAATGATTGAACAACTGGTCAACTGGTCGCTATGATGCGCACTGAACACCAGGGGCAGACACTCAATGCAGGAGCTGTCCCCTGGTGGTTATTGCACTCCCAAAGCAGGAGCACTGCTCAGCTGACTGACAGGCGCCAGATACTGGGCTTACGGCTGGTGAGCACAGCTGTGGTGGCATGAGCCTCTCCCACCTCCAAGGCTGTGCACTACCAAGCTGCAGCAGGCACAGTGGGGCTGGGATGAGTGGGAGCAGTGCCTGGCCCAGGCTCGGGCTCCTCCCCGACTGCTTGCCATTTCACATACTACGACATCTCTCGGGCCAAAACCGGCAGTCAGACCTTCCCTGAATGGTCCCGGGTTGTGACAGGGAGCAGGATAGGCTGAGGATCCCCACCAGTGCATGTGCACCAGGCCTCAAGTATATAAATAAGCATTCCAACAAATCAAGTTTAATTTTGAAGTTATATAATTGTTAATAAGGAAGAACTTCTTTCATTGTTTTCTGCATGTCATATCTTTTTGTTCTTCAGTTCTTCCATTTTTTCTTTGAGATGAAGTGGGTTATTCTAGTGTTCTGGTTTAATGTTTATCTTTACTATATATTTCATTATTTTCCTAGTTATTCTCATGTTAGAATTACTCTTTTATTTTATAACAATTGAGTTTGAATTAATAACAATTTGCCTTTAATAGTAAGTTTAAAAAACACAAATGATCCTATTTAGCTCTGTACCTCTTCCTTTATATTATTACTAGAGGCTCCATACAAATTTGTGCACCCTGGGGCCCCTCGACCTAGCCTGCGGGATTGGGCCGAAACCGGCTTTCGGACATTCCTTGCGAAGTCCTGAATTGCGAGAGGGCACAAGCCAAGTCAAGGGACCAGTGCATGATCAGGGCCAGAGAGGGACATGGGAGGTTGACCAGCAAGGAGGGATCATGGGAGGACTCCAGGGCATGTCCGGCCTGTCTTGCTCAGTCCCAATCAGCTGGAACCCAGCAAGAGCAACAATCTATCCTATCAGTCAGAATGTCTGCCCCCTGGTGGTCAGTGCATGTCATAGCAAGCAGTTGAGCAGCCTTAGTATGTCATTAGCATATTATTCTTTCATTGGTTGAATGGACAACCACACACTTAGCATTTTAGCCTTTTATTATATAGGATAGGATGTCACAATTACATCTTTATACATTGTTTGCCCACTATCATAGTTTCATAATTACTGTTTGTTTCATGCACTTTTCAATTATGAAGAAAATAAGAAGGTCATAAAATATTCAATTTTGGCGTTTATATTTGGGCATCTTTACTAGTTACCCTCTAGTGTCATTTCAGTCTGAAGGACTTCCTACAGCACTTTTTTTTTGTAATTGACTTTAAAGAAAGAGAGGAAGGGTAAGAGAGAAAGAGAAACACTGATCTGTTGTTCCACTTATTTATGTATTCATTGATAGATTCTTGTATATGCCCTGACCAGAGATCAAACTTGCAACCTTGGAGTATTGGGACTATACTCTAACCAATTAAGCTCTACCTGTACAGTGCCTTTATATAGAACTACAGGCTCAGTGCACAAATTTATGCATAGGTGGGTTTGGGCCTGGATGCTAGTGGCCCTCTGGGCAGGTAGTGGAACACCCTTGCCAGCCCGGGATCCAGACCCATCCCATTGAGGTTCGTGCTGGTTGTCAGGAGCTACTTGGAAGCTGCTTTTATATCCTTTCTTCCTTGTGGAACATCTACGGAGAGGAAGCGGCCACAGTGCCCGAGGCCAACTTCCAGGGGGCCAGCAGCCCTATCAGGATCATGCCAGCAGTACAGGTCCATCAGTGCCTGGCCTGTTCTCCAGAGATTGGACTTACAGGACTACTGAGAGAGTGAGTGGCTGCTGCCAGGCTGATGGCCACGGGTCAGTCAGCTGAACGGCATTCCCACTGGGGGAGCCCATTGAACACCAGGGGCAGCTCCTGCATTGAGCATCTGACCCCTGTGGTCAGTGTGTGTCATAGTGACTGGTCATTCCTATCGTTTGTTCATAATAGTTGCTTAGGCTTTTATATATACAGACTAGAGGCCCGGTGCATGAAAATTGTGCACAAGGGGGTGTACCTCAGCCTGGCCTGCACCCTCTCGCAATCCAGGACAAATGGCTCCTAACCACTTGCCTGGCTGCGTAATGTCCCCAACTGCCCTTCCCTGCTGGCCTGATCTTGCCCCCAACTGCCCTCCCCTGCTGGCCTGATCTCACCCCCCACTGCCCTCCCCTGCAGGCCTGATCTCGCCCCAACTGCCCTCCCCTGATGGCCTGATCTCGCCCCCAACTGCCTCTGCCTTGGCCCCCACCACCATGGCTTTGTCTGGAAGGAAGTTGGACATTCAGAAGATGGCTCGTTGACCTGATCTAATTAGCATATTACTCTTTTAGTAGTATAGATAGATTATATAGGATAGGATTGCTTAAATAAGGGGGAAAGCCTTTTTCAGCAGGAGGAGATGCTCTTGGCAGACAAAAAAAAACACATAACCACTAGGCAGCCATTGGCTCCTCACTGTTGATCCAGATTTGGTTCTGGTTCTGATTGGTCAGTTTCTATGGCAGTCACTGTCCAAAGCTCTGCCTCCTAGGCAGCCATTGGACCCCCTGGGAAATCCAGAATGGCCCGCCATTATGTCAGCCCTTCAGGCACTTCCCCAATCCACTACCAGGTGTATCTCTGTCCTCTCTGAGAAGCAGCACCTCAGGTGTGTGCTGTTGGCAATTTTGAATTCTCATCCCTGACCTAACCTTCTTACAGTGTGAGCTCCATGAAGGCAAGCATTTGCCTTGTTCACTTATAGACTTTACCTGTGTCTATGCATCTATGCTAGCACCGCATGGTGACCGGTTGAACATTCATTTTGATCATCACGGTCACTGCCTCTTTATATATATAAACTAGAGGTCCGAAGTGTGAAATTCTGCAAGAGTATACCTGCCTTTCCCTGGCCACCGGCACTGGCTTCCCTTTGGCACCTGGACTGTAGGGCTTCGCACCAGCTGCAAGCAAATACCTCGGACCAGGGCTTCCTCTGGAAGGACATCTGGAATGAAGTCCAGTCTAATTAGCATATTACCCTTTTATTATTATTATAGACTAAAGTTCCAGTGCATTAATTCATGCACTTTGAAATGTGGGCCACGAGGCTACAGTGGGCACAAGGGCGGGTCTTGTCCCATTCTCCACGACCCCATCCAGGTCCTCCCATCGTGATTCCTAGTCCCCTCTCTGCTGGCAACCCCACTCCTGCTGCTGGCGCTAAAACATGCTGACAGCACTGTCCCTGTTCGCACCCACTGACAGCATGGAGTGATTGGGGCCGGCACCCACAGTGGGTGCAAGTGGGAGCAGATGATGCCCCAATCACTCTTCAGGAGCAGAGGGAGATGGAGAAGCCCTGAGGGGCAATAGGGACCAGCAACCACCGTTTGCACCAGCTGACTACATTGAGCGATCAGGGCAGCAGGTGTGAGTACCAAGCGGTGCACAGGAGCAAAGAATTATCAGTAACCGCCAGAGGCTTACCCCCAATGACAGTGGCCAGCACCCCACCTTGTTCTGGTGCCCCCACTCACCAGTCATTCTGATTGTTTGGTTTTAAAGGTCATTTAGGCATATATATATGTATATATATATATATATATATATATATATATATATATATACATATATATATATATATATATATATATATATATATATATATATACTAGTAGCCCAGTGCACAAAAATTTGTGTACTCAGGGGTGAGGGTGAGGAGTGGGGCCATACCCCTCAGCCTGACCTGCACCCTCTGTCATGTTCCAGGATCCCGGCCACTCCTGGCCTAGGCACAGGCCTACAGGCTTGGGCAGCCTGGCTACCAAGGCCCCATTTTATCAAGAGAACAAAGTTGGCATTAGTTACAGCCCTCACAGAACCCAGTACACTGCATCTGTGCATACAACTGCCTTGTTCATGTGCCTGGTTCGCCCTACTGAATTACTGACATCTTGAGGACATAGCTCTGTCTTATCCTGCTTCAACTTCAGTGCCTGGCCTGGGGCCATGGACCGAGTGGGTTTGCTGAGTGAGTGAATAATAGTGAGTGAATGAGAGAATGAATGAGGAGTAAGTGAATGAGCAAGCAGCTACCAGCGGGGATAGTTCACACTCTGCTCTGAGCTGCCTGACGCCAACCCCGGGAAGTTCCCACCCTGCTCCCAGTGGCCCCACTCCCCTCTCCCGGCTGCATAGTTCATGCAGGGCAAAGGCTGCCCAAGTGTGCATTTTGGCAAATCAGTGCATTAGAACCTGTAGGCTGGGGATCCCCGCTGGAGGGCCATTTGTGGACTTGGCCAGTGGCAGATCAGTGCATTAGCACCTGTCTGGGGATCCCCGCTGGAGGGCCGTTTGTGGGCATGGCCGGTGGCCGATCACTGGGGTTCCATGCCAGCCTGCGTCTGTTCCCATACAGGCCGCCTGCCACCCAGATCACAAATAGCAGGCCCAAATGGCAGTGGGCAGGCGGGATGGAGCTGTCATACCCTGTCTGCAGTATGCAAATTAACCGCCATCTTTGTTGGCGGTTAACCACCATCTTGGCTAGTGGTTAATTTGCATATCTTGCTGATTAGCCAATGGTAAGGGTAGCGAAATTACAGTTAATTGCCATGTTTCTCTATTATTAGATAGGATACAGATATTTACAGCAGACAAAATCCCTAAGGGTTTCTCCTTCCTTTTCACTACTTAAAATATGTTATCCCAATGCCTTCTGCCATCCCTGGTTGCTGAGAAATCTGTGGGTTATCTTATTAAGGACTTACTAATTTGATGAATTGCTTCTCTTTTGCTGTTCTCAATATTCTCTGTCTTTAGTTTTTGACAATTTGATTATACTATCTTTACCTGGATTTGAGGTTTTTAGATGTATAGATTCATTCTTTCCTAAAATTTGGTAATTGTTTAGCCTTTATTTATTTAGGTATTCTTCCTGCCCCTTTATCTCTCTCTTCTTCCTCTTTTAGTCCCATTTTGTATATATTGTTTACTTTATGGTACCCTATAGGTCTTTCAGGGCCTCTTTATTTTCCTATGTTCTCTTTTTGCTCTTCTTCTCAAACTGGATAATGTCAATTGACCTATTTTAAAGCCCACCAGTTCTTTTGTTTTTCCACCTTTATTAAAATTGGCTAGTGAATTTCACTTCAATTGTGGTAGTTTTTAGCTTTCAGAGTACTTTTCTTTGGCCTTTTTCTAATTGTTACATCTTTATTTGAGATTCTCTTCTTGTGGAGCATCATTCTGTTTTTTATTGTTGTTTTCAGGTTTTGAGCCTATTTAAGGGTTTATTTTCTGTTTTTGTTGAAAAAGTCCAATGCTTGGGCTATCAGGGATAGTTGTATTGAATATATCATACACTCTTGTTTCTTTGTATGTCTCCTAGTTTTTTTCTTAAAAACTGAATATTTGAGTATTATGTTATACAACTCATGTCTACCCACAATACCCAGTTCTGGTTGGTGCTGATTTTTGTGTAGTAGTCATAGTTTGTTTAGTTGAAAGATTACCAGAGTGGGGACTTAGGGTCTTCTCATGTCTTTTCCCAACCTTTTCAATTTCCACCAATAAGTGGGAGCTTTTGCAGAACACTTAATAACCCACCTCCAAATATTTCTGTACCCTTCCTTTTTATTCTGAGGCATTTCAGAATTTCTGTTGTTTGCCTAGTCTCTCCTCTTACCACAGGTAGTTGTACTGTGGCTAATACATTTGACTTTATATACTTTCAAAAAACAGAGCCTGTGAATCCACTTGAGTACTGAGGGAACTCTCAGGCAGGTGAAATAATACACATGTCCTCAGTTTTTTGAAACAAGGTCCACATTGTACTCTGACACTGATAAGCTGTATCAGGATCTTACACTGCTGTTGCCATTGTAGCTGCTGAGAATGCATTGGAGGGGTTGTAGACAGGCTGAAATAATTACAGCACAAGATTCTTTTACCAAAATTTAGAGGTTACTTTTTTGCTGTTTTGTTTTTTTATATTAAATGTTCTCCTGGTATTTATAGTTTGTGATTCTACTACACAGTATTGAAAATACTTTTGCTTCTGGTGGGGATAGATCCTCATCCCTACCTGTTGCTTGTTGGAGTGAAATTCTTGCAATATTACAAGAAAAAGAATTTTTTGGTGCAAGTAGGAGTGATTTTGTGTGGAATTAAACCCTGGATTTCAAAGGTCCCCCTTTCCTCAGTCCTGCCATAGGTGTAGCTATGGCTTTAATTGTAAGGCTAGAATTGGAGACAGTGTCCAAAGTCTCTGTTCCATGTCGGAGTATAGTCCAGTCCAACATTGGGCTTGTTTAGTTTGTTTTTTCTGCTGCAGTTCATCAGTCCATTGCATGTTGCATCTGCCTGGCCCTCAGCCACACAGGCAAATACAAGAGAGCCAAGAGTCACAAGAACAACAGAGAGAACTCCTTTGTTTATGGGACTATGTATTCCCAAATTTTCATGGGTTTACAGTGGCTACATCCACTCTGGCCAGTGATATCTGTCCCCAGATATAGCTGTCTAATACTTTCCATATGTCACCACAGCTTTCCTGGGTATGCAACTATCTCCTTTTTGTTGGACCCTTTCCCCTGTGATCTGTAGGGCATAAGTTGGTGATCCCTGAGGAGTGTGAAGGTGAAGCTTCCTGGCCAAATTGCATAAATCACCATGCTTATAATGTTTGGCCTTCTCTTTGCTCCTTTCCTTTATTAATAACTAGCTAATTACAAAGGTATCACGTTGATGTTTTCTTCCAATTTAACCATTGGTTTAGTACAGGGATGGAATTTTGGAGTTTACCTTTCATTATTTCGGGTGGCAGTTTCTAACTTTTTGAATTTATATTTCTCAATTAACTGAAGAAATTGAAATTTTTTTCTCATATTTATGGTTCACTTATATTTAGTTCTTGTATTGCACATTCTTTTTCTTTGTACTTTTCTCTAAGTATTGCTTTTAAAAAAATCCTCTCCCAAAGAAATGTTTATTGATTTTAGAGAGAGATGAAGGGGGAGAGGGAGAAACATAAATTGGTTGTTTCCCATTTTTGTTCTGAGTGAGAATTGAACCCACAAACTTTTTGGTATACGGGACAGTGTTCTAACCACCTGAATCACCAGGCCATGGCTTGTAATATTACTTTTAACCTCACGTTCTCATTTTCTCTTTTAAAGCACGTACATGAATATAGAGCTTATGTCTCTTCCTTTCCCTTCACCTGTAAGAAGACTCAGAGGCAATCTTAAGCCTACATGCCATTAGTCCTGACTCAAACCACTTTCTCTCTTTTCTTAGGTTGTTCACACAAACCAGTGTGCAGGAGAATTTGTTATTATTTTCACATGGGCTTACCACAGTGGTTTTAACCAAGGCTACAACTTGGCTGAGGCTGTCAACTTTTGCATTGCTGACTGGGTGAGTTAAGGATATGGTGGGCTTAGAGATGGACAGACACAAGGATTAAAGGTAGAGGTCATTGTGGAGCATCTAAGCACTGACTCCCAGATAACACAGTGTCTTAAATTACTTACAGCTACCAGCTGGACGCCAATGTATTGAACACTACTGCCAGCTCCATCGCTACTGTGTTTTCTCCTATGAGAAGCTCATCTGCAAGATGGCTGCCTTTCCAGAGAAGTTGGATCTGAATCTGGCTAGGTCTGTGCACAAGGAGATGTTCATAATGGTGCAGGAGGAGCGACATTTACGAAAAGCTTTGTTGGAGAAGGTGGGTGGGTAGTGGGTACAGGGCTCAGAAATTCATATGGAAGAGAGACAAAGAAAAAAATTGAATAAGCACTTTATGCTGCATCTCTAAGTCAGACATTTTAAATGGAAACAGAGACCATGTGTTTATATTTTTTCCTTCTAATTTCCCTTCAGCTATCCTAACAAGGCTGAGCCCACAAAAGGGCTTAGTGTTGGCTGAAGGGGGTGTCCATAATCCTGCTCCTGGTCTTTACAGTGTACTAGGGGCCCAGTGCATGAATTTGTGCACTTTGAAAGAAACTGGGCAGTGAAGCTGTGGTGGGCACAGGGGAGGTCTCCGCCCATCCTCCAGACTCCCGCTCAGCCCCTCCCACTGTGGGGCTAGGTCCCTTGGCTGCAGGTGCTAACATTGGGGGCGCTAACAGGTGCAAGAGGTGGCTGCTGTCCCAGTCGCCTTGTAAAAAACAAAACGTTCCTTGCCTTTCCCCCCCTCCAGATATTGGTACACCTTGGATGAGCTACTCATTATCTTACATAATCATTTTAGAGGATACAGAGGAAGTATCAGAGCTGTGTCAGATGTCTTTTTTCTTGCCGTTTTCCCCCCCTCCAGATATCGGTACACCTTGGATGATCTACTCATTATCTTACATAATCTGAAGATTCGAGCTGAGTCCTGTGACTCCTGAGCAAACAAAGTACGAATGGCCTTGGAGGTAGAGAATGGCCAGAAGTGCAGTAAGTTGGTGAGAAATGGAAAGACACATGGGCAAGCTGTTTTGTTTCAGCATTCACAGTCTTTTTCTTCCTCCTTTTTCTCTTTGAAACTTTTCTCTGTCTGCAGGCTTTGAAGAGCTAAGGGCATTGGAGTCTGAGGCCCATGAGAAATGCTTTTCTAACAGTGAGCTGTTTCAACACCTGAAGAACTGCCTGGATGAAGCAGAAGCTTGTATTACCCAAGTCCTGGGGCTGATCAGTGGCCAAGAGACTAGGTAAGTTAAAGAAAAGGGTGAAAAAGGATGGAATTCTGTGAAATGGATAACAAAAATGGATAGCCCACAAATAATATAGCAAAAGTTAATAAGTAATATGTGGCCATATTAGTGATAAAAACTTACATATAACCTATTTGAAGAATCATGGATTCAGCACTAAATTCTAGAGACAATGGCTAGATAAGACATGAAACAATGTAATATGAACTAGAAATCATTGAAAAAGACAGTTTCAAATATAGGATGTATAGGCATAGCTCACTTTATTGTGCTTCATGAATGTTTTATTTTTTACAAGTTGAAAGCAAGATCCTCCATCAGCAACAAGATTATGACTTTTTTTTATCAAGATACTGCAGTGGTCGGAACTGAATCTGTAATAATTTTGAGGAATACTTATATTTCTTCTACTGTGAATAACAATGAGAATGAAGATGGGAAAGAAGAATTGTAGTCCTACCATACTTATGTAATTTCATAAATGTGTTTGGGTATCAAGATTTAAACAAAAGTCATTCTTGGCTTTGTGGGTTAAAGTGAAATTTTTAAATTATATTTATGTAATGGTCATCAAAAGTATATGATACTTTCTGGCTGAGAAATCAAGTTAATGGTTATATACACACTAGTGGCCTGGTGCACAAATTCGTGCACAGGGTGGGAGGGTGTCCCTCAGCATGGCCTGCACAATCTCCAATCTGGGACCCCTGTGGGATCGGACCTAAACCAGCAGTTGGACATCCCTCTCGAAATCTGGGACTGCTGGCTCCTAACCACTGCCTGCCTGATTGCCCCTAACCGCTCTGCCTGCCTGCCTGCTCATCCCCAACTGCCCCCTCTGCTGGCCTGCTCATTCCCAACTGCGCCCCTCCTGCCAGCCTTATTGCCCCCAATTGTCCTCTACTGACAGCCTACTTGCCCCCAACTGGCTTCCCCTTCCAACCTGCTCCCCCCCTCTTTCCCCCTACCAGCCTGATCACCCCCAATGCGCCTCTCCTGTCCCCAAAGCTTGATCACCACAACTGCCATCCCATTCTGGCCTGATCACTCACAACTGCTGGCCCCTAACTGCCTCTACCTCGACCCTGCCACCATGGCTTTGTCCAGAAGAATGTTGGAAGGTCTCCTGGAAGGTCTCCCAGTCTGCCATATTACCTTTTTATTAGTATAGATAGAGGCCTGGTGCACGGGTGGGGGCTGGCTGATTTGCCCTGAAGCATGTCCTGGATCAGGGTGGGGTTTCCCTTGTGAGGTGGGGTGGCTTGGGCAAGGGGACTGTGGTGGTTTGGATGCCAGCCACACCCCCATGGGGGGAGGGTCCCCACTGAGGATGGTGCCAGCCTTGGCTAGAGGCTGGGGCAGTTTGCAGGCCAGCCATGCCCACATGGGGTGAGGTTCCCTGGGGGTGCATTGCCAGCCTGGGTGAGGGGCTGATGGCCATTTGCAGGCTGACCACACCCCTCAGCAGGGACCTTCACCCCACAAGTCATGTCCAGCCCGGGTAAGGGGCTAAGGACTGTTTTCAGGCTGGCCACGCCTCCCAGCAGGACACTTACCTCGGTTGTGGCATGGCCAGCTTGGGTGAAGGGCTGAGGGCCATTTGCAGTCCCCTTCTTAGGCAGCCAGCCGGGCGACCCAAGCTTCCCGTATGCTCAGGCCAGCTCCGTGGCCACTGCCCACAGGCCCCTTCTTCAGTGGCCAGCCCAGGTGAGCAGGAAGCTTGGCTTCCTCAGTCACTGGGGGTGACCCAAGACTGCTGCCTGCTCCAGCTGGCTCCATGGCCACCACCATCTTTGTCCTAATTTGTATATTCCCTCCTGATTGGATGTGGGGAATCACAGAGGTATGGCCAATTTACATATTTCTCTATTGTTGGTGCCGGAGTCCATTCATTGTCTTCACTAGCTGAGTTTAGACAGAGACCCCCAAAAGCTAGTAACCTTTGAAGTCCTAGCAAAGGTCAGAACTGTGCACCACCCAGTTAATCTAGGAACCACCCAGGTAATTTAGGAAATAATAGTTGAAGCATCCCCACCTTAGTTCACTTAATTCCTTAGATACTTATGTAGATCCTTGTTGATTATTGTTAATCAGATACTCTGCCTATTCCTGGAAATCTATTGATGAGCTAATCAGATATTTTGTCTATTACTGGAAATTGTCTGCTGATCTGTGTGTCATTGAAACCTCCTTACCCTAAGGGCTACTCCAGATCAATAAAAGATTGGAGTGGCCTGAGCATCAGTGGAAGTCCTTCGGGACTTGTCCACCTGGTCCCCCAATATTGCAAAATTATCTCGTGTCTTTTTCTCTCATTTGTTGTGCGGCTCCTCTTTCAGATACCGAACCCTACTTCATGCAGAATGTGGAGGGAGTCTTACTCGACATCTGGTGCCCAACAGGTAATCTGGAAGTGCAGGCCTTGCTGGAGCGAGAAAAGGAAGTTTTCACTGAAAAGGTGTGGAAAACTCACTGAAAAAAGGTGAGGGGAAGTCCACCGCACGCAACGCCCAGGATCAACTACAGAAGCCAGGGTCTATAAGTACACTGGGAACGTTTTCTTAACCAGGCTAACAAACGGGGCAGGATTTGGCTTTAAAAAAGGAGATTCGGCTTTAAAAAAGTAGATTCAGCTTTAAAAAGGTATATTTGGCTTTTAAAAACTAAGAAACTTATTATAGGCTTTTGATTTGCATGTTTAAAGTGTTAAAATTTTAGAAAGTAATCTTTTATAGTTATTGCTTGTTATTCTAGAATATAACCTTTGTTTTTCTTGAAAAAGGTACTCTTTTAGATCAGGCTGCAAAAATAGTGCCATGGTCATCTTAATGTGTTTTCTTATCCAAATTAAAGTCTTAATTTGTATTTGGAATCTATCTGTAATAAGAAATGAAACCCCGCTGCCGAATCTCTCTCTCTGGTTCAGAGAGATTCAAAGGTGGCAGGAGAGCACAGAGCAATAAGCTCTCCCACAATAAGATTACTTAATGTACTGTTTAAAAACTACCTGAGAACATGTCGGGAAGTGCAAAGTCTAGCCAAGGTCACCTTGGGTGCTAGCTATTACTTTGGAAAGTGAAAAAGGAAAAAAATGTAAAATCTGTTTTTCTATTAAGCATGACTTTGGGAACAAATACACCATCTGAGTCATTTTCTGAAACTTCCCCAAAAGCAGGATGTGGGGGAAAGGAAGGAAAGATACTCACGTGGTCATCCAATATGGACGTCACTCCCCAAGAAAGCCACTTTTTCGCCTCATCTTCACCATCTTTATCCTTTTTTTCCAGCTAATGACTTAAAGCTTTTACAAATTCATAAATGCATCCGGGATTTCTGTGCACATGTAAAGGGAAAAGGCCAGTTTAAAAATGAGTGCGCATAGTTTTGAGCTGAACTTGACCTTTTTCTGTGTACAGAATAAAAACCCGACATTGTTTTGGCCTTAAAAATGGTGGAGATGAACCTGAGAAAGAAATACAGGCTGGTTTCCCAAGCCAATTTAAAGTAGCTCTTTTGAAATTTCCCGCCCCTGAGGCAAGTACCACCAGGAAGTTGATAGTCAAGTTTACATGTGAATAGCTATGGGTTTGCTTCTTGACTTCCCCAGCAGGAAAATTGTGACCATTTTGAAATTTAGCAGTTATGCCAGGCTTATTGACTGGAAACTTAAAACTTTTAAGCTCAAATCATCTAAAATTATTGAGATTTATAATACTGAAATGTTGATCTGAGTATGCCTAGTATGAAGTCTAGATGATAGAAGTTAATCTATTAATTGAAAATGCCTTATATTTTATTTGAAATGTATCCTTAAATGTAAAAGTATTGATTTGAAAAATGCTAAGTATTTAATTTGCTACCTAAGATTTAAAGCTCTGAAAGTTTAAGGTCTCTTTTCTTGCCATTAAAAAGTTTAAAGCTACACCCTTTTTTAATGGAGGGAGGGGTAGACACGCCCTTCCCCTAGCAAGCAGGTAGCCCAATTCCTGCCAGCAGCGATCTTTAGGAATGTTAATTTGCATTTCAGTGGCTACACCTTTTGCTAAGCAACCTTCCCAGAAAAGGTCAAGTGGCCAAAAGGTGGCTCCTTTGAAATCAGCTTTCCCGCCAGTAGTCATTTTTTAATACCTACAAGTTTGCTTCTCAGTTTCCCCAGGCAGAAAAAACATAGTTTAAAGTTAATTATTAGATTTTAAAATTTATTCTTAAAAATATAAAAGTGTAGTTAATCAAAGAACTGCTAATATTTGACTTGTAAGCTCTGAAAGTTTAAAGTGCAAATTGAATCAGAAGAAATTAATTAAATATCTAATGTATAACTTGTTTTTGAAAAAATAAAATGTGTTTTCTCTTAAATGATTAGGAATTCAAAATATGTTGCTTATTGATCTGATAAAAAGAGGATTAATTTTGTGATCTCAACTGAAATTTTTAATACAAAAACCAGTTTAAACTTAATTGATATTCTTTAAAATAATTATAAAAGGTGTAAACAGCTAATTTGATTTCTGCTTGTCTGAATATAATGTTGGCCATCTACCTTTTAGGGGTTTTGGTTTGCTCTGTCAAAGAACAGTGTAGACAGCCACCCCTTTGAGCTGCCTGACTTGGCAGCCGCCATGTTGGCCACATGGCTTACCACGTCCCTGGGGGCAGTCATCTTGAAACAGCAAAGGCTGCTCCCTCTGACTTAGCCAATCACAAAAGGAATGTCTTCTCACTGAGGCAGGATGGAATTTCAGGGGTGGAGCTTTAAGGTGGAATTTCACTACAGAAATGCAGATGGTGCAGAAAGTGTTTCTAATCTCTTAAATCTAGAAAACCCTGCTTTCCTTAAACTAAGGACAATTAAAGGTTATATGTCCCCTCCCTAAACAAAAGTTAAATAGCTTATGTCAAAGCATTAAAAGGGACTGATAACAGTAATCCAATTTCTGTGACCCCAGCCAAAATTTTAAAACCAATTTAAATTTAATTGATATCTCTTAATAATTATAATAAGTGAAAGATCAGACAGAGGCCTAAAAAAAGGACTACAGGCTTTATTAGAGGAGAAGCACCTGCAGGGCTGTCTTGCAAGGGGAGAGCAGTAACACGTGCAGGGGTGGGCACACCTTTTGAGGGGCGGAATGGGAAGAGGTGGGGGGCCTAGTGTACTCAGCGCATGAAAGGGCGAGGATTACGCCCTCCACCTTGCCCCAGGGTAAGGGCTACGCCCTCTACCTTGCCCCAGGGTAAGGGCTATGCCCTCCATCTTACCTTGGCCATGTGCTCAGCAAGGCTTCTTCCTGGAAGCCAAGCCGCTGCTGGCCACGCCCAGGATTTCTCTGGACTGGCCAATGATAGTCCAGGGAAGTGCACGCCATTACTATGACCACATCCTGTGTAATGAGACACCGACTGGCGCCTGGCCAATCGGCAGGGCCCACAGTCCTTTCTCCTCCCCTTACCCCAGCCCCCTATAAAGCCTCTCTCCACACAGAGTTCTCTCTCTCGGCCACTGGAGCTTACCGTTGCATCGGTGAGTGTGGCAGGGGAGCCAAACCCGGGTTTGAAATGAATGACTCTTTGCTTTTGCATCGGACTGACGGGCTCCCTGGGGGTCTTGGGAACTTTGAAATCTGGGCACAACACGCACACTGATTGGAGGCTTACTGCATTGTCCATATAGGACAAGGGCTTAGGGTATTTGGCAGGTGTGGATTGGTGGTTCAATGTATAGTCCATATAAAGTACCTGGTTAGTCACTCAGGTATTTCTGGGCTGCAGGTTACATCATACCCTGCCCACCAGTTGGGAGAAGGGAGGATTTATCATTCCAGGCTTTTGGTAATATTAAAAAAAAAATTGAGTCCGGGCAAGGTCAGGGGGTGAAGGTCTGTTTTCCATAGCTACTTCCTGCTGAGAGGGGACGTCGTCAGGAGCATCTACCCGGGGTCTCAAAGATTCCGGTGACATAGGTGTCTCTAGGTTCTGAATTCAAGGCCAGATAGATTTCTCTCACCTTCTGGTTGGCGAACGCCTGCATTCTGTTCTGCAAAAAACTAGTGAAACAGCACATAAGACAGGGGTCAAAGAGCAAAATTAAAAGAATAAATACCAGTGGGCCTAATAGTGGGAGGAGCCATGGTATAAGTGAGCCAAAGATGGCATATCCCCCTTCTAGCTGGTTACGTCGTCCTGTCCTGGAGGGATTTAATGTGATCTTTGACAATTCCTGTTTCATTTACAAAGTAGCAGCATTCTTCCCCAAGAAAGACACAGGTACCTCCTTTTTCTGCTGTCAAGAGATCTAAAGCATGCCGGTTCTGTAGGGCTACCGCTGCTAAGGAGTCTACCTGCCTTTGCAGGGATTCATTGGAATTGCTAATGATGGAGATATCTTTTGAAAATTTAGCAATTTGTGGTAGAAATGAACAGAAGAGGAAATGCCTCCTATGCCTGTCCCTACTGCAGTGAGAACTCCCGTACCCGCTAAGAGAGGAACAAGGGCCGCCCTTTTGTGGTGAGACCTGAGAAGACCAAGAGAGGATTTGAGTTCTCCCTCTGTTCTGATTGAAAGATTGGGGGTTAGGAAGACATAAAGGCAGAGCGAGTGTGACAGGTCCCGGGGGACACAGGTGTAGCCTGTAGTCTCACAGAGGAGAAAAATACCCGGTGGAGGACAGGCTAAGGGAGGGGGTAAATTTATAGATGCCAGTGACAGACAAATCAAGCAGGATGTAGAGAAGGAGGGATTGGTGTTAGAGAGTAGATGGAAAGTTGTGTTGATGAGGGTGGGCAAAGGAGTAGGTCCAAGGTTTGCAGGGCAAGAGAGAATGTCCTTTAGTGAGGGAGGGATAGGTCGGGATTAATAAAGACAATTACAGTAGAATTGATGACTCCCTCAACATCCCAAGTCCGTTTCATCTGAAAATATTAAAAACCTTCATTGGTGAACTCATTGTTAGCTGCCTGTAGGAGGATTATGGTGAGGAGATGAGACATATAGAAGGCATTTGAAAACCTGAGCTTCTTCCAGAGTAAAAATTGGAGCCTGTGAGGAATGATGGGTCATCAGGTCCTGGATGGTGCCGCTGAGTCTTCTTCGGGGCTGGTGGGAGGCATTTGGTGAGCCTGAGAGAGGTAGGTATTGAAGTGAAAGTGGGAGGGAATGTTAGAATGGGCTGTATCGAAGGGAAAAGAAAATAGGAAGGAAAGGAGCAGTGGAAGCCGGGGACCTGGATGGTTGGATAAGAAGTAAGACACTGTGCTGGTTTAACTTCTTATTTTTACTGAACCTTAATCCTTGCTGTTTTTCTGAATATTCTGGTTTAGCTTAAGAAGTATCCAGCAACCTTGTCCTGCCAGGCTTGGAGACTGAAACCTCACTTTCTTGCTCAGAGTAAAATGGCCCATTTACAATTCTTGTAAATAGTTAATTTAGAACCTTTCTTTCTTTCTTTCTTTCTTTCTTTCTTTCTTTCTTTCTTTCTTTCTTTCTTCCTTCTTTCTTTAACATTTCTCTTTTCCTTCTCATCACATACACAACCTTCACAAATTTCACACTTTCAAATTAGCCTTCAAACCTTCTTTCTATGTCCTTCAAAAATGCATAACCATGCCTCAGACCTTCCATTAAGTATTTCTCTTACTTTCAAGAAAGTATACATACTAAGAGCAGGTGAATTAAAACATGTCATTTAACTCAGCAACGCTCCAAAGTCTTTAAGTTAATAAAGACTTTGGAAAATTATGTATAGGTACATGAGGCTGGAGAAAATTCAAGAGGAGAAGGGAGTAGGCCCTGCAATCTGTTCTCAGGCCTCTAGCCTCTTGGATTTTAAAACTGCTGCATTTTTCCTAGAGATAACGATCTCAGTTTCTGATAGGAGCCAAACTGTTGAGTAAACCTGCCCAGTCAAGGAAGCTGTTTTTTTGGGAAGTGTGGAGTAGGTGAGGGGAGCAGGGTGAGAAGACGCTAAGGTCTGAGTAGTTTTCAGAGCATTAAAGGGGTGAGAATGTTGGCCTTGGGATCTAAAGGCTCAGTGAGGGGGGGTCCCTTCGCCATGTCACATCATAGAGGAGCTTTGCAAGAAGAACCTGGAGGCGAGAGTACCCAATAAGCCTGAGAAAGGAGAAAATTTCTTCTTCAGAGGAGGGGACAGTCTTAAATGAGATAAGGAGATAAGGCATTTACAGTCCCAGGAATGGTGAGGCCTTGTGGGGCAAGACAGTGAAATTGAGGTAGGTGACTGTGGTTTGGGACAACTGGGCTTTATGAGGGGATACATGGTAGCCCTGGCTGGGCACTGAGGTAGAACTGGAAAAGAGTGAATGAGGGAGTTTAGTAAGATGCAGTATATTGGTGAGGTGGCTAATGGCTGTGAGACTAATCCGTGAACCCCCATAATAGAGACTAAGGAGTGGACAAGGGTCCCAGCGAATTCAGAGAGGGCAAAATAAGTGGCCCGAGTGTCAATTTAAAAGGAGATCAGCTTACCTGTCTCCACAGTCCTTACCTGAGGCTCTGTCCTGGTGGTGTAAGTCTGTGGGGCCCTGTTGGGGCCTGGGCAGCTTCTTCAGTGGCCAGTCCCAGGAGGTCTGGGGGCTCCAGACCAGATCCAGATGGCAGCCTTGCTGGACTGGCTGAGGCCTGGACCTGAGGGGCCAGACTACAGTCTGCTTTCCAGTGGCCTTTCCTTCCACACCTTGGGCAGGGCCCAGGCGGGGGTCTCGGGTTTGAGCAGGACTTGGCTCACTGTCTTCCCTTGCTGCATTTGAAGCATGGGGCCCGGAGGAGGCTTAGCCCCTGACTTACCCGCAGTTGGAGGACTGGCACTTCGTTTGGGGTTTGAAAGCGGTGGCTAGGAGCTGGAAGGCTCCTAATGGGCCTCAGCCTTGGCCTGATCTCGTCTTTGATTTTGGATATGGGTTTCCTCGTCTCTATTATTAAAGACCTTAAAGATCAGATTAATGAGGTCTTCTTGAGGGGTTTGTGGAAGTTTGCTGCGCATGTCGGGGGGGAGTAAAGATGGTCAGGTCAGTGGAAAAAGAAACCTGAGATGCCTCTCAATCTGTGTGAGGCCTGACATAGAGAATGGGGCATGTACTCAGACTATGCCCTCAGTTCCTGCTGCCTCCCTCGGGTAGAATGGACGTGGGAATAGAAGAGGCTGTTGAGGAAGGCAGTCTTTGGGTGGCCTGAGAGTGAGTGTTAGTGGGAAAAGCTGTTTTAGAGCTCATGTTCTCAGGATTTGGGCTCTCAGGGACTGGGGAGAAGGCGGCTGCTGGTTAGGAGGATTTGAAGAGAAAGATCTGAAGTGTTTCTCGATTTGAGAAAGATCAGAGACTGAGAGGGGATGGCTACCCAGGTAATACCCTCCCCGCTGCGACTTGAGCAAAGGGAACTTGCCAGCCACCTGAATTCGGTTGCTGGCGGTCAGTGGGCGGATATTCGGCAGAGAGCGCACAGGGGAAGACTGGGGGTTAGAGATCTCAGAAAGTAGAGGATGCAGGTTTCTACGGCAGGGTTGTAAGAGTCAGAAGACAGAGAAAGGAGCTGAGAATCAGTTTGAGAGGGCAAAAAGGACTTTGCTAGAAGGATCTGATGAATGGAACATGAGAAGTAAAGCAAGGAGCGAGAGCAGAGGGAAAAAGAAGCCTATTTGTAGGGATTTCGAAAGCTTTCCCTGTCCAGTGGCAAAATAATCTAGACCTCAGAAGATACTGGAAGAAAGTGCCATTTTCAGGCCACTGAGCAACATTGTCGAGTTTATATTGTGGCCAGGCAGTGTTAGAGAAAAACAAAAAACAAAAAACAAAACAAAAAAAACAAAAACAAACACGAGCTTCTTTGGTTTGATGTAGCCAGAAAGACCAAGGGTAGAGAGATTGGCAAGGAGACACCCTAAGGGTATGTTTCAAGGCGGTTTGGACTGAGAGGTCCCTATGACCAGAGGGAAGGGTGATTGGAAGTTGGAGAAAGAACAAGGAGTGTCCTCCTTTTCCCTCTGCCAACCTGTAGTGAGAGAGAGTCAAGAAAAGGTTCTAAGGTCATCACCCCGAGACCTTTCCCGCGGAGTAGAACAGAATTCCCGGCCAGGTACCTGGGCTTTTGTAGAACGCACAAAACGTGTAGCCGAGTAGACGGGAAACTCTGTAGGCCCTAATGCCCCTCCAGGTCACAGGGAGTGAGAGAAAAACAAAAAGTAGGGGGGTTGGGAAAGTCCCTGAAGCCTACCGAAGAAGGGAAGCGACTAGATCCCCACGTGTCCTGGTGAGGCAGGGTTCGAGAGGTGTCCGGTGTTGGGAGCCATGGCACAAGCAACTCCATCTTAGAAACTAGAAGTCTCTAGTTCCCAGTTGCTAGAAACTAAACGTTAGAAGTCTGTAGTTCCCAGTTGCTAGAAACTAAAAGTTCCAGTTCCCAGTTGCTGGAAGCCATGCGTGTCCTGTAGCTAACAATAAAGAATAACTGTCACACACCATTTGTCACATCACAAGCAAATAGCTGCCACTTGCTGATAGGCTATTACTATAAGCTTCGCTACCCACCCCTGCTACCCACCCCCGTCCCTGGAACAATATATTCTGCCGCTGTAAAATAAAAATTTTGAGGCTTGATCAGATTCTTGTCTTGCCTCCATTCTCTCGTGTCCCTTGTTTGTCTCATTCTCCTAGGGTGTCTCTTCGTTCCCCCATTGTTGTCCCGTGGGTCGGGACAGTCCGGAGCGGGCCAATCAACTCAGAACCGTACCACTGAGCAGAGCCAGAGCAGGAATCAGAAGCTTGGGCCTAGGTTCGAGGATCATCCACGCTCCCGTTCACCTCTCCCGGGTTTTCAGCACCAAAATGAAAGATCAGACAGAGGCCTAAAACCAGGACTACAGGCTTTATTAGAGGAGAAGCACCTGTCAGGCTGTCTCACAAGGGGAGAGCAGCAACAAGTGCAGGGGTGGGCACGCCTTTTGAGGGGCGGAATGGGAAGGGGAGGAGGGCTTAGTGTACTCGGCACACACTGATTGGTGGCTTACTGTCCCGACCCGCGGGACAACAACGGGGGAACGAAGAGACACCCTAGGAGAATGAGACAAACAAGGGACATGAGAGAATGGAGGCAAGACAAGAAACTGATCAAGCCTCAAAATTTTTATTTTACAGCAGCAGAATATATATTGTTCCAGGGACGGGGGTGGGTAGCAGGGGTGGGTAGCAAAGCTTATAGTAATAGCCTATCAGCAAGTGGCAGCTATTTGCTTGTGATGTGACAAATGGTGTGTGACAGTTATTCTTTATTGTTAGCTACAGGACACGCGTGGCTTCTAGCAACTGGGAACTGGAACTTTTAGTTTCTAGCAACTGGGAACTACAGACTTCTAACGTTTAGTTTCTAGCAACTGGGAACTAGAGACTTCTAGTTTCTAAGATGGAGTTGCTTGTGCCATGGCTCCCGACATTTCCTCCCGTTTTCTTTAATTAGGGGTGGGCTTTAACCGACTGGGGGAGTAGGGACCTGGTTCCTCCCGTGGGATTGTGGGATCCCACCGCCAATGGCTCTTGGTATCTTTTGGGGAGGAGAGGCAGAGCCGATAGTTATGTATGGATACCAACCTCTATGCAAACCAGGTGTGTTCACAGGGAAATCCAGAGGAGGTCGAAGAAATTTTTTTGTGACCTTCCCTTGCAGTGCTTTGCCGTGCACCCAGATCGGTGCCCATTCCTTTCTCCTACTATGGGGAGTAGGCAAGCATCCCTCTGGCTTCATGCTGTCCCCGCAGGGAGGGAGTTTTGGCAGTCATTATAATCACATTCACGGTCTAACATGGCTAGACGGTGGTAGTGTACCTGAATAGGTTTGGCCAGAATGCTATCAACTTGTTGTTTTATAAAGTTTGTTAATTTTCTAAAGGCCCAGGGGCCAAAGGTTAGGAATAGGAAAAAGCTGACAAGGAGGAAATCTCTTAGGCCTGTCTAAAAGTCCATGCAACTGCTTCAGAACTTCCAACCCTGTATGCTGATACCACTTCCCAGTCACATTCACAGGTATTATTACAAAGGCAGGTTGGTGCAAGAGCATAACATCAAATGGTCCCACCTCAGTGGAGATACAGTTAGTAAGGTTACAACCTGAACAGGTGATCTCAAACCCTTGATCCCCATGCACAATAGATCCCAATGGGTTAATATGAATAATATCAATAAGCAAAAGGTAAGGAAGAGGAACAGGATTAGTCCAAGTCTGCAGAGTGAAGGTTGGTGGATTAATCATATGAGTCCACTGAACCTCAGCCAAAGTTACTGGCAAGAGTCCTGTCAAGGCGATTAAAGCCAAAATTAACTCCTAGGAAGAGTTCTGAGTGAATGCTTTGAGCTTCCGCATCCAGCCTCTTCAAAGAGCCCCAGGTGAGGAGGGGCCATCTCCGTCTGAAGGGTCGGCCAAGGACGCCTACACTGGAGCGTGTTCTGCCTCTTCCTCAGAGCTCCGATTGCAAACTCGGTCACTGGGGTCTGCATCTGGAACTTAAGCACAAGTATACCCTCTTCCCCAAGTTAGCAACTCCATACTGTTAGGATCTTTCTATTTTACTAAGGCAGCCCGATGGGCTCCCATGGTCCATTGTCGATCTGCAGCAGACAAACCCTGCGCGTCCAGATTTAAAAAATTTAAAGTAAATAGTGAATGTTGTAATATTTGGTGAGGAGAGTACGGACCCCTTAGCTCCCCCTTCTTTGTTTTTTAGATCTGAGTTTTCACGGAACGATGTGCCCTTTTAACTATGCTTTGTCCTTGGGGAATATAGGGGATTCTAGTAATATGAGTGAAGAATTTATTTTACTAGGATTTAATTGCTTATAAAGATATTGGCTTCTTATGGTAGGTATCTTTATTAATAAAGTTAGCAAATTTAGTAAAGTTTTATGTCTGATTTACGAGGTGTAAATACTGTCTATCTTTAGCCTAATTTAAAATGTAGTAGTAAAGAGCTTTTGTTATTTCAAATTATATCTCAAAATTTATTGCTATATTTTAAGAAATTTTAAATAAAATAACTTGTTTTGCCCTTTCTTAGAGGCAAAAACTTAAAATATATATTTATTAATTTTTTATTTAATAAAGCTTTTTATGTGATTTTAAGTATATTAAATTGGCTTTATTAAAAAATTCTTTAAGAGAATAGACTTTTGAAAACATTTCAGGGCCCATGAAATGTCCCAAAGTCATTTCTTGGTTATAGTTTTGAAATCTAACTTGAGAGACCATTAAATATATATATATAATTTAAAAATTATATACTTCTTATAATTATTAAGAGATATCAATTAAATTTAAACTGGTTTTTGCATTGAAAATTTCAGTTGAGATCACAAAATTAGTCCTCTTTTTATCAGAGCAATAAGCAACATATTTTGAATTCTAATTATTTCAGAGGAAACCTCAATCAGTAACATTAAGACTAAACTTTAAAAATGCAGGACATAACCAACAGATTTAATATGATTTAATACTGTCCTCTAGATTTTGTATGAGGCATACTTAGATTTCATTTAATTTAGTATTATGTCATTTCAAGATATCTAGGTATAAACTCCAAGTTCTTAAATTTTACAACAGCTTTGGAAAGTCACACTTGAGCCTGGCAAGGCAGGCTTGGACTTTGATTTTAAAATGACCATAATTTTTTCCTCTGGAGAAGGTCCAGAAACAAGCTTGTAGCTATTGTTTTCTGCCCCTTGCTTGCCGGTGGGAAGTTTCAAAATTGGCCTGGGGGAGGAAGGGGGCGGCTGTTTTCCCTGGAAGAACAGGTTTAGCCTACCCTGGACCAATCAGATGTAAACTGACCACAATCTTTAAGAATTTTCTACAGGAGGGAAGCAGCCCCTTTCTCCATCAGAAAGGCTTGGCTAGCCTTTTTAATTAACAAAGGGCTGGTTTTTTACCAGGCCAGGTTTTCTTTTTACACATGAACAGAAATCCCAGATGCATTTTTTAAATTTTGTAAAACTTTTCAATTACAAGAAGGAGACTTTAAATTAGAATACTGGGGAGGGGGCGTCCATATTAGATGGCCATGTGCTCCCTTTTTCTTTCCACCACATCCTGCTTTAGGGGAAGTTTCAGCACGCGTGGGTTTCTCAGGGATATCAACAGATATTGAAGGGCAGGCAGAGGGTGGCCGGGAACTATCTCTAAGGGCTGTTTCCACTGTTTTTATAACGTCTTGGATGTCAGGGTCTTTAGGGTGGACCTTAAGGATATCTTGAATAAGATTCCAATATGAGAAGGTGGAGACAGGGATTTTTTCAGGGCCAAAGGTTTGATAGAAATCTTGAAGAGCATCGTCTACTCTTTTCCATCGTTTATAATTAATAGTGCCTTCTAGGGGAAACCATGGACAAGTTTCATGAATAAAGGAGAAGAATCGCCTAAGATCTTTTTTCTTAACCCTTACTCCCCGTGTCCTGAGGGACTCCCTGAGCCCACCTAGAAATACCTCATGAGAGTTCAATGAGTTGCCCATTATTTTTGGCTGGGTAGTTCTCAAGATCTCCTCCTCCACGTAAGCCTCTGGGACGTATAAACCCCGTGCCAGGACAGCTCGGAATTTTATAAATCTCTGGTGATCCTTATGTAACCGCTCTCCTTTTACCTTACGGCCTCTGCTCGTGTGTCATAGGTCGGGATGTATAACCCCCATACCAGGATATCGACCACTAAGACATAGCGAGCTCAGAGTTTGCCAGAGAGGGAGACACAGGTCGGGCCAGAGAAAAATTACTTTTCCGAGTGATTCAGAGGTTTCACTGCCGGTCTCGGGTACCTTTCATTCTTCTCCGAACGGCGAGGTGAAGCGCTTATTAGTGGACTGGAGGGAGATCAAAGAAAATTAAAAGGCCAGTTAAAGAGGGTGCCAAAAAGGGTGAAAGCTCTCAAGAGGTATTTTGAAAATCTTGTTTGACAAGGTTCGGCTGCTTACCTCTCCAATGATCCATCTCACGGTCAGGCGAAACTGCGGCGATCTGAATGCTGAGTCTTCACTCGCGAGTCAATACTGCGCAGCGACTCAAAGGGGTGCCTGGCCAGGCGCTTTCAAGCAGCCGTTCTCGCAGGGGGTCCCCAAGCCGCACGTTGGGCGCCAGAGTGTCCCGACCCGCGGGACAACAATGTGGGAACGAAGAGACACCCTAGGAGAATGAGACAAACAAGGGACACGAGAGAATGGAGGCAAGACAAGAATCTGATCAAGCCTCAAAATTTTTATTTTACAGCGGCAGAATATATATTGATCCAGGGACGGGGGTGGGTAGCAGGGGTGGGTAGCAAAGCTTATAGTAATAGCCTATCAGCAAGTGGCAGCTATTTGCTTGTGATGTGACAAATGGTGTGTGACAGTTATTCTTTATTGTTAGCTACAGGACACGCGTGGCTTCTAGCAACTGGGAACTGGAACTTTTAGTTTCTAGCAAGTGGGAACTAGAGACTTCTAGTTTCTAAGATGGAGTTTCTTGTGCCATGGCTCCCGACAGCTTACTGCATTGTCCATATAGGACAAGGGCTTAGGGTATTTGGCAGGTGTGGATTGGTGGTCCAATGTATAGTCCATATAAGGTACCTGGTTAGTCACTCAGGTATTTCTGGGCTGCAGGTTATGTCATACCCTGCCCACCAGTTGGGGGAAGGGAGGATCTATCAATAAGTATATAATTCTTAAATCATATATATATATATTTGATGGTTTTTCTAGTTGGATTTCAAAATTATAACAAAGGAATGACTTTGAGAAATTTCACGGGCCCTGAAATGTTTTTCAAAAGTTTATTCTCTCTTTTTAAAGGATTTTTTAATTTAGCTAAATTTAATATACTTGAAATCACATGGATAGCTTTATCAAATAAAAATTAATAAATATATTTTAAGTTTTTGCCTTTGAGAAAGGGCAAAACAAGTTATTTTGTTTAATATTTCTTAGAATACAGCAGTGAAATTTTAAGATGTAATTTTAAATAGCAAAAGCTCCTCACTACTGCATTTTAAATTAGGCTGGAAGTGGTGCAGTGTTTACCCCTAGTAAATCAAAAGTTTACTAAATACTAAATTTACTTGCTTCGCTTTGCCTATTAATATCCTTGTAAGCAATTGAATCCTAGTAAAGTAAAATTCTTCTGAAAAGGTTACTGAAGGCTTCCCATGATTCCTCTGTATATGCAAATAAGCCAAAGTGTATACTCTTTAAAAATATAATTGCTAACATTTACAGATTGTTGTTAAAATACTAAATCTGACAATAATTAATCACCATAAATGAAAAATCACTTGAAATATATAGCTTTGCGACAGTGTTTGTTAAAATCTCAAAAGGCAACCATGTTCCTTACATTTGTTGCTTGTGTGAGAAAGAAAGCTGTCTGGAAGGAAATAAAAAGAGGTTTCCTTGAGATGTCTAACTAAAATTAAAAATCAATATATTGGGCCTCATAAGTTAAATTAAATAATTTGTGTTTTGCCTCCTTAAACAAAGTTTATGTAAATTTACCCAAAGACTAATATCAGAAATTTAATTAATGTCATTTACTGTCCATAACTTAGGACAAGTAAAGTTAAAAGAATAAATGTTATTTCAAACTGACTTAAAATTGGCAATTGGGCTAAGTGGATATTCAGGGGAACTTAGCTGTCACCTATTAAAATATAAACTACTAAAATTTTTATATAAGACCTCCATCATTATACCAAAAAACACTAGGCAGGAACCAATTCCTGGAGCCTTAACTGTTTTTACTGATGGGTTATCAAATGGGAAAGCTGCCTGTCATACTATAAATTCTGACCGAGTCATACTGACCAGTCACACCTCTGTGCAAAGAATTGAATTAAAAGCTATTAAGGCTGCGTTGCAAGATTTCCAACAGCCTGTTAACATAATTTCTGATTCCTCTTATGCTTCAGGCCTAGTAAGTACAATTGAAACTGCCCGGTTGAAATGGTTTAGTGACCAAAGTTTATTCTTACTATTTAAGCAAGTTCAACAGATTGTGCAGCAGAGAAAATACCCTTTTTATATCATCCACATCAGGGCTCACAGCATATTACCTAGCCCGTTAACTAAGGGAAATGCACATGCTGATCAATTGGTTGCTTTATTAAAATTCCAACTTGAAAAACAAAAAGGGGGGATGATGGAGAAATCACCTCGGGTAGGCTGCACCTAGCTTTAATTATTCTAAAATTTTTCACTTGTGATGCTAATGGAAAGACACCTATGGAGCTACATTGGTGTCAGAATAAAAGGAACAGCCCAGAGACCACTGGGGCACAGTAAAGTGAAGTATGGTAACAATCATTTCAGGTAAAAACTATAGTTTCATACTGATCTTAAAAGGCACATTTTTCCTTTACCTGGGAAGGACAGCACAGCTATCCCAAGGTCAGAGGGCTCCAGTTAACTTGTCAACTCAGTTTTCTGGAGACCCAAAGCTTAATTTAGATAAAGTGCCTAAGTTTAACCCAGGTCACTCAAGGGTTCTAGACCCAAAACTGTAATTTAGATAACATGCCTAAGTTTAACCTAGGTTACCAAGGACTCTAGATAATGTGTTTACCTAGAACTGTATTTAGATAGCATACTGTCTGTGCTTCTGTAATTTATTTTTTGAAAACTAGGTTCCTCATTCCAAACCTTGAGTTTAAAATTTAAGTTGTCATGACCTAGAACAAAGAATATTCTTACATGGTATTATTCTACAAAGTTTTATTAATTTTTGATGCTTTACAACAGTATATTGTGCATTTATCCCAAACAAACTTACAAATTAATTCTTTAAATATTTTGAGACTGTGAAGGGATTTATTCCCTCCTGGGAAGGCATTTAAGCATTCTGTATTGACCTCTCTTGGCCTTTTTTGCCAAAAGGATTCCAATTGTCTACAGCTATTATCTGAGCTCTCTGTTCAAGCTGAGATCATGAAAAGCTGGTACCATGGATCTGACTCTTGCCCAATGGCATAAGCTGGGCCCTCTCTGGAGAAGAAAACTGAGTTCCCCAATGATCAATGCCGGGACCCCGCCAGCAGGCGAGGGGATCCAAAGGCAGTTGCTGGGCATGGAGGCCAGAGGGACATAGGCTACCAAGGAGACAAAACTGAACCTCAAATCACCCTACTTGGCCCAGAGATGGCTGGTAGTCAAAGACGGGTAAGACCCCACAGGGTAGGGCAACCTAAGACAGGCACAGTCGGGGGCCAGTAGGAGAAAACTTGGGGATCAACAGAGGTGGGGCACAGATCCTCACCCCCCCAATTGTGCAAGGGCTTGAACACTCGGCCCTTCTGAGGAAGGTCTCCTGTTCCCATGGCTGCTTCTTGCTTCCCATGCCCAGCCCAGATCAGGAACCAAATAACAAAAGAGATTTGGTCCAGCTGAAATCAGAATCCAGATAAACGGAGGCTTTGCTAACAGACCGTATGTCTAAATCTAGCCTAACAACAGGAATGCTTGGGCCTTCACAAGGATGTAAAGTGATACTTTTCATTAATATTTACAGTGTAAATTAAGATTATTGTTAAAATATTAAATTTGACAGCAAAATAGTTTTCAAATTAATTAAAGTCAAGTTTTCAAATTAATTAAATTTGGCTAATTTGAGATAAGTAATTATTCAAAAAGTATTAACCAAAATTTTCATTTTGTGGTAAACTTGCTATGAAATTAAAGCATGTTCAGGTTCATTTTTTTGTGTGCAAAAAAATAATATTTAAAGCTATCTAGACTGCATTATACAATTTCCAAAAAGACTTCTAATTAAATCAAAAAAAGGGGGGATAGTGGAAAAAATATAGTGGAAAAATGCCATGTAAGAAAATAGATCTTATTACTAAATTAAAATTTTTTTGTTAGCGAGAAACCCAGAAAAAACACACATTATGCCAGGGTAAGCCAGGGAAGATCATTTTAAAGAAAAGACCCCAAGTAAGGTTTTTTCCTTTAACCTTTGGTCAAGAATATGTTTGTATACTTTCAGAGAACAGCTACAATTCCATGTGGATTCCTGTAACAACGGATCCCAGAAAGCCAGCCACAAAGACAGAAGAGACAGTTCAGAGATGGAGATGGTGAAGATGCCTTGCCATGCTAGCAGTCAGCAGCCGTGGGTCACTGCAGGTTGCCCAGGACCAGACCAGAAAGGAACGGACCTGCATTTTGCACAATCCAGAACCAACATTTCATTGCTGGCATGTACACACAAACTGTCGGACATTGAAACTTGGACTCAGAACTGTTGGACATTGAAATTGGGACTTGTTCTTATATTTCTAGTCTACAGATACTTGATTTTTTTAAAGAAAAAATAAGGGGGAGATGCCAGAGTCCATTCATTGTCTTCACTAGCTGAGTTTAGACAGACACCCCCAAAAGCTAGTAACCTTTGAAGTCCTAGCAAAGGTCAGAACTGTGCACCACCCAGTTAATCTAGGAACCACCCAGGTAATTTAGGAAATAATAGTTGAAGCATCCCCACCTTAGTTCACTTAATTCCTTAGATACTTATGTAGATCCTTGTTGATTATTGTTAATCAGATACTCTGCCTATTCCTGGAAATCTATTGATGAGCTAATCAGATATTTTGTCTATTACTGGAAATTGTCTGCTGATCTGTGTGTCATTGAAACCTCCTTACCCTAAGGGCTACTCCAGATCAATAAAAGATTGGAGTGGCCTGAGCATCGGTGGAAGTCCTTCGGGACTTGTCCACCTGGTCCCCCAATATTGCAAAATTATCTCGTGTCTTTTTCTCTCATTTGTTGTGTGGCTCCTCTTTCAGATACCGAACCCTACTCCACGCAGAATGTTGATAGATGCATGTTTGTTGTTCATAATTTGTATCTTTACCTTTTTCTTCTTCTTCCTCTTCTTAAAGAATACCCTTCAGCATTTCATACAATACTGGTTTGGTGGTGATGAACTCCTTTAGCTTTTCCTTATCTGTGAAGCTCTTTATCTATCCTTCAATTCTGAATGATAGCTTTGCTGGATAAAGTAATCTTGGTTGTAGGTTCTTGCTATTCATCACTTTGAATATTTCTTGCCACTCCCTTCTGGCCTGCATAGTTTCTGTTGAGAAATAAGCTGACAATCGTATGGGTACTCCCTTGTAGGTAACTAACTGTTTTTCTCTTGCTACTTTTAAGATTCTCTCTTTGCTTTTGCTCTTGGCATTTTAACCCTTTGAGTGCCAACCAATATCCTAGGACAGGGGTGGGCAACCCCTGGCACACGTGCCAAACATGGCATGCCAGTAAGTAACTTTTACTGGCATGTGAAACCCTCTCTTATAATTTTCCATTTACAATTTTTTTCTAAATATTGACTTTTTTATTTTTCAGATAAATTCAGGGTACGTGCATCTTAGATAAATAAATAATTTTACATAACAAGTTATCTTAAAGACCATAGACATGGATGGATGAGAGAGGGAAAGAGTAATTTCTATGCCTCTGCCTTAACTCTCCCTGCCTTCCTAGAACCGACCAGTGTTTTGGTTTCATCCACATATGCTTGTGAGTCTTTGTTCTCAGTGATGAATTTTATTAAGTCTCATAATAGGAGTAGCCTGACAGATGAAAGTAGTAGCTAATGCATATCTCTGATGGTCACAAAAATATAAACCTGATGTAAAATCTCTGTCATCAGTGATGCAGCAGCAAAAGTCCCACTGATAATATCAAATGGAGTGATAAAGTTTTCTGTTGGACTATCAATGTACATGTATACATTAAAAAATAAATGTATTTTTCATCATCATATACTGTGTTTTTGTCGCTCGAATGAATTTCATTATTTCTTCAAGGTTCTTCACATACATACACCTTAAGAAATAATCAAGTAGGCGTAACATATTCTCAAAAAATTTGGGTAGTCACGCAGAAGAATTTTGAGTCAGAGATTTTGCTGGTTTTGGCATGCACTCACAAAAAGGTTGCCCACCCCTGTCCTAGGAACTATGCTAAAATTGCCAAGGTAAAAAATAAATAAATAACATAAAATAAAATAAAATAAAATTGCCAAGGTATTTTTGCTGATTTTACAGAAGTTTAGGAACAAAATTATTAATCCCAAGTAAATGAAGTTACATATTCAAAACTTAAGGAAAACTTTACTACATTGACATATTTAGCAATATCATCATGACTAATAAAAGCAGATCTAGAACTGGACACCATTTCAAAGCTTTGATAGCGCTCCTGGCACTCTAGGGGTTAATTATGATGTATTTTGGTGTGGTCCTCTTTGGATTCCTTTTATTTGGGGTTCTCTGCACTTCCTGGACTTGTAAGTCTATTTCTTTTACCAGGTAGGGGAAGTTTTCTGTCATTATTTCTTCAAATAGGTTTTCAATATCTTTCTCTCTCTCTTCTTCTGGCACCCCCATAATTCAGATGTTGGCATGCTTGAAGTTGTCCCAGTGGCTCCTTACACTATCTTCATATTTTTGGATTCTTTTTTCTTTTTCCTTTTCTGGTTGGGTGTTTTTTGCTTCTTCATATTTCAAATCTTTGACTTGATTCTTCCAATTCTCTAGTCTGCTGTTTAATCTCTGTATAATATTCTTTATTTCAGTCAGTGTATGCTTAATTTCTAGTTGGTCCTTTTTCATATCCTTGAGGATCTCACTAGATTTATCAAGGGTCTCACTAAATTTATCAGCACTTTCTAGAAAATTCTTGAAAAACCTATAACTGTGGTTTTGAACTCTATATCCAGTAGTTCGCTTTCCTCCATTTCTGTAATCTGTGACCTGTTTCTTTGTCTATGAATTTTGGTTGCTTCCTTGTGTTGATAGAGTGGCTTTGTGTGCTAGGTGTCCTATAGGGCCCAGTGGCTCAGCCTCCATAGTTACCTGAGTTGGACACTCTTGGTGCACCCCTTTGTGGGCTGTGTGCACAGTCTTGTTGTAGGTAAGCCTTGATTGCTGTTGGTATCAGTGGGAAGAATTGACCTCCAGGCCAATTGGCTGTGAGAATCAGCTGTCTACTTATGGGGCAAGTCTGGCTTCAGTGGGGCTTTGGTGCTCTCTGAGTCTGCCCCCTGAGTGTATCCCTTATGGATCTGAGGGGTTGTAATCTGGATGGTCCCACTCTGACCACTGGGGACACTGGCTCTTGGATCTCTAAGGAGGTGCTAATTTAGCCTCTGCAAGATTCTATGGGGCCTTGGGCCTTCTTTTGGATGTTCTGGGTCTCTCCAGCTGCAGTTTGTTAGGTAATTTTAGATTGCAAAGGGCCAGGCCATTCATATGCAAAAGCCTCTGCACACAGCTTAGGTGGAGCAAGGTCTCCGCGAATCAACAGCATGGAGCAAACCACAATTGCTGATCCTCAGCCCTGCCCTAAGAGGCCCTGGGTCTCAGTGTCCCTCGGTAATAGCTGCAAGCACCTCTGAGAGAAAGCCACCCTCGAGTTTCGCCTGATGACAGACAGTCCAGTTTCTCCCCATATGAATCTGGGTCCCCAGAGACTCGCCCAGAACTGGACTTCAGAGCAATCAGGAGCTTGTGACTCCCTCCGGATTGAAAAAGACAACCACATCCTCAGTTGCCAGCCCTTTCTGCACAGGCCCTCCGTACCTCAGCACTTTACTTCCGCACCTCCTCAGAGTATCAGTGTGCTTTTCTCTTTCCTTCTAGTTGTAGAATTTCCAATCAGCCGTCTTCCTGTGGTTCTGGATGATGTCTGTTTTGTCTTTTAGTTGTATTTTTGAAGTGGTTGTGTGAGGCAGCAATTTCAGGTGTTTACCTATGTTTCCATCTTGGTTTCTCCTTTTCTTAAATTTTTAAAATATACTTATGAATGCTTCATTTATCTTATATTAGTAAAAAACAACTAAAACTACTTTATATTAGCTTATTAAGGGATTTTTACCTTATTAACAGTCTATTATGTACCTTTGTGTTGTTTTTCATCAACTTGTAGTGTAAATTTTCATAAAAATTTTTCATAAAAATTATGGCATATTTTTTATGTTTTCTTTTGGCTTCTTTAGAGTTTTTAGACTTCAATTTTACTATTAAAATGTACTTGGAATCTTTTCTTTAATGCAGAGGGTAATTTTTTTTTAATCCTTACACAAGGATACTATTTTTGTCCCATTGATTTTTTAGAGAGAGTGGAAGGGAGAAATGAAGAGGAGAGTGAGAGAGAGAAACATCAATATGAGAGATACATCAATTGCTTGCCTCCTTCAAGCTCATGAAAGGGTACAGGGATTGAACCTAAAACCCTTGTACATACCCTTGACCAGGAACAAACCCTCAACCCTCCAGTGGTAGGCTGATGTTGTAACCACTGAGCCATACCGACCAATGCTTTATTTTTTTGTGGGGGTGACATTGGTTAATAAAATTATGTAGATTTCTTGTGTAAACTTCTACAGTACATCACTGGTATATTGTAGTGTGTCCACTTATGTTTTTTAAAAAGTAAAGATAGCAATATTAATGAATTCATGTTTCATATAGAACATTTTTAACTTCTGTATTTGAAAGAAATACAAATGTATTGGGTGATGGTCCCTGAATGTAGAGGATAACCTTCAAAGATATTACTGTGACATGGAGGAGAAATAAGGATGTTGGATTCATGAAGTATAGCCCTGGAAGGTTCACTTAGTGAGTTCTTTCTTTCTGACTCATAGGATTGAAACTCCACAGCTGACCCTGACAAAGCTCCACATCCTTCTTGAGCAAATGGGCAGCCTGCCCTGTGCTATGGATGAGATTAGGGCTGTCAAGGTGAGGATGGGCCTGACAAGCTGGAATTCTGGTTAAAAATAAATACCAGTAAAGTCTCAGATAGCAGGGAAAATTGAGAACCTGATTATTCTATGTAGCTCTTTATAAATACATCTCTTTGAGAAGCTATGGATATGGGCAGTCCAATACTCTCTCAGGCCTGTTAGCTTATAATAAGGGATGGCCTTCCAAACAAAATGGTAAGCAGAAAAAGTCTCGAGAACTTTTCAGATAATTACAGGAAAGCAGGTTGTTGTGCAGTAAATACCGGACCTATCAAGCACATGTCTCAGGGCATGGTTGAAGATAAGTGTAAATCAATATATGTCTACTAGAGGCCCAATGCACAAATTTGTGCATGGGTGGGGTCTGGGCAGCCCGACCCCAATCCGGGAGGATTGGGGCTGGGCCTATCAGGAGGAGGAGATAGCAGGAGGTTGGCCAGCCAGCCTGCCACAATCCGACCCTATCAGAGCTGGGTTGACTGGGGGGAGGGGTGCTCCACCCCCGAATGGGGTGGGTGGTGCCAACCAGGGGCCAGCGGCCTGGGGGAGGGATCATGGGTGATTGGGGTGGGGGGCCAATCTGGGTGGGGCTGGGCAGGGAGAGGGGCTGCAGGAGGTTGGACGACCGGCCCCTCCCCATATTGAGGTGGGGGTGGGATGATCAGGGGTGAGGCCAGCTGGGGGGAGGGGCTGCAGACCTATTGTGGTGGAGCAGGCTGATCAGGGATAAGGCTGGCCCGTGGGGGAGGATGGAGTGGGGGTAGTTTGGCTGGCTGGGTCCCGCCCTTGATCGGGGTGGGAGAATCCAATCAGGGGTGGACCAGGCAGGGTAAGAGGCCACTGGAGGTTGGTGAGTAGCAGACCAGGTCCAGGTGGTTCATTTTTCCAGGTGACTTAATTTTTTCTTTATCCTATATCTCTGCAGGATATCCTAGAACAAGTGGAGGTCTATCAAGTGGAGGCCAGGAAGGCCCTAGCTAGCCTCACAGCTCCCCGTCTAGGGCTATTGCAGTCACTGTTAGAGAGGGGGCAACAGCTGGGTGTTAAGGTGCCTGAAGCCCATCAGCTCCAGCAGCAGGTGGAACAGGCAGGATGGCTAGATGAAGTGAAGCAAGCAGTGGCCCCTTTTAGCTCAAAGGGGCTCTCTGGTTATCATGCAGGGGTTGTTGGTTAGGGGTACCAAGGTAGCCTCCAGCCCTTCTGTGGACAAGACTCAGGCTGAGCTTCAGGAGCTGCTGACCATTGCGGAGCACTGGGAAGAAAAAGCTCATTTTTGCCTGGAAGCCAGGTGGGACTTAGCCTTTCTCCCATATGTACCCTGACTCTAGTCTTCAGAGTTTGTGTGTGATCCTACATATGGGTTCAGTGGCACCAGACTCTCTTTAGGCATGTGGTAAACTGTAAAGATTTGGCATCCAGTTACATAAATGTTCCTACTGTGTCAAAACAGTAATTAAAGGAAATATTCCTAGACTGAGTTAGTTCTTAGATCACAGATGTGGCACCTGACTTATAAAATACTCACATGTCTGCCTCACTATTTAGAGAGTTCCTCATACTTCAGCAATTATTGGTCTGTTACCCTGTTCAATTTTTCCCAGCTTATGCTTTTGGCAAGGAAATAGGACCAAAAATATGCCCTGTATACCTGTGACTTTTAAAGATGTATTTCTCTTTTCTCCATTACATTTAGCCAGAAATATCGACCAGCTACACTAGAAACCATAATTCATGAGGCAGAAAACATCCCTGTTCACCTACCTAACATTGAGGCACTCAAACAAGTGCTGACTAAGGCACAGGCATGGATAGCTGATGTGGATGAGATCCAAGTGAGGACCTTGTTTCATATCTTTCTATTGGTGTTCAGGCAAAAAAAGATAGTTTGACTTTTTAACTCCATTGGGTTTGGTTAGAAAAAGGAGGTAGCCTGTTGAGGGAGGCCTAAAGGAACTGTAGTTGTTAGGATAACAGTGAAAGAAGAGAAATATATATGGGTCTAGGCGGACACTGTCAATAAGAATCAAAGCATAACAAATAACTGGCCTGTTAAGTGGGTATTGTTGTTTTTTGAGGCAGTGAAACTAGGAATTCTGGGAGAAAGGCATATCAGAATATATGCTCTTTCAGAATAGTGTAGGTTTTCCTTAATGACATATTACTGCACAGGAAAATATTCAAGATTTCTCAGTGCAGTCAAGATATACTTGTTGGTGACATAATTTTAATGAGCTTTCTAATGCCCCTGTGTCAGAATGGTGACCACTATCCTTGCCTGGATGACTTGGGGGTGGGGGGGCTAGTGGCTATTGGCCGGGACTTACCTGTGTGTCTTGAGAAGCTGAGACAGCTAGAGCAGCAGGTACTGATAGCACACTACTGGAGAAAGAAGGCCTCCAAGACCTTCCTGAAGAATACAAGTTATATATTGCTGTAGATAAGACCTCAGGCCTTGACCCATCCATTCTCCTCCTGGCCTGGCTGGTTTGAGATGACTCATGATTACATAGGTGAGTGTTGTGTGCTGAGTAGAGAAAGAGGTTGGGGGACCCTGGTCATTTCTTCTCTGTTTTCCTGCTTCAGGTGATTTGCCCATGTGCAAATTTGAGCTCAGATAGTACCAGGTACAACCGGTGGACAGACAAAGAACTTGGATTATGTCAATCTGACACAGAGCTGCTGGGATTGTCTGCACAGGACCTCAGGGATCCAGGCCTTGTGGTAAGGGATTTGGGCCCAAATGGGTAATTAAGTTTATGACCTGAGTGACCACTTGTTCCCTGGGCCTCAGTTCTCCTAGTTTGGAAGTAGGGTGTTAATAGTACCAAAGAAGGGAGGACTACTGACTTCTTCCCCTATCTTGGGCATGACAGACTGTGGTTTTCAAGATGGGGGAACAGAAGGAGAAGGAGGGTATCCTGCAGCTGCGACACACCAACTCCACCAAGCCTGGCCGACTAGCATCATCAACCACAGCATCCTTTGCAACCTCCATCTGTCTGTGTGGTCTGTGCCAGCTGGGGTGGGAACTATACAATGTGACCTGTGTCAGGACTGATTCCATGGGCAATGTGTTCCAGTACCCCACCTCCTCAGCTCCCTGAGGGCCAGTTCCACCTCATCCCCACTGCTGGCCTGGTGGGAATGGAACATCAAATTTTTGTGTCCATTGTGCATGTGCTCACAGCACCCATGCCTGGAGACTGTCCTGGCACTGCTAGTAGGTCTGAAGAGACTGCCTGTGTGGCTGCCTGAGGGTGAGGCCCTTCAGTGCCTCACAGAAAGAGCCATTGTCTGGCAAGGCCATGGCAGACAGGCTCTGGCTTCTGAAAATGTGATGACTCTGTTGGAAAGACTCTCTGAAGTTCATCAACAGCTACAGGCTGAACACAGGTTCAAGGAGACCCCACCCATCCTTCAGTCCCCACCTCTGGGCCTGTCAAAGAAGTCAGTAGCAAGAATATACCTAAGGTAAATTGTGCAACCCAGCCGTTGAACTTCTATCGCCTAGCATTACCCCTATTTTGGGTCAAGTCCTATCACTATTATCTCATTTTTTATCTTCATTCATCCTTCCACTTTGCATCCCTGCCTTCTCTCAGTTTGTGTCTGCCTTTCTCCTCCAGGAGGTGGACAGGTCCCTTGGTTAGTGCTATAACAGCAGTTCTCAACCTGTGGGTCGCGACCCTTTTGGGGGGGTCGAATGACCCTTTCACAGGGGTCGCCTAAATACATACTGCATATCATATATTTACATTATGGTTCATAACAGTAGCAAAATTACAGTTATGAAGTAGCAACAAAAATAATTTTATGGTTGGGGGTCACCACAACATGAGGAACTGTATTAAAGGGTCGTGGCATTAGGAAGGTTGAGAACCACTGCACTAGAGGATGAAGAATAATGCCTAATTCTTCTAGTACTGTTAATCCATTCTTGCTCTCCTTGGCAGGTTCAAAGGTTGCCAGAGAATAGAGATATCTTGACCAGTCCTGAGAAGGTAGCATTAGCACAGGGCTTAAGGAAAACAGGTAGGTCTGGGCTGTGGATAGGCTGTTGACTGGATATTACTACTGAATATATGGTCTTTTGGCTTTACGGATATAGCCAGAGGCAAATATCTAAATTATCTTGTCCCATAATCCACCCAAACCTGGGGCTACTATCCTCACTATTGCCACAGTTCACTGGCCCCATATTGGAGCTGCCTGAGGAGACCCAGGACTCACTGGAGGAGCTCATGCTGGAGGGGGATCTTCTTGAGGTGAGACTGGATGAACACAATAGCATCTGGCAATTGTTGCAGGCTGGGCAGCCTCCAGACCTTAAACAGATTCATACACTTTTAGAGGTAAGACAGCAGTTCATAGCCAAGAAGTTACACCAAGTAGGTAGAGAGTGCAAGCCTGACTACTGGCCTACAACTTATTTTTCTTCTCTGTATATGATTCTAGGTGGAGAAGCTTGAGCATCAAGGAAGTTTGACAAGGGTCCAGACATTACAGAAGCTACAACAGCAGCAGCAGAAAGTAAATCTGGGTAGAAAGAGTCAGGATCTTGTTCAAGAAGAGGTAGAGCCAAAAAAAGCCCTGGTGCTCAAGAATTAAACCTGAGGAGGTTCAAGAGGAGAAAGGGTATGAAGAGGAAGAAGATCATGATAATATACTCCTGACACATTCTACAGTCCATAGTCACATAATGAACGGGAACCAAAATAACTTAGGACAAAAGGATTCAGGTCTCACAACCTCTTTTCCTTCTGTAACTCTTTTGCTATTCTTGTCCTACCCTCAGCAGCAAGAGTTGTGACAACAGCACAAAAGTGTTTGTGGATTTTTTAAAATTTTGCTGCCTGCTAGTCCTATTTGTTACCTGGACTTTATTTCCTATTGAGAATTTGTCCCTTCAGAGTTTCTAATAACCTAACTAGTAAAGGCAGTGTTTTAGGCTCAAGTCCTAAACATAGTATCTAGTATTCTTCTTCCCGGAAGTCTTATGTGTGGACAAAAGGGGCTACATGCTGACCTGACAAGCTCAGGAGAGGCCTGCATGGCAGTCTTGCAAACTCGGAGACCTAAAGTAATCACAAAGGATGGTCTGAAATTAAACTTTAACTAAAAGCAGTTATGGTGGGCAGTTTCGTCCTAGGCCAGTATCTTCACTGACAAGGTCCACCTTTACCGTAACTGAGCCTATCTGTCTTTTTGCATCTATGATAACATGTCCTTGGGATGTCTGGGTAACTTGTGATTTCCCTTTTTATGGAGCCCCAAGGGCACAGCCAGGTGTGCTGGGCCCAGGACAGATACCACAGATTCCTTCATTTATCATGTTAACTGTTCCTGTCCATCATTTTACTTTTTGTCCAATCCCGGAGGTTTCCCCACTTTACTTTATCCCTCCTCCTTAATCTATCACCAATGAATTTCATGTAACTCACCTATGTCCCTCCTTTGGTTGCAATGTATAAATACAATTGTAACCCCGCCATTCTTCGGAGCACTATCTCAGTTCGTTGAGGTTCTGCTTCCCAGCATATGTTGACAGTTTGGCTCAAATAAACTCACCAAAAATTCTTTACAGGTTTCAATGTTTTTTTTTTTACGTTAACATATGCCAGAGGCATTACTGGGACCAGAATACAGTGATTGATTTATTAAGCCAGTTTCATTCTAGACTGGGGCAAATAAAACTTCACAAAGACAAATGTACCTCATCTCTCAACCCCTTCCTATAGTCCTTCCTTTTTCTCCTTATATATTAAAATATTTTGAGAAAAGATTCCAGTACCTTTATACTTCCTCCTTTTCTACTGTACATTGATTTTTCTCTCCTTTTTTTTTCTTTCAAAATCTTCTTATTGTCCCTTTTCTCATATTCTTTTTATTTTTTATTTTACTATTCCTATTAACTTTTCCTCTCTTTTTGTTTATTATTCTTGTTATCTTTTCTCTTTCCTATTTCTCTTTCTTTTATGGTTGTTTCTGCTGTTGTTGTTGGGATCTTTAATATGTTTTTGTTTGTTTCCCACTTTTTTAGCTTGGTTTTGTTTTACCCTGTCAGTACATGTACAATAGCTATCACAATGTTATTGTGGCTAAGCCTTACAGTTTGCTACCCTGAGAGGAGAGATCACACACTAGTGGGGCAATAGTAATAAAGACTCAATTACCACAGGAGACCCCAAGTAATCCACAAAAGTGTCATTTCTAGAACATCCAGCTCAGGAGATTGTAGAAATTGCACTACTGAGTCCCACAGGACATATACTAAAAAAGCCAATACCATGAAGTCTGGGAGGCATATCAAGTATATTGATATATAGATAGAAACACAAAGACAACTAAAATTGGGAAACAACCCCAAAATTAAAGAAGAGCAGGAATCACCAGTAAAAGACCTAAATGAGATGGAGGTAAGAAAGTTACCAGACCTAGAGTTCAAAGTAATGGTTATAAAGATGTTTAAGAAACTTAAAACTATAAGGAACTTACCGAAGGACTTGTATGTATGCATATAAGCATAACCAATGGACATAAGACACTGGGGGGAAGGGGAGGCCAGGGGATTGTCAAGGGTGGGGACAAAAAAAAGGACACATATGTAATACCCTTTGTAATACTTTAAGCAATAAAAATAAAAAAGAAACTTAGTGTGGACTATATCATCATGAAAACAATACAGAAAACATGAATAAGAACCAGGCATAAATGAAGAATATTATATCTGATATCAAGAATATACTGGAGCCTAGCTAGAGTAGTTCAGTCTATGAACCAAGGGGTCATGGGCTCCTCCCAGTTGGGAAACGTTCCCAGGTTGCAGGCTTGATCCTCAGTAGGGGGTGTGGAGGAGGCAGCCAATCAATGACTCTTATCATTGGTGCTTCTGTCACTCCCTCACTTCCTCTCTAAAATCCATAAAATATATATTTAAATATATATATATATATATATATATATATATATATATATATATATATATTTAATGCAAATAAAAGGATCAATGAAGAAGAGGATTGAATAAGTGAATTAGAAGATAAGGTAGGAAAAAACAAATAGCAGCAAAAAGAAAAAATACTTAAAAGCATGATGATAGTTCAAGGAAACATCGGGATAACATGAAATGGAACAACACTACTATCATTGAGGAACAGAGGGAGAAGAAAGTGAGCAAGGAATAGAGAATCTGTTTGAAGAAATAATCACAGAAAACTTCCTTTAAGCTGATGAAGGAAAAAGATACAAGTTCAGAAGCACAGTGTACCAATCAAAATGAACCCAAAGACAACCACACATAGACACATCATAATTAAAATAGCAAACATTAAGACTAAGAATATTAATAGCCAGTTACTTGAAACAAAGCTTCATAAGGCTGTAAGCTGAAGTCATCGTAGCAAACATTATCAGCCAGAAGTAAATGGCATGAAGTATTTAAAGTAATGAAAATAAGGATTTGAAACCAAGACTACTCTATCTAGCAAGGCTATCATTCAGAATTGAAGGCAAAATAAAGAGCTTCCCTGATGAAAAAGGCTAAATGAGTTTATCGCCACCAAACCTACAATGCAAGAAATGTTACAGGTACTGCTATAAAAATAAGAAATATAGAGAAAGGAACATAGGTATAAATAATAAAACTGGCACCCTAGCCAGTTTTGTTCAATGGATAGAGTATTGGCCTGTAGGTCTAAAGGTCCTGGGTTCCATTTCAGTCAAAGGCACATACTTATGTTGCAGGCTCCTCCCAGCCCCAGGACCTGGTCTGGGGGTGTGCAGGAGGGAAACAATTGATGTTTCTCTCACATTGATATTTCTATCTTTCCCTCTCTCTTCCACTCTATCTAAAGATCAGTGGAAAAATATCCTTGGATGAGAATTAAGAAAAGAACAAATTAAGAATAAAGAATAAAACTGGCAATAAACAAGTAATGATATTAACAAGTAAAGAAGTTGATATGATTACAGGACTATCTCAAGAAATAAAATCTTTACATGTAAATTAATAAAATACTCCAAAAGACATAGGGTAACTGAATGAATAAGAAAACATGATCTATATATCTCTATCAATATTCAATCTATCAGAGATCAACCTTAGAACGAAAGACAAAAAGGATAAAAGTGAAGGTATGGGAAAAAAATTTAAATGGGAAAAAAAATAAGCTAGAGTAGCAATACTCATATCTGGTAAAATAGATTTCAAATGAAGGCCATAACAAAAGTCACTGAATAATACTAAAGATATCAATCGAACAAGGATATGAAACCCTGGTAAACATTTGTACCCAATATAGGAACACCTATATATAAAAAATGAATATTATATCTGATATCAAGGAATTTATGGGAGAGATCCACAGCAATACAGCCATGGTAAGGGACTTACTGACATAACTGGATATATCCCCTAGACAAAAAAAAGAAAATCAAGGAATCCAGCGACCAACAACACATGAGATGCAATGGATTTCATTGATATTTACAGAACATTCCACCCCTAAGCTGCAGAATATACATTCTTCTCAAGTGTACATGAGACATTCTCTTTTATTACACAAAATAAGTCTCTATAAGTTCAAGAGGATTTAAATCATCAAGCATCTCAGATCACAATGGAATGAAACTAGAAATCTATAGGAAAAACAAAATCTTCAAACTAATGAGGTTAAATAGTGTGTTATTAAACAACTAAAGGCCCAGTGCACGAATTTGTGCACATTGAAAGGAAATTAATTAGAAGAAATATTTTAGAGGCTGGGGAGGGACCACGTGAGGTTGGCTCCAGGGCATGCCCATTCCATCTTGCCCAGTCCCAATTAGCCAGACCCCAACAGCAATCTAACCTACTGTCAGAGCATCTGCCTCCTGGTGGCCAGTATGCATCATATCAACTTTTCAAGAGGTCAACCAAATGGTCAACCAATTGGTCAGACACTTAGCATATTAGATTATATATATATGAATGGGTTATATATATGTGTGTGTATATATATATATATATATATATATATATATATATATATATATATATATAAATGGGTTATATATGTACATATGTGTATATATATATGTACATGTGTATCTATATCTATATCTATATCTATATCTATATCTATATCTATATCTCTCTCTATATATATGAATGGGTTATTGATGAGATCAAGAAAAAAAAACAAATGAAAATGAACATACAGCAAACCCAATCTCCAGGACAAAGCAAACAGACCTGAGAGAGAAGTTGATATCATTACAGGCCTATCTCAAGAAATAAGAAAAAACTCAAACTATGTAATTCTACAACTAAAAGATTTAGGAGAACAACAATAAAAGATCAAGAGTAAGTAGAATGAAGAAAATAAAAAAATCAGATAGAAATGAAATGGTGTAGAGACTAAAATAAGAGCAATACAAATGATCAATAAAACCAAGATCTGCTTCTATGAAAATATAGATAGTATTGATGAGCCTTTAGCCAGACTCTTCAAGAAACAGAGTACTCAAATTGATAAATGAAAGAGCTGAAGTAACTGACACCACAGAAAAACAAAGGTTTGTAAGAAAATACTATGAACAAAATTATGCCAACAAAATGGACAACATGGGCAAAACAGACAAATTCCTAGAAACATATAATCTTCCAAATCTCAGTCAGAATCAGAAAACCTGGGTAAACCAATAACTAATGAAAATTAAGTCATAGTAAAATAAAACAAACTCTAGCAAATAAAAGCCATGGAACAGGTGAGTTTACTGGCCAATTTTACCAACATGCAGAGAAGAACAAACTCCTATACTTCTCAAACTATTCAAAGGATGTCAGGGTCAGTGTCATCCAAATTCCACCACCAAATAAGAACATTACAAAGCAACAAACTTATATGACAAAACCCTTGAATAACATAGATGCTAAAATCTTCAATGAAATAATAAGCAAATTAGATGCAACAATACATTAAAAGGAATAAATCCCCCAGACCCAAGTGGGATTTATTTTGAGGATTCAAGACTCAAATGGTATTTTCAAATCAATAAATGTGATGCATCACATAAACAAAATGAAGGATGAAAATCAATTGATCATATTAATAAATACCAAAAACAGCATTCAACAAATAGAGCACACTTTGATAAAAATTGTCAAAACTGCAAAGAGGGATCATACCTCAACAAAAAGGGTATATACGAAAAACATAATGAACATCATACTCAATTGGCAAACCTAAAAGAGTTCCTATGGGCAAATCTTAAGAACAGGAACAAGACAGGGATGCTCACTTTAACCACTCTTATTCAACACTAGGGGACTGGTGCATGAATTCGTGCACCAATGGGGTCCCTTGGCCTGGCCTGTGGGATCAGGCTGAACTCGGCTCTCTGACATCCTCCAAGGGGTCCCTGATTGTGAGAGGGCTCAGATCAGGCTGAGTACCCCACTAGTGCACGATCGGGGCCAGGGAAGGACACAGGAGGTTAGCCAGCTATGGGAGGGCTCCATGGCATGTCTGGCCCATCTCCCTCAATCTAGATTGGCTGGACCCTAGCTGTAAGCTAATGGAGTATCTGTCCCCTGGTGGTCCATGCACATCATAGGAACTGGTCTAGCAGTTGACTTCCCCCTGGTGGTCAGTGTGCATCATAGCAAGCAGTTGAGTAGCTTTAGCATATCATTAGCATATCATGCTTTGATTGGTTGAACAGACAACTGGCAGACTGGACACTTAGCATATTAGGCTTTTATTATATAAAACTAGGGGCCTGGTGCACGAAATTTGTGCACTGTGTGTGTGTGGGGGGGGGAGTGTCCCTCAGCCCAGCCTGCCCCCTCTCACATACTGGGAGCCCTCAGGCGTTGACCCCCATCACCCTCCAATCGCAGGATCAGCCCCTTGCCCAGGCCTGACGCCTCTGGCCTAGGCGTCCGGCCCGGGCAGCGGGGACCCACAGCTGCAGCGGCCCCGCAATCGTGGGCTTCGCTTTAGGCCCAGGCAAGGGGCCCCTAGCTCCTGGGACTGCCAGCTTCGACCGTGCCCAGCTCCCATCGCTGGCTCCACCCCTACTTCCTGCTATCACTGGCCAGGGCAGAAAAGGCACCTGATTCTCCGATCATGGCAGGGGGGCAGGGCAAAGGCGGCCGCAGGGCCGCCTTTGCCCTGCCCTCCAGCTCTTAGCTCCCCCCTGGGTTTCGGATCACTGTCAGTGGTAGGGGGCTTCTTCCTGCTTTCCCTTTCGCCTCCCTGCATTGTGCCTACATATGCAAATTAACCGCCATCTTGTTGACAGTTAACTGCCAATCTTAGTTGGCAGTTAATTTGCATATAGCCCTGATTAGCCAATGAAAAGGGTATCGTCGTACGCCAATTACCATTTTTCTCTTTTATTAGTGTTGATAGTGCTGGAAGTCCTAGCCCCAGCAATCAGACAAGAAGAAAAACTAAAAGTTGTTCATATAGGGACAGAGGAAGTAAACTGCCATTATTTGCAGAGACATAATATTATACATAGAAAAACCTAAAGATTACATTTTAAAAAACTAAGAGATTTAATAAACGAATATGGCAACATAAGATACAAAATTAACTGAGAAATGCATGGCATTTTTATACACCAATAATGAAATCTCAAAAAGAGAAATTAAACAATCCCATTTGCCATTGCAAAAAATAAGATTCTTAGGAGTAAACTTAATCAAGGAGGTAAAAAGACCTGTACTTGGAAAACTACAGGACATTGAAAAAAGACATAAAGAAATGGAAGAATCAACCATGTTCATAGATTGGTAGAATCAATACCATTAAAATGTCCATACTACCCAAAGTAATCTATAAATCCAATGTAATTCCTATTAAAATACCAATGGCATATTTCACAAATCTAAAATTTACATGGAACTAAAAAAGACCCCAAATAGCTGCAGCAATCTTGAGAAAGAAGAATAAAATTGGAGAGGTTAGAATACCAGATATTAAGTTATACTACAAAGCCACTGTTCTCAAAACAGCCTGGTACTGGTACAAGAACAGACATATAGAAAAATGGAACAGAATAAAGAACCCAGAAATTGACCCAAGCCATTATGCTCAATTAATCTTTGACAAAGAAGGTAAGAGCATACAGTGGAGTTAAGTATCTATATAATAGGTATCTACACTAATAAACAAGCAAATTAACCATCACTCCACCACTCTGCTACACCTGCAAAGATGGTGGTTAATTTGCATATGCAGGCACAGAGTAAAGACTGAAGATGGCGGTGGCCATGGAGCTGGAGCCAGCAGGAGGCTTGGGTTGCTCCCAGCAAAGGAGAAAGCCAAGCTTTCTGCCAGCCCTGGACTCCACTCAAGGAGTGACTGGGGGCAGGCTTCCAGTCCACCCTGGGCTCTGCTCAAGGAGTGGCTGGGGGCCTGGGTCACAGGGGCAACCCAGGCTTCCATTCTTCCCTGAGCTCCCCTCAAGGAGGAGCTGGGGTCCTGGTTCATCAGGGGCAACAAAGGCTTCCAGTCTGCACTGGTCTCTGCTCAAGGAGGGGCTGGGGTCCTGGGCTCTGCTCAAGGAGTTTCTTGGGGCCTAGGTCACCAGGGACAACCCAGGCTTCCAGTCCTTCCTCAGCTCTGCTGGAGGAGCTGGGGGAAAAAAGGAGGGGCTGGGAGCAGCCAAAGCAGAGAAGCCAAGCCTTGCTGCAGCGGCCAGACCAAAGGCCTGGGTCCCAGATGCCGGAGGAAAACCGGTGCCGGCAGCCAGGGGAAGGAAGGCCTATTGCCCAAATCTTCATGCAACGAGCCACTAGTCAATATACAAGTGACCATTATGGCGGAACATCCAGAACAACTGATCGCTATGATGAGAACTGACCACCAGGGGGCAGATGCTCAATGCAGGAGCTTCCCTTTGGTGGTCAGTGCACTTCATGGGGAGTGCCACTCAGCCAGAAGCCAGGCTTAGAGCTGGCAAGTGCAGCAGTGGTGGCAGGAAACTCTCCTGCCTTTGTGACAGCACTAAGGAGCAGCAAGCCGAGCAGTAAGGAGCAGCGAACAGGCGGGTGGTAAGGAGTGAGGGGTCCTGGACTGCGAGAGGCATGTCTGACTGTTGGCTTAGGTCCGATCCCCAAAGGTGCACATCCCCCAAGGGGTCCCGGACTGCAAGAGGGCACAGGCCAAGCTGAGGGACCCCCACCAGTGTATGAATTTTGTGCACTAGGCCTTTAATATTCAATAAATGGTGTTGGGAATATTAGACAAGGTACATGCAAAAAAATGAAACCAGACCTCTAACTTACTCCATATACCAGAATAAACTCAAAATGGATAAAAAGACAAATGTAATTGGCGAATCTATAAAAATCTTACTAGAAAACATTGGGAGTAAAATCTAGACATCCCACGTAGCAGAATTTTCACTGATACATCTCCTAGGGCAAGAGAAACTGGAAAAATAAATGGGACCTCATCAAAATAAAAAGCTCCTGCACAGCAAAAGATACCATCCTCAAAATTCTAAAGGAACCCATTCTATGGAGGAACATATTCATTAATGATACATCTAATAAGGGGTAATTAAAATCCTATATAATAAAAGCCCAATGACCAAATGGCACAACAATCAGAAAGACGGTTAGACCAATGCTCAAAGTAGGAGCTTCCCCCTGGTGGTCAGTGTGCAGTGCTCTCACAGAGAGACCAACTGCTCAGAGGGCAGGTCCACAGCTGCTTGGCTGACCAGGATGAGCAGCACTCCAACAGCAGGCTGATCTCTATAGGCCAGCCCCCACCAGTGCACAAATCACAGCACTAAAAGCTGATGGTTACTAAGCACCATCCTTGTGGCGGGTGAATACCATATACTCTCCACAGAATCTCAGATAATCCCAGAACCCACCTCACAGGGTTAATCTAAGGGTTTCCATTCACAGCTGTAATAATGAAATGAGGTCATCAGCTTTTAAGTAGTTGAGGGAAAACACACCCTGATCCTTTTTCATTCTCTTTATACCACCTTCTTTCAAGAAAAGGAACAACTGGCTCCCACAACCTGCCCTGAGTGCTGTGCCAAGAGCTGATAGCCCTCAACTCCCAGTGAGTCTGCCTTCCAATGCCCTTTACACCTCGCGCCACTGCCTGAGCATCTTACTCAACCCATATCACTGACTGAGCACCCACTGTGTCCCATGAGATGCCTGGGTGCTCACAGAGCAGCAGGGAGCCAGCCACTCTGTCCTATGGAGCATGCATTCTGCCAGGAGAGAATGCGGTGTGGGAGGAAACAGCCTTGTATAGATGTGAGGTGCAGTCATTAGAGGGTACAGGCACCAGAAAAGCATGAGAATGATGCCACATAGCACCTCCATGAGGGAGGGGCAAAGGGAGGCTCACTGAGGGAAAGTGGACGAATGGAGGAGAGCATGCAGATACCCGGAGAAGGGCATTGGGCAGAGGGACAGCCCATAGAGGGGCAGCAGGATGAGAAGAGGCTGAGTGGAAGGAGGTTAAGTCTGGGTCTGGGGGCACATTCTGCAGGGATCTAGGGCCTGTGAGAACCTGGCATCCCCTGAGTGCAGAGGGCGGCACCAGGGATATAGATGAGGACCCTCTGGCTTCTGTGTCAGGAGCAGAAGATGAGGAAGAGGAAGCAGGGAGACAGCAGGAGGCAACAGCACTCTCCCCAGGGGCAATGTGGAGACAGTGGAAACTGTGGCAACCGAGGTGGAGGCTTTGTGGTGTTCTGGAGGGAAGCCAGAGCGTGAGGAACAATGTGGAGGGGAGTAGGGGGAAGGAGGTCCCATGCTTGGCTTGGCCCTGGGAAGGCAGGGTCTCTGGGAGGGGGCCTTGGGTCGGATCCTATCTGTTTTGAGGATGTGACTATAAAACCCAGACCTTAGTTTGAGCTCCACACGAGGGATGTGGAATGTTCATGACCAGCTTCCCACCATGACATCCAGGAGGTAAGTCATTCCTGTCTGCCTGCCCTAATCCCTCCATGCACCCCTGCCCCCTACCAAGCTCTTTTTAATGTTGACAAGTACTTATTGGAAACAATTTTATTTTTGGTACAAAAAACCCCAACACAGCAGAATGTACAGTATTATGGTAAGCAAACATTGAAAACTAGGAAAATGAAGCCCCCTTGTGGACCCACAGATCAGCTGTGCCCAGAACTGGGTCACACGAGACACAAAAGCCTCGGGGTCCAATGCAAAGGGCTTGCCCAGGTGGTCAGACTCCATCCCCAACTCCAGTTTCCAGGGCAGAGAGGATCCCGCACCACAGAACAGAATGGCTGGCCAAGACCAGCTTCAAGTCCCCTGGCCTAAGGCAATGCTTGCAGTGCTTCCAGAGAAAGAAATGCTTCTGAGATGGTGGGACAGGGAGGTCAGCATCCAGATCACTGCATGCAACTCCCAATAGGGGTCTGTGGTGCTCCCATCTCTGCCCCACCCTCCTCCTCCCATGTTCCCTACCAGGTGAACCACGGATGGCCCTTTCCATCCTCCACCCACCTCAGCTCTGATGACAGATAGGGAGGGTGGGGGTCATGCAGGGAATCTGAGTACCACAAAAAAGTGCTGCTTGAAGAGCCAGAGTCAGTGTTTGTCCACCCATCGTCCCCTGGATGAACCGATTAACACAGAGGCCTCATGAGTGTGTGTTTAGAACTAATCCCCTTCCCTCTCCCTGTCTCTGCCACAGCATAACTTGGCTGTTTTGGGCAAGTTGACTCCTGGAGTGTTAATTCTCTCGACTTTAAAATAAAAACAAGAGCCCAGCAGGCGTGGCTTAGTGGTTGAACATTAACTTATGACTCAGGAGGTCAAGGTTGTGGTCTCAATCCCCAGTGTGGGGTGTGCAGAAGGCAGCCGATCCATGATCCTCTCTCATCATTGGTGTTTCTATCTCTGTCTCCCTCTTCCTTCCTCTGAAATCAATGGAAGATATCCTATCTTACTAATAAAAGCCTAGTTGGTCCTCAGGCCATCATGCCGTGATGCCCTCATGCCATCACAAGATGGCTGCGCACACGCAGGTGGGCAGGTCTGGGCTTGACGCTGCATGCATGAGGGCGCTGGAGGAAAGTTGACCAGGAGGTGCATCAGGGGAATCCCACAGCCCCATGGGGTTGGCGCAGAGCTGCAGGATTCTGGGATGCGGGGGAGTCACCCCACGGGACTGGGGGACTCCAAGACTTGGGAATCCAACAGCCCCGCCAAGCGCCAATCCATGGGCTAAACATTAGGGCAAAGGGCATCATCACCACTCCACCTCCATCCGGGGGAAATGAGATTCAGCTCCAGTGTTGGGATAAACCTGGGGTAGCAGAATCTGCCCACACTCCACATTCACCCCCCAGCCTTGACCTAGGCTATGAACATGACAGAAAACCTCCCTGGTCACTGCCTGGCCCCTTACCCTGAGCTTCTCCCCACACAAGAGGAATGATTTCATTTTCTAACAAGAGCAGTGACCTCACTTCCTGACAATGGAGCCCAACAGAACATGGAACCCTGGTAGTCAGGCAGCCATGTTCTAAAACAGCCCCTCCCAGCTCATTTGATAGAGACATTCCCATTAAGGCATGTTCTGCTGTTTGCCGCAATCCATCTGCCATGATAGAGGAAGCCAGGACAGCTTCTTCCACTGTTGCCATCTCTGGCTCCGCACTCAGCCCTGACACCTCTGGCCCTTTTCACGGGGGAACCCAGAGGTAACCCAGGGAGGGCCAGGGCAGTTTCCTTAGAGCCAGGCCACCACTCTCATCCTCCTCACCAGCCCTGTGTCCCCTACGGTGCTGGCCCCATGGGGCTGCAGGACTCCGGAACTCGGGAGAGTCCTGCAGCCCCTCAGGGGACTAGCTTTCACACTGCAACCCTATGGGCGCCATTACAGACTCTGACAGGAGGGAGGAGGAAGCCAGATACCTGCACCCAGGACTTGGCAAATAGTGATATTAAAATATTCCTTCTAATTAATTCCCTTTCAATGTGCACAAATTTGTGCATCAGGCCACTAGCACATAATGTAAAGAGCTATTATGCAAAGGGCTGTCATGCCCTCATGCCTTCACGCCTCAGACACTCAACACTGGGGAGAGAGGAATGGGGACAAGCCAGGCTGTGGCCTGGGAGAGGGACAAGCCGCATGCCCACTGTCCCAGGTGCCAGCAGGTGGGGCTATGGCCCAGGAGAGGGACAAGCCACCCTCCCCATGGTCCTGAGCACCAGTGGCTGCACCTGCACCTGCACCTGCAACCTGGAAGAGGAACAAGCCACCCACCCCACAGTGCTGAGTGCCTGAGGCTTAAGCCCAGGTGAAGCCACCCATCCATGGTCCCCTGCGTCTTCGGCCAGCCCGGAAGAAGCCAGCCCAGGCCCTGGGTGCCTGCAGCTGACCAGAAGGAGGGAAACCGGGTTCCAGGTGCCTGCAACTGGCTGGAGGAAGAAATCCTGGGTCCCAGGTGCAGAGCAAGGCAGAGGCGGTTAGGGGTGAATAGGCTACTAGGAGAGCAGTTAGGGACGATCAGGCAGGCAGAGGTGGTTAGGGATGATCAGGCAGACAGGCAGCGGTGGTTGGGGGTGATCAGGCAGGCAGGCAGATGAGCGGTTAGGAGCCAGCGGTCTTGGATTGTGAAAAGCAGTCAGACATCCCCTGAATGGTCCCAGATTGGAGAGGGTGCAGGCCGGACTTAGGGAGTCCCTTCCCTGTGCACAAATTTTGTGTACCAGGCCTCTAGTCCTATATAATAAAAGTCTAATATGCAAATTGTCCCCTTGACCAGGAGTTCGACTGGGAGGTCGACCACTCGCTATTATGTATACTGACCACCAGGGAGCAGCATGGAACATGATGGTCATTGGTGATGGGGCACTGGCAGCGGGTGGCAGTGCAGGTGCTGCTGGCCCAATGGGCTTCTGGGTGAGCTGGGCTGCAGCTTCTGGGACTGCAGGGACCAATCAGGCTCATCATGGGTTTGCTCAGGAGCCGGTCTGCTGAGAAAGCATGCTGGGAGAGAGCACACTGCTCGCCCGACTGGCTTTCATGTGGTATCACTGGGCAGCCCAGAGGCCCACGCTGTGCCCTGGCCCACACTGTCTGGACCTGCTTACTGCATCTCTGCATGGGGACTCAGGTGCCATGACTCAGGCAGAGGAAGGGTGTGGGGGCTCAAGGGATTGGGGACCCAGGTGCTGCCCAGGGCCCAGAAGTCAGCTGGACCTGCCCTTCCATGCAGGATGCTCGTGCTTTGATAGCCGGCCAGGCCTAGGGACTGCACCCGTGCAGAATTTCATGCACTGGGCCTCTAGTATATATATATAAATACCTCCTACAACTCAAAAGGAGAACAATTAAAAAATGGTCAAAGGACCTAATGCTCAAAATAAACTGATGAACAAGATAGAAACAGGCATGGATTACATGGAACAGACTGACAGAAGTTAACAGGAGGGTGAAGGGAGGAATTGATGAAAGAATAAAACAAAGAACATATATGCATGACACATAGACATAGACAACAGTGTGGTAATCTCAAGAGTGAAGAGGGGGCAAAGTCTGCATGTAGGTGGATAAATGGGAGGAAAAGGTGGACATCTGTCATTGTGTAGATAGTGAGAAAGGGCAAATAATAAGAATAGAGCCATGGATTTTTCATAATTATTTATCTTACCAACTACAGATAAGAGGTTTTCTCTCAGACCCTGGAAACTGGAAGATAAAACAAGGCTGTGAAGATAAGAAGTCTCAATGGGTCCATGACTCAGAAAAGAAATACATTTTGAGAACAGATCAAGGACCAGGCTATGACCCCCAGTGGGTGTTTGCCTCAGGATTGCTGACCATTCTCCAGGGTCAGGAACATGCTGAGCTTTTTTAAAACATCTTAGAAGATTAGCCAGTGGTTATCAGACTTTAAGCTCCTGAAGCTGGACTGCAGACCCTCTCCTCCCCTTTACATGTTATACTTGTAGCTGCATGAAGTTATCTTCTCCCTGGAAAGGGGGCTTATAGCAGAATTTCCAGGGTGACTGGCTACTTTCCCCAGATTGCCAACCTTATTGGAATAAACACTCATATATGGTTCAACTCTGTTTAATTTGGCTTAAGTAGTGACAGGTGGCCTCGGATCAATTGTATCTAGTTTCAGTCTCAGCAATAAAGTTAACAATAAAAATTAAAAAATAATATATTTTCACCCCTATGTGCATAGCATCATTCACCATGATGAAGCATGGAAAGATCCAAAGTTTCCTGTAATAGAAAACTGAATAAAGAAGATATGATACTTATATACTAAAAGACAAAATACTGCCATTTGTAACAGCATGCATGGACCTGAGGCTATGCTAAGCGAAATAAGACAAATAGGAAAATATAAGAATCATATAATCTCATTCATATGTGAATATAAAACAGAAGCAACAAAAAAACACACAAGAGAAACAAACAAAATCTCATAGACAGACATAAGGATAATTGTTACAAGAAATAGGTGATGTGGAGATCTTAAAGGGTAGAGGAGATCAAATATATAGTGATGGAAGATGATTTGACTTTGGTTGGTGATACACAATGAAATACACATATCATGTATGGTAGAAATGTATACTGAAACTAGATAATCATATTAACCAATTGTTCCTAATAAATTTAATATAATTTTTTAAATAGGAATTTCAAGTATAGTATAGAAAATGTCTCTAATATATATATATATAAAAGCCTAAACAACCGAATGATCAGAATGACAAATTGACCAGTCGCTATGACATGCAGTGACCACCAGGGGTCAGACGCTCAATAAAGGAGCTGCCCCCTGGTGGGTGCTCTCCCACAGTGGGAACGCCACTCAGCTGACTGACTGGACCCGGCAGCCCACCACCAGTCAGGCAGCAGCCACTCACTCCCTCAGTAGTCCTGCAGGTCCAATCTCCAGAGAATGGGCCAAGAACTGATGGACATGAGCTTCCAGCACCCCGACAGCTCTGCCGACCTCCTGGAAGTCAGCCTCAGGCACCACGGCTGCTTCTCTTCTTAGATGCTCTGCAAGGATGAAACAATGTAAAAATCAGGTGGCCCCTGACAACTGGCATGAACATCAGTGGAACAGATCTGGAACCAAGGTCAGCAAGAGCATTCCACTGCCTGCCTGGAGGTCCACTTGTGTCCTGCCCCCACCAATCCCCCTTGGGACCAGATGCAGGGCTCTTGGCTGGCAAGCACTGCAATGGAGGCACAAGCCTCTCCCCATCGGAACTGACTGTGCACAAGCCCGCGGCAGGCCCATTGGGGCCAGGATGAATACGAGCAAGAGGTAGGAGTGGCAGGCAGCTTTAGACTACAGGTTTCCACCCAATCCCCGCAAGGCAAACCAAAGGACCCCACCCATGCATGAATTCATGCACTGGGCTTCTAGTACTGTAATAACTTTTTTTCTTTTTTTTATTCTTTTTTTTAATTTTTGTTTATTTTTTTATTTTTTATTTTTTTTATTGCTTAAAGTATTACAAAGGGTATTACATATGTGTCCATTTTTTCCCACGCCCTAGACAGTCCCCTAGCCTCCCATATCCCCCAGTGTCTTATGTCCATTGGTTATGCTTATATGCATGCATTCAAGTCCTTTGGTTGATCTCTTACCCCCCTACCTCCTGCCCCCCAACCCTCCCCAGCCTTCCCACTGCAGTTTGACAATCTATTTGAGGAAGCTCTGCCCCTGTATCTATTATTGTTCAAAAGTTTATAATGGTCTCTATTACCCATGAATGAGTGAGATCATGTGGTATTTTTCCTTCATTGACTGGCTTATTTCACTTAGCATAATGCTCTACAGTTCCATACATGCCGTTGTAAATGGTAAGAGTTCCTTCCTTTTTAGAGCAGCATAGTATTCCATCGTGTAGATGTACCAGTTTTCTAATCCATTCATCTACTGATGGGCACTTAGGCTGTTTCCAGATCTTAGCTATGGTGAATTGTGCTGCTATGAACATAGGGGTGCATATATCCTTTCTGATTGGTGTTTCTGGTTTCTTGGGATATATTCCTAGAAGTGGGATCACAGGGTCAAATGAGAGTTCCATTTTCAGTTTTTTGAGGAAACTCCATACTGTCTTCCATAGTGGCTGCACCAGTCTGCATTCCCACCAGCAGTGCACAAGTGTTCCTTTTTCTCCACATCCTCTCCAGCACTTGTCGTTTGTTGATTTGTTGATGATAACCAGTCTGACAGGTGTGAGATGGTACCTCATTGTTGTTTTGATTTGCATCTCTTGGATGATTAGTGACTTTGAGCATGTTTTCATATGTCTCTTGGCTTTCTGAATGTCCTCTTTTGAAAGGTGTCTATTTAGGTCCTTTGCCCATTTTTTTATTGGATTGTTTATCTTCCTTTTGTTGAGTTGTATGAGTTCCCTATAAATTTTGGAGATTAGGCCCTTATCAGATATGACATTGGCAAATATGTTTTCCCACACAGTGGGTTTTCTTGTTGTTTTGTTGATGGTTTCTTTTGCTGTGCAGTAGCTTTTTATTTTGATGTAGTCCCATTTGTTCATTTTCTCTTTAGTTTCAAGTGCCCTAGGAGCTGTATCAGTGAAGAAATTGCTTCGGCATATGTCTGAGATTTTGTTGCCTTTGGATTCTTCTAGTATTTCTATGGTTTCCCGTCGTATATTTAAGTCCTTTATCCATTTTGAGTTTATTTTTGTGTATGGTGTAAGTTGGTGGTCTAGTTTCATTTTCTTGCATATATCTGTCTAATTTTTCCAACACCACTTATTGAAGAGACTATCTTGGCTTCATTGTATGTTCTTGCCTCCTTTGACAAGTATTAACTGAGCATATTGGTTCGGGCCGATTTCTGGGCTCTCTATTCTATTCCATTGATCTATATGCCTATACTTGTGCCAGTACCAGGCAGTTTTGAGAACAGTGGCTTTGCAATACAGCTTGATATCTGGTATTGAGATCCCAGCTACTTTATTCTTTTTCAGGATTGCTGCAGCTATTCGGGGTCTTTTTTTATTCCAGATGAATTTTTGGAGAGTTCGTTCTAGATCTATGAAGTATGTCATTGGTATTTTAATGGGAAGTGCGTTGAATTTATAGATTGCTTTGAGTAGTGTGGACATTTTAATGATGTTGATCCTACCAATCCATGAACACGGTATGTTCTTCCATCTGTTTATGTCTTCCTCTATATCTTTTTTCAACGTCCTGTAGTTTTCTGAATAGAGGTCTTTTACCTCTTTAATTAAGTTTATTCCTACGTAGCTTAATTTTTTTGGTGCGATGGTGAATGGAATTGTTTTTATAATCTCTCTTTCTGAAAGTTCACTATTGGTGTATAGAAATGCCTCAGACTTCTTGGGGTTAATTTTGTATCCTGCTACATTGCCAAATTCATGTATTAAGTCTAGTAGCTTTTTGATGGAGTCTCTAGGGTTTTGTATGTATAATATCATGTCATCTGCAAATAAGGACAGTTTTACTTCCTCTTTTCCAATTTGGATGCCTTTTATTTCTTCTTCTTGCCTAATTGCAATGGCTAACACTTCCAGTACTATGTTGAACAGGAGTGGTGAGAGTGGGCATCCCTGTCTTGTTCCTGTTCTTAGGGGAAATGGTGTTAGTATTTGTCCATTGAGTGTGATGTTGGCTGTGGGCCTGTCATATATGGCTTTTTTTATGTTGAGGTATGATCCTTCTACTCCCACCTTGCTGAGAGTTTTTATCAAAAATGGGTGTTGAATTTTGTCAAATGCTTTTTCTGCATCAATTGATATGACCATGTGGTTTTTTTCTTTCAATTTGTTTATGTGATGTATCACGTTTATTGATTTGCGGATATTGTACCATCCTTGCATCCCTGGGATAAATCCTACTTGGTCATGGTGTATGATCTTTTTGATGTACTGCTGGATCCGATTTGCTAAGATTTTGTTGAGGATTTTGGCATCTATGTTTATGAGGGATATTGGCCTGTAATTCTCTTTCATTGTGTTGTCTTTACCTGGTTTTCGTATTAGGGTTATGCTGGCTTCATAGAATGAGCTTGGAAGTGTTCCTTCCTCTTGAATTTTTTGTAGTAGTCTGAGAAGGATAGATTTTAGTTCTTCTTTGAATGTTTGGTAAAACTCCCCTGTGACGCCTTCTGGTCCTTGGCTTTTGTTTGATGGAAGCTTTTTGATGACTGCTTCAATTTCTTCCATAGTTAGTGGCCTGTTGAGATTTTTAGATTCTTCCTGATTGAGTTTTGGAATGTTGTATTTTTCTAGGAATTTGTCCATTTCCTCCAGGTTGTCTAGCTTGTTGGAGTAGAGCTGTCCATAGTATTTTTTAACAATCATTTGTATTTCTGTAGGGTCTGTTGTTATTTCACCTCTATCATTTCTGATTTTGTTTATTTGGGTCCTCTCTCTTTGCTTCTTGGTGAGTCTGGCTAGAGGTTTGTCAATCTTGTTTATTCTTTCAAAGAACCAGCTGTTTGTTTCATTGATTTTCTGTATTGTTTTTTTTGGTCTCTATGTCATTTATTTCTGCTCTAATCTTTATTATCTCCTTCCTTCTGCTCACTCTGGGCTTTTCTTATTGCTCCCTTTCCAATTCTTTGAGCTGTAGAGTTAGATGATTTACTACCATTTTTTCTTGTTTGTTGAGTTAGGCCTGTAGAGCTATAAACTTCCCTCTCAGGGCTGCTTTCATTGTGTCCCATAGGTTTTGGATTGTTGTGTTTTCATTGTCATTAGTTTCCAGGATGTTTTTAATTTCTTCTTTGATCTCATTGGTAACCCAATCAATATTTAATAGCATACTATTCAGCTTCCAGGTGTTTGAGTATTTTGGGTTGTTTTTATTGTAGTTTATTTCTAATATTATGCCATCGTTGTCTGCGAAGATGCTTTTTATGATTTCAATCTTCTTGAATTTGGGGATACTTTGCTTGTGACCCAATATGTGGTCTATTTTTGAATATGTCCCATGAGCACCTGAGAAGAACGTATATTCTCTGGCTTTGGGGTGAAGTGTTTTGAAGATGTCCATTAAGACCATCTGATCTAGAGAGTCATTTAGGATTGCTGTATCTTTGCTGATTGTATGTCTATAGGATTTATCCAGTGCTGTTAGTGGTGTATTAAAGTCCCCTACTATGATTGTATTGTTGTCGATCTCTCCTTTGATATCTTCTAGGAGTTTTTTTTATGAATTTGGGTGCTCCTGCATTGGGTGCATATGTGTTTACCAGGGTTATATCTTCTTGTTGTATTGATCCCTTTAGTATTATGAAGTGGCCTTCCTTATCTCTTGTTATGGCCTTCACTTTAAGCTCTATTTTGTCCGATATAAGTATTGCTACCCCAGCTTTCTTTTCCTTTCCATTTGCCTAAAAGATATTTTTCCATCCTTTCACTTTCAGTCTGTGTGAATCCCTTCTAATGAGGTGGGTTTCTTGTAGACCGCAGATGTATGGGTCATGTTTTTTTTATCCATTCAGCTACTCGATGTCTTTGGGTTGGAGTATTTAGTTCGTTTACATTTAAAGTTATTATTGAAAGGTACGTGTTTGTAGCCATTTCTTTTTTTGTGTGGCTGTTTTCTTTCTGAGCTTTTTATTTCTTCTTTTTATACCAGACCCTTTAGCATTACTTGCAATGCTGGCTTGGTGGTGATAAACTCCCTTAGCCTTTTTTGGTCTGTGAAGCTTCTTATTTCCCCTTCAAGTTTGAATGATAGCCTTGCTGGATAGAGTATTCTTGGATTCAGTCCTTTGCTTTTCATCACTTTGTAGATTTCCATCCATTCTTTTCTGGTCTGATGTGTTTCTGTTGAGAAATCATTTGATAACCTAATGGGAGATACCTTGTATGTGACTTTCCGTCTCTCCCTTGGGCCTGTAAGATTTTCTCTTAGTCCTGAACATTTGCCATGGTAATTATGATGTGTCTTGGTGTGGGTCTTTTCGGGTTCACCTTGTTTGGGACTCTCTGGGCTTGTGTGACTTTTTTCTTCCCCACCTCAGGGAAGTTTTCTGATATTATTTCTTCTAATAGGTTTTCTAATCCTTCTTCATCTTTCTGTTGTTCTGGTACCCCTATTATTCATATGTTGTTTCGTTTCATGTTGTCCCAAAGCTCCCTTAGGCTCTCCTCCTGTCTTTTAATTTTTTTCTCTAATTGCAGTACATTTTGGGTGTGTTTTGCTTCCTTGTCTTCTAAATCACTAATTCGGTCCTCTGCTTCTCCTAGTCTACTGTTGATACTTTCAATGGTGTTTTTTATTGCAGCTATATCACTCTTCATTTCTTCTTGGGTCTTACTTAAGTTGTTGATTTTTTCATCTGTTTCTACTAGCTTCTTCCATATGTTATTGATTTTTTCTTCTGTTTCTTCTAACTTCTTGTAGAGGTTGTCGATTATTTCCTCCATCCGGTTTATGCACCCTAGGACCCTTATTCTGAATTCTTTTTCTGTCATGTTGCATGCCTCTGTATTACTTAGCTGCTTTTCTGGAGAGTCCTCCTTCTCTTTCCTTTGGGGGTTTCTTTGTCTACCCATGTTTGATCTCACTGACATATCTAGATGTTGAGTCATTCAGTGGCTGCTCCCAGGGTGGCAGTTATTCCTTGGTCTGTGGTTGCTCTTCGGGCGGTTGCGGTATCAGCTGCTCTTCATTTGGCAGCAGCTTCTCTTGTGGGTGCTGTTCACAGCTGTGGTGGCTCTTCTGGCTGGTGGGGGCCGGTTTCACGTACAGCTGCTGTTCCTTAGCAGAGGGTGTGGTGCTCAGGAGGCTGCTGTTGCTTGGATCTGCTGCGTTGATTAAAGGGCACAAAATACAACACAACAAGGCACCACGTACCAGGCACTATACACAAATATATTCACGATCTTAATAACCCCAAATAAAGGTGACCACCCGAATTAAGAGAATTAGGGGATAAGGAAGAAGAAAGAGAAAAGAGAAAAAAGAAAAGAAAAGTAGGGACCAAAAAAAGGAGTGCAAAAATGAAATTGGGAAAAAGGAGGTGTGGAAATAAAAGCAAGAAAAGAAAAGAAAAAAATAAAGAGCGAAAAGAGAGAATGAAGTGGAAGAGGGGAAGAGACTTTTTATATGAAGAGAATAATCCTATAGAAGCGCCACTAATCCCAGCAAATTCCAGCAACAGCTCCCTGTAGATGGATGCAAACTAGAAACAACCAATAATATAACGATGAAAATAGAATGGAGAACACTAATCCCAAAATAAAATAAAGGGAAAATAAAGTGGCACTTTAAAAGATGGTAAAATGGTAGCAGTAATAATACTGGTTAAAAATAAGAAGATAGTAATTAAAAGGGTAAAATCAGGTGATGGAAAAAGAAGGAAAAAAAAGAAGAAAAAAAAGGAAATAAAAAATTGGTTTCTTAGTTAAAAGGTGAAAAAAGAAAAAAAAATTGAAGTAGTGAAGGTCCTTCGGTTCTTCTATTCTTCAGTCTGGCTCGCCTTTAGTCCTGCCAGGTATTCAGGAGAGTGTTGAGTTTCCCTGCGATACACTGTTCCTCTGTGTTGTAAACCACAGTTCTTATTTTAAAGCAGGCCGTATGTATTTCCCAGGCTGCCTTATTTTGTGTTTAGCAAAGAGTCAGTTTGTGGCTCAGCCTCCTGGTGGCAGTGTTCTGGGGTTGGCCTCTGAGGCTATATGGTATTGAAAATCCCTCTATAGGCCAGACCCTGTTAACTCCCAGGGACTGATCAGATTATTTTAATCCTTGATCTTGTTCAGGGTGGAATCTGGGTGTGGCTGTGCTCCTTGCCTGGGGGGTGGGGGGAGGAGTCTCACTCTCCGGAGAGAATGGCTGCCCCAGTCCTGGGCTAAGGGGTGTCTCAGCACTCAACACTCAATTTGCTGCCACCTCTCCTGGCCCCCCTTCTCTCCTCAGTCTCTCCCCAGATTCCACTCCTCCTCACCCTCTCCCTCTCTTCAGCACAGGTGAGTGTCTGTATCCGAACTGTCCCATGAACAGGATTCGGTGAGAACAAACAAACAAATGCCGGCTGCGGAAACGGGGAAGGCTTGGTTTCTGTAAACTCTTCTTTTACGGGCACTGCATGGTCAGGTCAGTTCTTCAGGCTGCCCCCCTTAGGCTCAGTCCTCCGCGATCACAGAACCCAGCTCTCAAATCCCCCACCGGCGCCAGGAATCCTGCAGATCTCCTTTCCCCCCACCACCCCCCCGCGTCAGGGGCTGTGCCTGTCCCAATGGACGCGGCTGTCTACCACGCGGTCTCCCTCCGACCCTCTGGGCTCAGAGGTCTGGCAAACTTTCTTGCCCAAATCCCTGGGTTTTTTTTGTTTTGTTTTGTTTTTTTTTTTACCTTTCCAGGGGAGTTCTGCCCTTCCCGGCTGCAAATCGTCTCACCAGCTGAGCAATTTCGCCAATTCGGGTGGGTGTTATTAGTTTCAGCTGCTCACTCCATTTGCTCCGGGACACGACCTGGGACGCGTCTGCCTATATCGCCTCAATCTTCCTTCTCCACTGTAATAACTTTTTTTGTTCAATGGGTACTAGAGTATTAGGGTAATAAGTTTATACGGTATATTAATGTCTAATGGCTATAGAATTCACCTGTAACTAATATAAATAATTTTTTAATTAAATCTTTATTGTTCAGATTACTACATTTGTTGTCTTTTTCCCCCCATAACTCCCCTCCTCCCAGTTCCCGCCCCACCCTCCGCCCTCACTCCCCACCCACTGTCCTCATCCATAGATGCACGATTTTTGTCCAGTCTCTTCCCGCATCTTCCACACCCCTTTCCCCCCCCAAGAATAGTCAGTCCATTCCCTTTCTATGTCCCTGATTCTATTATGATCACCAGATTATTTATGCACTTGGTTCTTAGATTCACTTGTTGATAGATGCATGTTTGTTGTTAATAATTTGTATCTTTATCTTTTTCTTCTTCTTCCTCTTCTTAAAGGATACCTTTCAGCATTTCATATAATACTGGTTTGGTGGTGATGAACTCCTTTAGCTTTTCCTTATCTGTGAAGCTCTTTATCTGACCTTCAGTTCTGAATGATAGCTTTGCTGGATAAAGTAATCTTGGTTGTAGGTTCTTGGTATTCATCACTTTGAATATTTCTTGCCATTCCCTTCTGGCCTGCAAAGTTTCTGTTGAGAAATCAGCTGACAGTCGTATGGGTATTCCCTTGTAGGTAACTGACTGTCTTTCTCTTGCTGCTCTTAAGATTCTCTCTTTGTCTTTTGCTCTTGGCATTTTAATTATGATGTGTCTTGGTGTGGTCCTTTTTGGATTCCTTTTGTTTGGAGTTCTCTGCACTTCCTGGACCTGTAAGTCTATTTCTTTCACCAGGTAGGGGAAGTTTTCTGTCATTATTTCTTCAAATAGGTTTTCAATATCTTCCTCTCTCTCATCTTCTGGCACCCCTATAATTCTGATGTTGGTACGCTTGAAGCTGTCCCAGAGGCTCCTTACACTATCTTCGTATTTTCAGATTCTTTTTTCATTTTGCTTTTCCAGTTGGGTGTTTTTTGCTTCTTCGCATTTCGAATCTTTGACTTGATTCTTGCAATCCTCTGGTCTGCTTTTGGGTGTCTGTATAGTATTCTTTATTTCAGTCAGTGTATGCTTAATTTCTAGTTGGTTCTTTATCACGACATCGAGGGTCTCATTAGATTTCTTGTAGATCTTATTAAGTTTATTGGCAGTTTCTAGAAACTTATTGAAAGACCTTAAAAGTGTGGTTTTGAGCTCTGTATCCTCCATTTCTATCATGTTTCTTTGTCTCCGCATTTTTTATGCTTTCTTGGTGCACCCCCTTGTGGTCTTTGTGCGCAGTCTTGTAGTTAAGCCTTGGTTGTTGTAGGTAATACTGGCGGGGATTTGACCTCCAGGCCAACTGGCTATGAGAATCAGCTGTGTCTGCAGTGGGAGAACTTCTGTGCTGGATCTCTAGGGCGGTGCTAATCTAGCCTTTGCCTGAGGCTATCCTGCAATGCCTCTGTGCACGGCTTTGGCTGAGCGGGTCCCAAGGGGTCTAAAGGGCGGGTGGAGGGAGCAGTTATGGCTGCTCTCAGTTCTGTCCCTAGGGGCTTTGCCTCACAGAGTCCCAGCAACCACTGCAAACCTCGGAGAGAAAGCTGCCTTCGAGTTCTGACCAAAGCCAGACAGTCCCGCTTCTCCCGTTTGAGTCTGGGTCCCTAGAGACTTGCCCGGCTCTGGAGCTCAGAGTCTGAAGCTCCCTCCTGATTTAAACAGACAACCGCGCCCTCCGCCGCCAGCCCGCTCCGCGTTCGCACTCCGCACCTGAGTATTTCACTTCAGCACTGCACCTCCTCTAAGTCTGGGTATGATATTCTCTTTCCTCCTAGTTGTAGAATTTCCACTCAGCCAGCCTTCCTGTGGTTCTGGATGATGTCCGTTCCGTCTTTTAGGTGTAATTTGAATTGGTTGTTCAAGGCAGCAATCTCTGGCATTAACCTATGCCTCCATCTTGGTTTCTCTCCACTCTAAATAATTTTTTTAAAAAAATATTGGTGCTAAGATTGTCAAGGATTTTATTTGTTTGTACAGTTTTGGGGTTAATACACTTTTTCTCTTTCAAGTGTATAAATAAGTCCTTTCACTTCAAAGATACAGTCAAATAAACCTAAATTAACCCAAGTGAATGAATCCAAATCGTTTAATTCACTGTTACTGGAATTAAATTTCTGGTATAAAGAATCTTTCAGTGTAAGTTAAATTTGCTATTCTATACATTTTAGTATGCCTTTAAATCTAAATATAGAGGAAGGTGGAATTGATTCATATAAAACATATAGTTCCCAAGCAATTAGCATACTAAACAGAAGTGATATGGAAATGAATTGTGTAACTACAAATAAATAATCCAAGTTTAAGCTACAAATTATAAGATGTGATGAGAATTTACAGCTAATAATTAGATATAATTCACAAGACTAATATATGATTCTTTAAGATTTATCTCTCTTTTCTTTCTCCATTCTCACCTCATGACATAAGGCTATATTTTTACATCTCATAATTATTAAAAGTAGAACTCCTAATTGGCTAAAAGAGGGAAATAATAAAGTCAGGAATAAAAAGAACACAAGAAAAACTTTGTGTTTCTCTTTGTATAATTCAAACCTTACACTGTCTTAAAATTGATTACAACATTATACCAAAAGTTTCAAGTTATAAAATCTAAACAAAACTAAAAAGAAAAAAAAGAAACACTAATTATTATAACTTTAACTTAATATTCTATACATTATTTTGTTGCTCTTTGAAATAGTAAATAAATTAATATCATTTAACTCACTACAGGTCCTAAAAGAAAAATGTGCCCCAAAAGTAATGGAAACTTATTTCTGGTCATTTTTTTGTGGAACAACATAAGGGTAACTTGATCTAAAAGAGCTTGATAATAATAAAGCCTATAATAAATTACATACATAAGTTATCATTATCCTTTTGAAAAATATCAAACATAAATCAGACAGAGGCAGCCTCACCACAGTAGAGAATAGTTGAGAAGAAAATGCTAAATAGCTAAGATTTGGAAACAGCCTACGTGCCCATCAGCAGATGAATGGATTAGAAAACTGTGGTACATCTACACAATGGAATACTATGCTGCTATAAAAAAGAAGGAATTCTTACCATTTGCAACAGCATGGATGGAGCTGGAGAGCATTATGCTAAGTGAAATAAGCCAGTTAGTGAAAGATAAATACCACATGATCTCACTCATTTATGGATAATAAAGAATATTACAAACTGTTGAACAAAAATAGAGGCAAAGAGGTACTGAACAGACTGTCAAACTATGGCAGGAAGGTAGGGGAAAGTTGGGGGGGCAGGTAAGCGATCAACCTAAGGACTCATATGTGCGCATATAAGCACAACCAACAGACACAAGACACTGGGGGTGAGGGGAGGAGGGCAAGTGCCAGGGGTAGGGGAGGCCAGGGGGAGGTCAGTGGGAGGAAAAAATGAGACATACGTACTACTATTTGTAATACCTTAATAAAATAAAAAAAAATAAAAAAGGAAGTTTATGTGGGATCTGTGGTCAAGGCTACTCCTTCTTCCAAAGATGAAACTTCACCCTCAATTTCTTCATCAGGCTCTTCAAATACTGTCGGCATTCTTGAGGTGGTAGCAATCAAACTTCCTTCTCTTAAATACGTACAGTAATGGTTAACATCCAATCCAAATAGAAGAAAACAAGATCCTGTACAATTTAACATTCATTGAAAATGCAAATATAGGCAGCAAAATATAGACCACAGATTATGATATAATCCCACATTTGGTTTAGAGAATATTGAAATACAATATCTAACTCTACCTATTCTTTAGAAAATATTGTTATAAACAAATTGATATTTTAGAAAATTTAAAGGTCAGGATAGACTTCATTAAGTTGGAATGTCTTTTTATTTTGAAGGTGTGTTTGCTCAAATATACTAGTATATAAGCTTACCCTGAGCACCTGCATGTATTCCAACTTATAATTCCTATCCTTTAAAACTTTCACTAACAATTGGCAATATTTTACACTAAACATAAAATACAAACCCCATAAATACATGAATTCATGTCTGTTTAATATTAGAATTAACCAAAAACTAATACCTGATATCTTATAATACCTTAATAATTATGTGCTGAGTTAATTAAGGAAAAATAAAAATGAATGGAAATTGACCTTCTTGAGAGCACTGTTTTCTTCAAATTTATAAAGTCTACTCTAAGCTTTAACTTTAATGTAAAAGCATTCTAGACATAAATTCAGTTATTTATATAAGGGTCTTAATATTATGTCCTAAAATTAAGCTGAGGATACTGAAGCAGAAAATAATTTTTGTTCATATTCTTTATATGTACAATATCATAAAATTTATAACATGAGCATTTGTAATAAAATGGTAAATATTCCTATTATAATATTATCTCCCAAATTTTTCCTATTTAATCTGAAAAACACTTCTTCATAATTAATGACAACTTTAATTTAGCTCATATGCTTGTTCAGCTCTTCAAATCTCTGCTACTTTAGTGAGTGCAACACATTCAATTTTATCTCTGTGTTTAACCTGCAAACCCAGTCCTTTACATCTGTAGGTCTCAAACTCCAAATAAGATTTTGTTGTTTCTTTATTGATATATTAGAGGCCAGGTGCACAATTCATGCATGGGTGGGGTCCAGAAGACCTGCTCTGTTGGGGCGGGGGTGGGGCAGGGTGTGATCAGAGGCAGGGGTGGCCAAGGGGCAGAATGTAGGCAGTGGGCCAGCCTGATCGGGGTAGGGGGCCTGATAAGAGGATGGGCCATGGGCTGTTGGGGGGCTGATCGGGGCAGAGAGGGTCATAGCAACTGGTTGTTCCACCATTGCAGTCACTTGGCTTTTATTTCTTTAAAAATTTTGTCTTTATTGATTAAAGTATTACATATGTTTTCTTATCACCCTATTTCCCCCTCAACGCCCACTCATGCCCTCACCCCCCTGGTGTCTGTGTCCATTGGCTAGGCTTATATGCATTCATACAAGTCTTTTGGTTGATCTCTCCCCATTATCCTCACTCTCCCCTACCTTCCCTCTGAGGTTTGATGGTCTGGTCGATGCTTCTCTGTCTATGGATCTGTCCCTGTTCATCAGTCTATGTTGTTCACTATATTCCATAAATGAGTGAGATCATGTGGTATTTATTTTTCTCTGACTGGCTTATTTCACTTAGCATAATGCTCTCCAGCTCCATCCATGCTGTTGCAAATGGTAAGAATTCCTTCTTTTTACTGCTGCATAGTATGCCATTGTGTAGATGTATCAAAGGTTTTTAATCCACTCATCTGCTGATGGGCACTTAGGCTGTTTCCAAATATTAGGTATTGTAAATTGTGCTTCTATGAACAAAGTGATGCATATATTCTTTCTGCTTGGTGTTTCTAGGTTATTGGGATATATTCCTAGAAGTGGGATCACTGGGTCAAATAGGAGTTCCATTTTGAGGAAACTCCATACTGTTCTCCACAGTGACTGCACCAGTCTGCATTCCCACTAGCAGTGCAGGAGGGTTCCTTTTTCTCTCCATCCTTTCCAGTACTTTGCCTTTGTTGATTTGTTGATGATAGCCATTCTGACAAGTTGAGATGGTATCACATCATTTTGATTTGCATCTCGCAGCTGATTAGTGACTTTGAGCATCCTATCTAATAAAGAGGGAATATGCTAATTGGCTGCCCCACCCTCAAAGTTTGTGGTGCCCACATTCAATAAGGAGGGAATATGCTAATTGACTGCCCTGCTGTCGAAGATGTCGGCACCCATAGCCAATAAGGAGGGAATATGCTAAATGACTGCCACGCTCTTAAAGATGGTGGCACCCACAGCCACAAGATGGTGGTGCCCAGTCCCCAGGCACCAGGGCGGCTCTGCACACCTGTCTCCAGAATCCCCCAGTCCCCTCAGCCCCCCAGCTGCCCAGGGCCACCTGAGGCTCAGGTAACCAGGGAAGGCTGAGCCTTGCATTGCCAGCAATGGCAGCAGCAGAGATGTGATGGAGCATTGTCTTCCCCTGATTGCCAGGTCACCTCCTGTCCCTGAGGGCTCCCAGACTGTGAGAGGGGGCATGGCCAGGCTGAGGGATCCCCCCTCCAGTATATGAGTTTTCATGCACCAGGCCTCTAGTATTTTCACATGTCTCTTGGCCTTCCTTATGTCTTCTTTCAAAAAGTATCTATTTAAGTCCATTGCCCATTCTTTTAAAATATATTTATTGATTTCAGAGAGAAAGGGAGAGAGAGAGAAACATCAATGATGATAATCATTGATTGGCTGCCTCCAGCAGGTCCCCTACTGGGGACTGAGCCTGCAACCCAGGCATGTGCCCTTGGATGGATTCAAACCTGGGACCCTTCAATCCGCTGGCTGATGCTCTATACACTGCGCCAAACCAGCTAGGGCGCATTGCCCATTTTTTAATTGGGTTGTTTATCTTCGTTTTGTTAAGTTGTATGATTTCCCTGTAAATGTTGGAGATTAAACGCTTATAGGTAATAACATTAGCAAATATGTTCTCATATGCAGTGGGCTTTCTTGTTGTTTTGTTGATGGTTTCATCTGCTGTGCAAAAGCTTTTTATTTTGATGTAGTCCCATTTGTTTATTTTCTCTTTAGTTTCCATTTACCTAGGATCTATATCAGTGAAGAAATTGCCTCGGCATCTTTCTGAAATTTTGCTGCATGTGGATTCCTCTAATATTTTTATTGTTTCCCTTCTTACATTTAAGTCCTCTATCCATTTTGAGGTTTTTTGTTTGTTTGTTTGTTTGTTTTGTTTTGTTTTTTTGTGCATGGTGTAAGTTGGTGGTCTAGTTTCATTTTTTTGCATGTGTCTGTCCAAATTTTCCAGCACCATTTATTGAAGAGACTATCTTGATTTCATTGTATCCTCCTTTGTCAAATATTAATTGAGCATAGCGGTTTGGTCAATTTCTGGGTTCTCTATTCTATTCCATTGGTCTATATGTCTGTTCTTGTGCCAGTGCCAGACAGTTTTGACAATAGTGGCTTTGTAATTCAGGTTGATATCTGGTATTGAGATCTCTCCTACTTTGTTCTTCCTTTTCAGGATTGCTGCAGCTATTTGGGGTCTTATTTGTTTATTCCAGATGAATTTTTGGAGAGGTCATTCTAGGTTGTGAAATATGCCTTTAGTATTTTAATGGAAAGTGCATTGAATCTATAGATTGTTTTGGGGAGTATGGACATTTTAATGATATTGATTCTACCAATGCATGAACTTGATATGTTCTTCCATCTGTTTATGTCTTCATTTATCTCTTTTTTCAGTGTCTTGTAGTTTTCTGAGTACAAATCTTTGATGACCTTAGTTAAGTTTATTCCTAGGTATCTTAATTTTTTTGTGCAATGGTAAATGGGATTGTTTTTTTTTTTTCTCTTTCTGTGAGTTCATTATTGATGTATAAAAAGGCCATAGATTTCTGGGTGTTAATTTAGTATCCTGCTACATTGCCAAATTCATTTACTAAGTCTAGCAGATTTTTGATGGAGTATTTAGGGCTTTCTATGTACAGTATCATGTCATCTCTGAATAATGAAAGTTTTATGTCTTCTTTTCCTCACTTGGCTTTTATATATATACTAGAGGCTCAGTGCATGAAATTCATGCATTCGGTGAGGAGATCCCTCAGCCCTGCCTGTGCTGTCTTGCAGTCCTGGACCCCCTGGGGGATTTCAGACTGGTGGCTTAGGCCCACTCCCCAGGGAGCTGGCCTAAGCTGTCAGTTGCTAAGGAGGCAGGAGAGGCTCCTGCCACTGCCTCTGTGCTTACCAGCCATGAGCCAGCTTAGGGTTTCTGATTGAGTGGCACTCCCACTGTAGGAGTGCACTGACCACCAAGGGGCAACTCCTGCATTGAGCATCTGCCCCCTGGTGGTCAGTACGCATCGTAGCAACTGTCCAGGCATTATGCAGTTTGGTCAATTTGCATATTAGCCTTTTATTATATTTTCACACCAATAAAACTTATTTATTTAAAGTGTACAATAATGATTTTTCAAGATAAAAATGAAAACCAAATAAAAGTTGTCCAAATAAAAACCACTATCCAAACATACAACATTTAATCATCCTAAGCAAGAAACTCTGTAACATTAGAAATCAGCAGTGTTTTTCCTGTTTCCCAGCCCTTGGCAATAACTAATATATTTTCAGTGTAATAGACTAGCATATTCTGGACATTTTATTCAAGTGAAATAATGAAATCTTTAGCATCTTGTGACTTACAGCTTTTTGTTGTGCATGATCTTCAAGAACATTTTTATAATAAACAGCCATAAAGGTAAATTTGATATCTCCTTGAGTGTCAGATAATTATTCTAACCTCCTTTACAAAGACAAGGGTTTATGGAATGGGTTAAAGGTTTCTGTGACTTTGAGCATGGTAGGTGGTGGGGGAAATGATTCCGAAGAGTGGCTACAAAATATGGAACAGCTTTTGCTTTACTTTCCTGTATGAAAGGCACAATTTTCCCCTGAATTCAAGGAAGGAACTACTGATACCCTAAGTAAATATGTAATGGAAGTTTCTCAAGAATAGCAAGAACCTTTGTGTATGGTAAACTAATATCAGGGAATGCTGAAGAAGGATAAGAGGAGATGGGAATAGGTATCTTTATAACAGCTGGCACACCATGGTCAGGGTTGAGCCTCACGTGAAGCCAACTTGAGGCTTGAGCCTACACATAAAAGGGAAAATTGCAACCAGTAACCAATTAAAAAGGAGGACCTATATAACTCACACAAGAGACATTTCTAGAGCAACCAGCTCAGAAAACTAAGAAGACTATACCACTGGGTTTCACAAGACTCCCACAATACAAGGCTATTCTACCAAGATTGGGAGTCATGCCTTTACTATCCAACACATAGAGACAAATTAAAACAAACACCAAAAATGTGTGTGGGGTGATATGTGCCAAATGAAAGAGCAGGAGGATATTCAGACAAAGAGATAAATGAATAGAGGCAAGGAATTTATCAGAAACATAGTATAAAGTAATTATTTTTAAAGAATGCTCAAGAATAAGAAATAGAACGAAGAAACTAGGAAAAATAACCATTTGGAAATAAGGAATGAGAATATAATGGAAGGAATAAACAGAAGGTTTGTAAAAGCAGAGGTTTTAATCAGCAATTTAAAAGAAATGGTAGAGAAATGCCCAATCGAGCAGCAAAAGAAAAAATATTGAAAAGTATGAGGATAACATAAGACACTGGGGGGTAGGAGAGGCTGGGGGAAGGTCAAGGGGGAAAAAAGGAGACAAATGTACTACTCTTTGAAATATTAAAAGAAATAAAAAGGAAAGAAAGAAGAGAAAGAGAGAGAGAGAGAGAGAGAGAGAGAGAGAGAGAGAGAGAGAGACAGAGCGAGAGAGAGATAGAGAGAGAGAGGGAAAGAAAGAAGGAAAGAAAGAAAGAAAGAAAGAAAGAAAGAAAGAAAGAAAGAAAGAAAGAAAGGAAGAAAGAAAGGAAGAAAGAAAGGAGGATAGTTTAAGGGACATTGTAGACAACATGATATATAACAGCATCCTCATTATAGAGGTACTATAGGAAAGACAGTGTGAGTAAGGAATAGAGATCCCATTTAAAGAAATCTTTTCATGCATGCCTAGTGAAGGAAAAAAAAAATCACACAGGTTCAAGTAGCACAGGGAGTCCTTTCAAGATGAATCCAGAGAGACTCACATCAAGATACATCAAAATTTAAATGGCAAACTTTAAAGACAAAGAGAAAATCTTAAGGGAAGCAAGAGATAAACAGTTAGTTACTTACAAGGAAGCTTCCACAAGGTTGTCAGCTGATTTCTTCACAGAAAACACTGTGGAGGCCAGAAGAGAATGGCATGAAGTACTCAATGTAATGAAAAGTAAATATATGAAATCAAGACTACTCTATCCTGTAAGACCATCATTCAAAATGGAAAGTGAAATAAAGAGCTTTCCAGACAAGAAATGGCTAAAGGAGTTAATTACCACCAAACCAATATTGCAAGAAATGATAAAGTGACTACTATATAAAAAATAGAGAGAAGAGAAAGAGAGAGAGAAGAGAGAGAAACATAGGTATAAAGAAAAAAATGGAATTCAAAGTATCCTATCTAATAATAGACAAACATGGTAATTAACCATACCTTCACTACACTTCCCATTGGCTAATCAGGGTGATATGCAAATTAACTTCCAACCAAGATGGCGGACAGCAGCCACGCCTGAAGTGAACATGAGGCTTGGTTGCCCTGGTGATGGAGGAAGCCAAGGTTCCCCACCTACCACGGCCCAGCTCTGAGCTCTGGATGCAAAAATCTTGCAATTATAGAAGCTAAACAAACCCCAGGTACCTGCTTTCAGCCAGCTGGCCTCGGAGCTGGAGCTGCAACAAAGTCTCAATTACAGAAGGTAAATAAATCCCAGAATAAAAAAAAGAAAAGAAAAAAAGGAGAGACTGGGAGCTTCAGTTGCAGGCTTGGGCTGCCTGTAAACAGCCCTCAGCCCCTCATCCAGGCTGGCCAGGAACCCCAGTGGGGACACCCACCCTAAAGGGAGTGCAGGGAGACTGAAAACAGCCATCAGCCCCTCACCCTGGCTGTCCAAGCACCCAAGCGGGACCTCCACCCTGATCCAGGACAAATCTATGTTTTATCCTCTTTATAACAAGAACTTAAGAGTAGGGAAACTGATCAGTGAATGATTTAGTGTTATATTATTTCAAATACTTGGATATTTAATAATTTTTATTATATAACTTGTACAAGTTCAATGTTTTGTTATGAAAGACTTTAAAAACTATAGTTAGCCATATATATATATATATATATATATATATATATATATATATATATATATATATGTATGTATATATATATATATATATCCATTTACTTAATTAAAAAAATATATATGTGAGTGTTTATTATTAAAAAGCTTTATAAAAAACCCTTCATTTGAGATACAAATATTTATTTGTATTTAATAACTCTATTAGATTTTAAAATTAGTTATTAACCAGGCCATTTTCTTGACACATTTTATAACAGAGATAAATAAATTATCTTTGTAAAATCAGGGAAAAAGTTATATTAATAACTTTAAAATACATCAATTAGGCCTGAACTTTTACACTTCTCCAAAATTGATGTATTTTAGCTCTCAGCAACAAAGCTAGCTAGTGATTCGCTCACCTTTGGACATTCTGAGATCCCCAGGGTACTTCTGTTGGTTAGGTATGGCTAATGACTATGGCTGTCATTCCAGTTAACCACTCACAGCACATCCTGGATTTTACTACCGTCACAAATTTTTTCAAATAATTTTATCTGAATTCTTAAAATCTATTGTTCATAACATCAGCATAGTTTAATGATGTTATATTTTGTGCCTTAGCAGTTTATTGCCCAGAGATACACCTTATGCTTACAGTCCTGTGAGCTCCTGAAGACAAAGTCACATTTGATCTCCAGGCCTGACTCTCATAGTTTTAGAAGAATGAAGGACATTTGTTACATTTAAGAAGGCATGTATAGACTGAGAAATATTGGAGAGTAATCTTTTAGGACACGCTTTTTCTACTTGAAGATTTTTAAAAACAGATTCTGGGATTCATTTATGAGATTAGACAAAGATAAACCGAGTAATGTAGGAGAAGGTTAGCCATTGTAAATGCCAGGACTGATGATTCTCTAAGAAGAATCAGAGTAGTGAGGATCCTATGACACTTCTTTCTTTGTAACCTGGGGAAGTAATTTCATCTTTTAGCCTTATTCCTCATCTGCTATTGATAGTGGTTTATCATCTCTTTTTTTGTAAGAGCATTGTGAAGATTAGGACACTTTCAAGATGGCAGTGGTGTAGGTAGATTTGCACTCATCTCCTCCAAGGAAAAATAAGAAAAACAACTAAATTGAGAAATATCCACCCTGAAAACCAACTAAACACTAACTGAACAGGAGTCATGTAATCAAGAATTAGCAGAAGAAGCCAACCTGATATAAAACATTTATTGATTTGCAGATATTGTACTAACCTTACATCCCTGGAATAAATCCCACTTGGTAATGGTGTATGATTTTTAATAAATTGTTGGATGTGACTTGCTGATATTTTATTGAAAAGACAACACAATTACTGGGAGAAAACATTGGCCAATGATACATCTATTAAGAGTCTAATATGAAAAATTTATTTTTAAAAAAACTCAAAGAATTGCTGTGGCTGGTTTTGCTCAATGCTTAGAGCATTGGACCTTGCATCAAAGGATTCAGGTTCAATTCCGGGTCAAGAGGTTCATCCTGGGTCCTGAATGGACATGGCCACTGCAAGTGTGCTCTGGCTTCTCTTGCATCCCCCTGTATGGCCCACAGCCATGCCAACCTTACACAGAATAGACTCATCAAATGTAGCTAGCCCAATGTTGTACTGGACAAGGCTTCCCAACATGGAAAGAAAACTCTGAATACTGGCTCAGATTTTAGGCCTACTGAAATCCCAGGCATGTCTTTTATGCCTGGACTAATGTAAATGGAAGTTTGGAAACCCAAGGGTGTAATTTCAGGAAAATAAGGCTTTCTAGTAAACTGCATCCTTCAAATTTAGATTAAGATAATTACTTTTCTCATAATACTGTGAGAACCACACCCCCAACAGCATCAAGGGGAGATGAGACACACTCCCCTTCATTAACTATAGAATTACAGTATAGATAGAGATTAAAACTGGTAGCTGGCAGGGAAGAGGTGAGGGAGAGGATATGAGTGAGTGAGGGTAATGAAAGGAGAGTGTGTAGATGTGTGGTGTGTGTGTGTGTGTGTGTGACAGTTAAACCCAACAGGAGTAGCAGGGGCTGGCAGACCAGACTCTCCTGGACAGGGAACACCTACCATCACCGTGGACACACCCCAGGCTGCAGGACTTGGACACAGAGCCCACGCCATCTTGAAGTGGAGAGCAGCCTCATCTAGGAACTCATCAACACCACCACCCACACTACCTGGGACCCGGCAGCCACTCCAGCCCAAATCCTGCTGCCCCACCCGCAGACCTGCAGACCCTAGGACCTCCACCTCCAAAGGTGCACTACTCCCACAGCAGTAAGTGCAGCTTCCCCCTCCCAAGCAGCAGAACTCAGGACAACACAGTCTCGCATTTCCAGTGCACAGGCCTCTCGAGTCCACCACCCAACAGGCACCTCTTAGGAGCCACTATGAGCCCCCGCTGGGTGAAATATTGTAAAAATGGGGGTGCACGGCCCCATAGTAGAAATTTTGAATTCACTCTTCCTGAATAACTGCCCACAGACAGTCTTGCATAACTACAGAGCCAGGGCCCCTCAGGGTGCATCAGAGCTCTGCTCCACAAACGCACTGCCACAAATGTGCATTTCCAGCACACGAGCCTCCAGAGTGCACCACTCCACAGGCAGCTCTTGGGAGCCACTGTGAGCCCCAATTGGGTGTGACATTGTACAGACAGTGGCACACTGCCCCACAGTAGAAATTCTGAAATCACTCTTCCTGAATAACTGCCCACAGACACTATAGCAAAGTTTCAGTGCCAGGGCTTCTCAGGGTGCACCAGAGCTCCACGCCATAGATGTGCATTTCCAGCATGCAGGCCTACTGTGCCCACCACTCTACAGGCAGCTCTTGGGAGCTACTATGAGACCCCGCTGGGTGCGGTATTATACAAACAAGGACACACTACAATGCAGTAGAAATTCTGAATTCACTCTTCCTGAATAACTGCCCACAGAAAGTGTCACACAACTTCAGCAAAAGGGCCCCTCTCAGAGTACATCAAAGCTCTGTGCCACAAATGCACTGTGGGTACACAGGTGAGGTGCCACTGGGAGTGCATGTATCCAACCACAGACAAGGCAGCAAAAACTGAATCTTCCCACACCACAGCTGCAGAACTTTGAACCCTACAATTACTCTTTTCTAGTGTGCAGGTCTACTGAGCCCACTGCTCCACAGGCAGCTCTTGGGTGCTGCTCTGAGTGCCCACTGGGTGTGTTCTTATCTAAACAAGGATCTACTGATCCGGCAGTAGAAATTCAAAATACCCTCATCCTGGATAACTGCCCACAGACAGCTTGATCACTTGGCTTCAGCTAGGGCCCTTCAGAGTGCATCAGTGACCTAGAAGACAAGGTAGAAAAAACTACACAAGCAGAGCAGCACCGAGAAAAAAAAAAACACATAAAAAACAGAAGGAGAGCCTAAGGGAATTTTTGGACAACAAGAAACAACATCCACATAATAGGGGTGCCAGAAGGAGAGAAAGAGAAGCAAGGAGTAAAAAACCTGTTTGAAAAAATGACAGAAAACTTCCCCGATATTGGCAAGAAAAAAACTACTCAAATCCAAGAGTCCCAAATAGGATGAACCCAAAAACACCAACACCAAGATACATCATAAATAAATTGTCAAACATCAATGACAAAGTAAGAATCTTAAAAGCTTCCAGAGAGAGACAGAAAGTCTCTACATGGCATCTCCCATTAGAATATCGACTGATTTCTCAACAGAAACACATCAAGCCAGAAGGGAAGGGGATGAAATATACAAAGTGATGTAAAGCAAGGGACTTAATCCAAGAATACTATAACCAACAAGGATATTATTCAAAATTTAAGGTGAAATCAGGAGCTTCACAGACAAAAAAGGGCTAAGAGAATTTATTACTAACAAGACAGCAATGTAAGAAATGCTAAAGGGACTGCTGTAAAAAAAGACACAGAAAGGCAAGATGAAACACAAATATTAAGAAGAAAAATGATGACAAACAAGTACTTATCAATAATAACATTAAACATAAATGGAAATGGATTGAATGCACCAACCAAAACACGTAGGATAGTTGGATGGATAAGGAAACATGATCCATATATTTGCTGTCTGCAAGAGAACCACCTGAGAAAAAAGGAGTCACAGACTGATAGTGAAGGGATGGAAAAAAATTTTCAGGCAAATGGAATTGAGAAAAAAGCTGTCATACTTATATCTAACAAAATAGAGCTCAAAGTGAAGGCCATAACAACAGATAAGGAAGGCCACATAATACTAAAGGAAGAAATTCAACAAGAAGATATAACTCTGGTAAATATATATGCACCCAATACAGGAACACCCCAATACATAAAATCACTTCTGGAAGATATCAAGGGAGAGATCAATAGCAATACAGTCATAGTAGGGGACTTCAATACCCCACTGACACCACTAGATAAATCCTCTAAACAAAAAATCATCAAGGATACAGCAATCCTAAATTACTCACTAGAACAGATGGAATTAATTGATATCTTAAGAATATTTCACCCCAAAGCCACAGAATATACATTCTTCTCAAGTGCACATAGGACATTTTCAAAGATAGACCACGTATTGGGACACAGACAAAGTCTCTTCAAATTCAAGAAGATAGAAATTGTAACAAGCATCTTCTCAGATCACAATGGCATAAAACTAGAAACCAACTACAATAAATACAATGGGAAGAAATCAAACACCTAGGGGCTAAATAGCATGCTATTAAACAATGATTGGGTTACTAAAGAGATCAAAGAAGAAATAAAAAGCATCTTGGAAACAAATGACAATGAAAACACAACAATCCAAAATCTATGGGACACAATGAAAGCAGTCCTGAGAGGGAAGTTCAGAGCTCTACAAGCCTACCTCAAAAAAAGAGAAAAAATGGTAATAAAATTATTTAACCCTACAACTTAAGGAATTAGAAAGAAAGCAATAAGAAAAGCCTGCAGTACCCAGAAAGAAGGAGTTACTAAAGACCAGAGCAGAAATAAATGATATAGAGACCAACCCACCCACCCCCCCCAAAAAAACCCAAAAAAACCCCACAAAAAATACACAAAAGATCAATGAAACCAAGGGCTGGTTCTTTGAAAGGATAAACAATATTGATGCACATCTGCCAGGCTCACCAAGAAACAAAGAGAGAGGATGCAAATAAACAAAATCATAAATGAAAGAGGTGAAGTAACAACTGACACCACTGATATAGAGAGGGATTGTAAAAAAAAAAATAATATGAACAACTCTACTCCAACGAACTGGACAACCTCAATGGAATGGACACATTCCTAAATAAATACAAGCTTCCAAAACGCAACCAGGAAGAATAAAAAAACCTGATTAGGCTGATAACTACTGATGAAATTGAAACAATAATTAAAATGCTTCAAGCAAACAAAAGCCCTGGACCAGATGGCTTCACAGGGGAATTTTACTGAACATTCAAAGAACTAAAACCAATCCTTCTCAGACTATTCCAAAAAATTCAAGAGGTAGGCACACTTCCAAGCTCTTTCTATGAAGCCAGGATCCAGTGATTCTCAACCTTCCTAATGCTGTGAACATTTAATACAGTTCATGTTACGGTGATCCCCAACCATAAAATTATTTTCATTGCTACTTCATAACTGTAATTTTGCTACTGTATGAATCATAATGTAAATATCTGATATGCATGATGTATTTTCATTGTTCGCGACCCACAGGTTGAAAACTGCTGCTTGAAAGACACCACAAAGAAAGAAAAAAAGGTAATAAATTATTTAACCCTACAACTTAAGGAATTAGAAAGAAAGCAATAAGAAAAGCCCGCAGTACCCAGAAAGAAGGAGTTATTAAAGACCAGAGCAGAAATAAATGACAATATCCCTGATGAACAAAGATGCTAAAATCCTCAACAAAATTCTAGCAAACTAGATCAAACATCTACACTAATAAAAGACAAAGATGCTAATTGACTGTATCTTTGCTATGCCCAAGCCATGCCCACCAGCCAATCAGAGCAACTATATTCAAATTAACCTAACCAAGATGGCAGACAGCAGATATGAAGCTGGAGCAAGCCGGACGTTTGGTTGCCCTGGCGATGGAGGAAGCCAAGCTTCCCGCCTGCACTGGCCAGCTGTGGCCTCCGTAAAAGGCAAAAAAGTTTCAATTATATAAGGTAAATAAATCCCAGATACCTGCTTCCAGCCAGCCTCCACTGGGACCTTGGGTGGCTGGGGGCTATGGCCAGACTGAAAACAGCCATCAGCCCCTCATCCAGGATGGCCACACCCTCATGGGGAGAGGGTACTTGCTAGGGGAATTGGCCAGCCTTCAAACAGCCATCAGCCCCTCACCCTGACTAGCCAGGGACCCCAGCAGGACCCCCCGACCCTGAAGGGGCTGTGGCCAGCCTGAAAACGGCCCTCAGCACCTCACCCAGGCTGGCCAAGCACCCCAGTGGGGACCCCCACCCTGAAGGGTATGTGGTCAGCCTGCAAACAGCCATAAGCCCCTCACCCAGGCTGTCCAGGCACCCCAGGGGTGACCCCCCCATGAAGGGGCTATAGCCAGCCTGCAAACAGCCATCAGCCCCACACCCTGGCTGGCCACACCTTCATGGGGTAAGGGTCCTGCTGGGGGGTTTGGCCAGCCGCAAACAGCCATCAGCCACTCACCCAGGCTGGCCAGGCACCCCAGTGGGGACCCTCACCCTGAAGGGGGTGTGGTCAGTCTGAAAACAGCCCTAAGCCCCTAACTCAGGGTGGGGACCCCCACCCTGATCTGGGACATCCTTGAGGGCATAGCAGCTGGCCCAACCCAGGCACCAGCCTCTATCCTATATAATAAAAAAAAAGTAATATGCAAATTGACCCAAATAGCAGAGCAATTGGGAATCACTGGTCACTATGACACACACTGACCACCAGGGGGCTGACGCTCAATGCAGGAACTGCTCCCTTGTGGTCAGTGTGTTCCCACAGGGGGAGCTCTGCTCATCCACTAGCCAGGCTGCCTGCTGCCAGTACAGCAGTGTTGGTGGGAGCCTCTCCCGCCTCCTCAGCAGTGCTAAGATGTCCAGTTGCAGCTAGGCCTGTTCCCCACTGGCAAGTGGACATCCGCTGAGGGCTCCCAGGCTGCCAGGGGGATGTCTGACTGCCAGCTTAGGCCCAATCCCCTGGTGAGTGGGCCTAAGCCAGCAGGTGGACATCCCTGGAGGGGTCCCAGACTGCGAGAGGGCACAGGCCAGGCTGAGGGACCCCCAACCCAAGTGCAAAAATTTTTGTGCACCAGGCCTCTAGTTACATTATAAAGAACGTGCACCATGACTAAGGGGGATTTATTCCAGGGATGCAAGGCTGGTATAATACCCTCAAATCAATAAATGTGATACATCATATAAAAAAAATTGAGAGACAAACCACATAATTATATCAATTGATGCAGAAAAGGCATTTGACAAAGTCTAATACCCTTTTCTGATAAAAACTCTCAGCAAAGTGGGAATAGAAACATCATACCTCAAAATAATAAAAGCTTTATATGACAAACCTACAGCCAACATCATACTCAATGGGAAAAAACTGAAAACATTTCCCTTAAGAACAAGAACAAGGCAGGGATGCCCACTTTCACCACTCCTGTTCAACATAGGACTGGAAGTGGTAGCCAATGCAATCAGACAAGCAGAAGAAATGAAAGGGAGAGGAACCAAGGTGGTGGTATAGGTAATCACCTGTACTTCCTGCCTCGCACAACCACATGAAAACAACAACTAAAAGACCAAATAAATATCATCCAGAACCACTGGAAGACCTTCTAAGTGGAAGTTCTATAACTAGAAGGAAAGAGAAAAGCACATTGAGATTGGTAGGAGATGCCAAGGTGCAAAAATGTGTAGGTACCGAGGTGCACATGAAATGAGCTGGCAACTGGGTACACTGTCATCTTTTTCATTGTGAGGGAGATACAAGCTACCAGTTTCTCTGAACTCCAGGTCTGGGCAAGACTCTGGAGACCCAGACTGATATGGGCAGAAACTGTATTGTCTGGCATTGGAACAAGAACATGAGGGCAGTTTTCTCGCAGAGATGCTTGCAGTGATCATTGTTCCTGCATGGGGCTACAGGACACAGAACTGGGGACCTCTCTGAGGCAGGGATGATTGACAGAAATTGATGTTTTCTCTGCCCTGGTGATTCTGACACCCCAACATCTGAATCATGGGGGTACCAGAAGAAGAGAGAGAGCAAGATATTGAAAACCTATTTGAAGAAATAATGACAGAAAACTTCCCCTACCTGGTGAAAGAAATAGACTTACAAGTCCAGGAAATGCAGAGAATCCCAAACAAAAGGAATCCAAAGAGGACCACACCAAGACACATCACAATTAAAATGCCAAGAGCAAAAGACAAAGAATCTTAAAAGCAAGAGAAAAACACCTACAAGGGAGTACCCATACGACTGTCAGCTGAGTTTTCAACAGAAACTATGCAGACCAGAAGAAAGTGAAAAGAAATATTCAAAGTGATGAATAGCAAGAACCTACAACCAAGATTACTCTACCCAGCAAAGCTAACATTTAGAATTGAAGGTCAGATAAAGAGCTTCACAGATAAGAAGAAGGTAAAGGAGTTTATCACCACCAAACCAGTATTATATGAAATGCTGAAGGGTATTCTTTGAGAGGAGGAGGAAGAAGAAAAAGGTAAAGATAAAAATTATGAACAACAAATACATATCAACAAGTGAATCTAAAAATCAAATGAATAAAAAATCTGATGAACAGAATAAACTGGTGATTTTAATAGATTAAGGGGCATAGAAAGGTAGTGGACTGACAATTCTCAAAGGGAAGGGAGTGTGAGGGTGCGGGAAGAGACTGTAAAAAATCATACACCTATGGATGAGGACAGTGGGGGTGTAAAGGCAAGTGATGGGGTGGGAAATGGGTGGACAGGAGCTATGGGGGAAAAAGAGGAACCACTGTAATAATCTGAACAATAAAGATTTATTTAAAAAAATAAAAAGCATCCAAATTGAAAATAAGTAAAATTTTCATTATTAGCAGATGACATGACACTGTACATAGAAAAAAACCCTAAAGACTCCATCAAAAATTATTAGACTTATTAAAGGAATTTGGCAATGTAACAGGATTCAAAATTATTGGCAAGAAATCATTGGCATTTTTATGCACCAACAGTGAGCATACAGAAAGAGAGATTTGTTAAAAATCCCATTTACCATCCCACCAAAAAAATTAAGATACCTAGGAATAAACTTAACTAAAGAGGTAAAAGACCTCTACTCAGAAAACTACAAGATGTTGAAAAAAAGAAATACAGGAAGACATAAACAGATGGAAGAAGATACCTTGTTCATGGATTGGTAGAATCAACATCATTAAAATGTCCATATTAACCAAAGCAATCTATAATTTCAATTCACTCCCCATTAAAATCCTACAGCATATTTCACAGACCTAGAACAAACTCTTCAAAAATCCATCCTATCTAATAAAAGAGTAATATGCAAATTAGTCACACTCCATCACAAAGACAGCCACGCCCATAGCCACAAGATGACGGCGCCCAGTCCCCTCAGCCCCGCCACTGAAGTGTCCAGTCCTGTTGGCCAGGCAGGTTGTGGGGGAGGCAAAAAGGGGGCTGAGAGGCAAAGCCAACAATTGGAGGGGGCTGGGGGTCATTGACTTAGGCTTGGGCAGGCACTGAACCAGGGATCAGAGGGCGCAGGGGAAGAGCTGGTGATCAGAGGGGGCAGAGACAAAGCCAGTGATTGCAGGAGTCTGGGAGTCCCCTTCCCAGGCCTGCAGCCTTGGCCAGAGGCTACAAGCCTGGGCAGGGGTGGGGCTGGGATTGGAGAGGCCTGGTCAGGGGCAGAGGTGGTGAAAAGAGTGAACTACAGAGGAAATACCTTTTCTGACCACTCATTGGCTAAGCTCCCTGTATGCCACTGGTAATATTCTTAGTAACTTGGGTAATAAGAATCCAAAAAGGTGATGTAGGGTTTTTCCACCACACTTCTGGAGATAAAAATGAAGGTCCACTGCTGAGGGCTAAGATATGTCATATCTTGCCCCACCCAGTTTGGCTCAGTGGATAATACCTCAGCCTGACAACCACAGGGTCTGGGTTCAATTCTGACCAAGGGCATGTACCTAGGTTACAGGCTCCTCCCTGGCCAGGGCCCAGGTCAGGGTTCATGCAGGAGGCAGCCACTCAAAGTGTTCCTCTCACTTTGATGTTTCTCTCTGTCTTTCCCTTTCTCTTCTACATTCTCTAAAAATCAATGGAAACATATCCTCAGCTGAGGAAAAGAAAGAAAGAAAGAAGAAGAAAGAAAGAGAGAGAGAGAGAGAGAGAGAGAGAGAGAGAGAGAGAGAGAGAGAGAGAGAGAGAGAGAGAGAAAGGAAGGAAGGAAGGAAGGAAGGAAGGAAGGAAGGAAGGAAGGAAGGAAGGAAGAAAGAAAGAAAGAAAGAAAGAAAGAAAGAAAGAAAGAAAGAAAGAAAGAAAGAAAGAAAGAAAGAAAGAAAGAAAGAAAGAAAGGAAAAGGGAAGGAAAGAAAAGAAAAGAAAAGAAAAGAAAAGAAAAGAAAAGAAAAGAAAAGAAAAGAAAAGAAAAGAAAAGAAAAGAAAAGAAAAGAAAAGAAATGTCATATCCTATGAAAGACACATCTTGAAAATGCCTAAAGAAAGTTGTCATTTTTTTCATGGTGAAGGGACTGGAGTCCATGTTGATGAAAACACCTTGGTGGCTGAGGTTACTGGCAGTGGCTGCAGCAGCGGGGTGATGGGGCTGGTGCCTGCCCCTGATCAGCCCGGTCGCCTCCCACAAAGGGAGGCCAGATTGTGGCTTAGGCCCTATCCCCAAGGGCTCCCAGTATGTGAGAGGGAGCAGGCTGGGCTGAGGTACCTCCCCTTAGTGCACAAATTTTGTGCACCAGGCTCCTAGTCTGGAATAAAAAAAGACTCCAAATAACTGCAGCAATCCTGAGGAAGAATAACCAAGTTGGAGGGATCTCAATACCAACCTGAATTACAAAGTCACTGTTTTCAAAACTGCCTGGTACTGGCACAAGAACAGACCTATAGATCAATGGGATAGAATAGAGAGCCCAGAAATTTACCTGAACCACTATGCTCAATTAATATTTGACAACGGAGGCAAAACATACAATGGAGTCAAGACAGTCTCTTCAATAAATGGTGTTGGAAAAATTGGACAGATACATGCAAAAATAATGAAACTAGACCACCCTCTTATACCATACACAAAAATAAACTCAAAATGTATAAAAAACTTAAACCTAAGATGGGAAACCATAAAACTACTAGAGGAATCCAAAGGCAACAAAATCCCAGACATATGCCAAAGCAATTTATTCACTGACTAGAGACTGGTTTCATGAAAAGATTCGTGCAATAGGCCTTCCCTTTCCCTGGCTGCCAGCACCTGTTTTCCTCCAGGACCCAGGACCCAGGCCTTCACTCTGGCCAGAGGTGCCTCCAAACCTCTCACGGCTCTGGCAGCCGGAGGCGCCTCCAAGCCTCTCGCGGCTCCGGTGGCCAGAGCCACCTTCATTCTTCACTCCGCCGCTTCAGGTCTACATATGAAAATTAACCACTATCTTTGTTGGTGGTTAATTTGCATAGCTCTCTGATTAGCCAATGGGAGGCATAGTGAAGGTATGCTCAATTTCAATCTTTGTCTATTATTAGATAGGATACTGCTGCTAGATCATTGGAAACTAAAGAGAAAATAAACAAATGGGACTACATCAAAATAAAAAGCATTGTACAGCAAATGAAACCATCAACAAAACAACAAGAAAACCCACTGCATGTGAGAACATATTTGCCAGTGTTATCACTGATAAGGGTTTAATGTCAAGCATTTTCAGGGAACTCATGCAACTTAACAAAAAGAAGACAAACAACCCAATAAAAAAATGGGCAACTCACCTAAACACATACTTTTGAAAGAAGACATACAAAAACATGCTCAAAGTCACTAATCATACGAGAAATGCAAATTAAAATGACAATGCGGTACCATCTCACACCTGTCAGAATGGCTATCATCAAGTCAATAAATGACAAGTGCTGGCGAGGATGTGAAGAAAAAGGAATCCTCGGGTACTGCTGGTGGGAATGCACTGGTGCAGCCACTGTGGAGAACAGAATGGAGTTTCCTCAAAAAACTAAAAATGTGGATTAGAAAACTGTGGTACATCTACATGATGGAATACTATACTGCTGTAAAAAAGAAACAACTCTTACCATTTGCAACGGCATGGATGGAACTGGAGAGTATTATGGTAAGTGAAATAAGCCAGTCAATGAAGGAAAAATACCACATGATCTCACTCATTCATGGATAATAGAGACCATTATAAACTTTTGAACAATAATAGATACAGAGGCAGAGCTGCCTCAAACAGATTGTCAAACTGCAGCAGGAAGGCCGGGGAGGGTTGTGGAGCAGGAGGGAGGGGGGTAAGAGATCAACCAAAGGACTTGTATGCATGCATATAAGCATAACCAATGGACATAAGACACTGGGGGGTAGGGGAGGCCAGGGGATTGTCAAGGGTGGGGAAAAATAAAGGTCACATATGTAATACCCTTTGTAATACTTTAAGCAATAAAAAAAAACTAAAAATGGAACTTCCATTTGATCCAGTAATCCCACTTATAGGAATATATCCCAAGAAGCTAGAAACACTAATCAGAAAGGATATATGCACCCCTATGTTCATAGCAGCATAATGCACCATAGCTAAGATTTGGAAACAGCCTAAGTGCCCATCAGCAGATGAGTGGATTAAACAATTGTGATACATCTACACAATGGAATACTGTGCTGCTGTAAAAAGGAAGGAAATTCTACCCATTACAACAGCATGGATGGAGCTGGAGAACATTATGCTAAGTGAAATAAGTCAGTCAGAGAAAGATAAATATCACATGCTCTCACTCATTTGTGGATTATAACGAACAACATAAACCAATTAAAAAAAAATAGATCCAGAGACAGAGAAACCTCAGAGGGAAGTTAGGGGAGGGTGAGGATAAGGGGGAGAGATCAACCAAGAGGCTTGTATGCATGCCTATAAGCCTAGCCAATGGACACAGACAACAGAGGGTGAGGGTAGTGGCAGTATTGGGGGTGGGGGAGCAATAGAGGGATAACCACACCTTAATCAATAAAAATAAATAAATAAATAAGAAGGTGATTAAAAATACAGTATATATGAAAATTTTTAAAACTTAATTTTGATTGTTAATATTACAGATGTCTCCACTTCTCTTTCTTTACCCACTTCCACCCAACACCCACAACCCCTTTATCCTGGCCCATCAGCATAATACTGTCTAGGTCTACATGTTATGCATATATGTTGTCAAAGGTAACGCCTTCTCCTTTCTTTATCCAGTGTCCCCTTACTCCCTCCCCTCTGACATCTGTTAGTGTGACTCATGGATCCATGCCTCTGTTCTGTTTTGTTCATCTGCTTATGTTGTGCACTAAATTCCACAAATAAGTGAGATGATATGGTGTCATTCTCTGTCTTACTTCATTTAGCATAATAATATCAAGGTTCACCCTGGTGTCACAAAATGTAAGAATTTCCTCTTTTGAGTAAATGTACCACAGCTTTTATTGTCCACTCATCCAATGGTAAATACTTGGGCTGTTTCTATATCATAGCTATCTATATATAAAATAAAAGTCTAATATGCTAAATCTCTGGTTATCCGTTCAACCAATCAAAGCATAATATGCTAATGATATGCTAAGGCCGCTCAACCGCTTGCAATGACATGCACTGGCCACCAGGGGGCAGATAGTAGACTGATCAAGCAGTCGCTATGATGTGCACTAACCACTAGGGGGCAGATACTCTGACTGGTAGTAGCATCTGGCTGATCGGGACTGAGCGAGATGGGCTGGGCATGCCCTGTAGTCCTCCCACAGTCCCTCCCTGGCTGAACAACCTCCTAGGTCACTACCCGGCCTTGATAGTGCACTGGTGGGGTCCCTTGGCCTGGCCTGCACCCTCTCGCAATTCAGGACCCATCAGGTGATGTTGAATAGTTAGTTTTGGCCTGATCCCACAGGCTAGGCTGAGGGACACCACTGGTACACGAATTTGTGTACCGGGCCTCTAGTCTATATATAAAAAGCCAGTGTCCGTGATGACCAGGACCACCAAACGACTGTTCCCCACGAGGTGCATTAAGTACCTCTCCCTCCCCCCGGGCCTGTGAGCTGCAGCAGTGGGGCAGGAATGGCAGCTCTCTAGTAGTGGTGGGGCAGGTGGCTCTAGCGTGCTGCAGGGTGGGGCAGCCATGAGCCCTGGTGGCTGAGAATTTCAGGGCTCAGTGAGCTGTGAGCCCCGGTGGCTGCAAGGCCCTGGGGGATCTATATTTATCAGCTAATATCATGCCTCCATTCTATTTAGTTCATTTTCTGGCAATTTCTCCTATTTTTCCTTTGGGGTTGTTTGGTGTTTTTTTTTTTGTCCCCCCATTTTTGCTGTCTCTTCTGGCACTGGGCACCTGCTTGGGGTTTAAAATGCTGAATACCCTATCAGGCCAATGGTCTGGAAATTGTTAACCCAGAGGCTGGGTCTGCCTTGAGTCTCATGCCTTTATTGCCTCAGTTCTGAGTTGTGCTTCCTTTCCCCACAAATTTGGTTCTTCAGTTCTCTGCTTCAGATGCTCAGGGTGGCTTGAGTGCATGAATGGTTTCTGTGATGTATGCAATTCTCTGTGAAGATCCAGAGAACTTTGGCATAAAATTAACTGTGCAGCACTGCACCCATGATGGGGTGGCATCTCCAGTCTCTCTGAAAGCACCTTTGCAGACTGGTGCTGTGGCCCATTGCTAGTTACACCAAATTGCTCCTGTTCACCCTGGGATTACTTTTCTAGATCATGCACTAAATTGCTCTGAGAAGCCCCTACCAGACTGTCCCAGGGGCCTGAATGGAAAGGGCACAGTAAGCGTTCTCATGTGGCGTGGAGTGGGGCATGTGCTGGGGTTCTTCAGCTAACCCAAGAAGCAAGTTCCTGGGCCCACAGTGGAGCAGGAGTGGGCAGCTCTGGGTCACACAATCAGAGCTCCTGAACTCATTAGCCCAGACTGTAGATCTACCTTGAGTTGCACATCTTTATTGTCTTTGCTGTGAGTTGTACCCCTTCTCTCATGGCTTCAGTTCCTCAGTTATCCACTTCAGATACTTGGGGTATAGGGGGAATGTACGAAGTTCTTCTGGTGTGTGACTCCTTGTGAGGGCCAAGAGTCCTCTGGCATGCAATTTACTGTGAAGCTTCCACATCTACGGCAGGTTGGTGACTTAGGTCTCTCTGACAGCACACTTGCAGTATGGTTCTATGACCTGGGGCTGGGTGCACTGGATCACATTGGCAGCTCTGTCCTGGGGCTGGGGATGGGAAACGTGCTGGGAAGAAGCTTTGTCCTGGAGCCAGGGCACACCCCAGGCAGCCACAAAATTCAAATTCTTATATATCAAAATATAATACTTTTATATTTCCCTAATCACTATATTTTTACATTGGATTTTGGATTATTATGCATAGCTTACTTTGAAAATCACAAATTTTCTACATATTTGTGTTTAATCTACTGTAAAATAAAGATTCCAAAGAATTCTATCTCATTTTTTGACAATATTGTTTATTTTTTAAGTGATCTAGGTTGTTTTTAATATGTGTGTGTGTGTGTGTGTGTGTGTGTGTAATATATATATACACATTTGGTCTATTTTCATGTTCTTACTGGTTGACTTCATTCCCTCATTTCAGAAAAGATCTAAATTGGTATTTCTTTAAAATAACTTTTAAACCAATTTTATTCATCTTTGAGTGTGGCCCTTTTATGTGTTTTTCAGGATATGTGTGAATACTTGATTTTATTAAATGTGTAGTAGTGTTGAAAGGTGGAAAAGTGCTCTCAAGACTTTTCTGAGATGCAGAGTTATTCTGATGGATTTTTCAGTTGATTTTTCAAGATTTTAAACATTTACTTGATCAAATTATCATTTTATATTAGTTTCTGCTTTGAGATTTTTATATCTAATCCTATATAATAAAAGGGTAATATGCAAATTGACCCTAATGGCAGAACAACTGGTTATTATGATGAGCACTGACCACCCGGGGAAGACGCTCAATGCAGGATCTGCCTCCTGGTGATCACTGCACTTCCACATGGGGAGTGCCGCTCAGCCAGAAGCCAGCTAATGGCTGGCCAGCACAGGGAGCAGGTCTAAGCCATTAGTTGGATATCTTCCAAGGGCTCCCAGGCTGCCAGAGTGATGTCTGACTGCCAGCTTAGACCTGATCCCTCAGGAAGCGGGCCTAAGCTGTCAGGTGGACATCCACCAAGGTGTCCCGGACTGCTAGAGGGCGCAGGCCGGGCTGAGGGACCCCCACTCCCAAGTTCACAAATTTGTGTGCACCAAGCCTCTAGTAGGTAATATAAGAAAGTTGATTTTATATCTGAAATTACACATTTAGAGTTTGAGATATGAATATTTAGTTTCATAGCTTTAAATGAAAATTTTATTTTGTGTAGATTTCTGGTACTCACAAAACCCAATGTTATATATTGATTCAAATAGTTCAGCTAAATATGTAAACAGCACTTTTTTAAAATCAAGATTTAGGGAGGAAGCCCAGACTAACTAAAAATTGATTATTTTCCTGGGACTACATCGAACTTCCTACTCCAGTTCTCCATTTCATGATCACTGGCTTTAATCTCAATCAATACCTGCGTCTGACCCTTCAAATTTTTGCTTTTTGTTATAGTGTGAATCTTTTACTCCATTACAGGTGCTTTTGCATCTGTTCATGATAATTCAGAAGATTAGAAAATAAATGCTTAACTTCTGGAAAATTTATTTCTACTAATTGTTAATTATCAATTTAATTTTCACATACTTTTTAATTTAATTAATTTAACCTATTTAAAGCATTTTATTATTAATTATTATTAATATTATTTTATCTGATTTGCAGTTTAGGAAATTGATAACTAATAAAGAAAATTATTTTGTTTTATTTCTTCTGAGAAATGTCAACCTCATCTTCTGTCCAAATTTCTGATGTGTATTTCATGTTTTATTCACTTATAAATATTTTATAATTTATAAACCTTTGGCATTTAAAATATCTTATAAATACATTTTTGTTGAATTATTTGTAGTTTACTTTGACCATTTTATAATCTCTACAATTGTTTTATCATATGCAAATAATCTAACTTTATGTAACTGTATTTTTCCATGTTATGCTGAGACTTAAATGTAACATACCTAGAAATTGTAATCATGCAAAAATTTATTTAATCTGATCTTTTCTCATTCTTCCTTTATGATCCAACTAAACTTCATTCAGCACACCAATTCACCTACCCTCAGCTCTTTTGCATGTCCACTCCCTTAATCACTAAGCTCTCAGGACAATGATTTTCTGGTCAGCATTAAGCACTAAAGAAACAGGTCTGTTGATTAAAGAGACACAGTTTTTGTTACACTAAATATAATATCTAGGCCTCAGTTGTGTTTCAAATCCAGACCCAGATAAATGCAACAACCCCAAAGAAAATACTTTTAAAAACCAGACTGAGAAAATCCATGGTAGACAGAGGGCCAGATGCCTTCTACAGTTATTGGAAACCAGAACCCTAATTTCATCATGATTAATGACTTCCCCCTATTAATTAATGCCCTCAAACCTAATGGAAAGCCAATTCATTGAGCATGAACTGACGTGTGACTCTGGACTTGGCATCATTTCGTTTACTTGGGCTTGGGCACGGTAGCTTTTTCTTAGCTGATCTTTAAAGTTTTCAGAAAGGAACTGTGGTCTGTATTTTGTTAACTCACTATGTATAGAGGAACTAAGGTCTACATCCACCTAGTGCACCAGCTTACTGACATCACTTTTCAGTACATTCAATAAATCACTTACTATGATTATTTCAGAACAAATAGTACCCAGGAAATAACTGATAGTAAGAAGATAGCTATGGTACTATGTGAATATACTGGTGATTTTTGATTAGTTTTAATATAAAAGCTAAAATGTCATTCACAGGTAAAAATTAGAAAACAAATTAAACAAATACTAAAAATTAAATGATGCTTCCTCATTGTATGATAGTTATTATAAATAATAAATATTTAAATTTTTTAGAACAATAATAAAATGGAAATGTGTATACACTATAAAATAATTATAACCAAAGCAAGCCAATTAAATATGTGAAAGAAGTGTAATTCTAAAACTTAATATATAAAAACTGTTATAGTTCAAGAGTCATATAACTAGTAGAGACCCAATGCACAAAATATGTGCAAGGGACTCAGTCCTCGCAACCATGGTTGCTGCCTCAGCCCTCGCAGCCTCAACTTCCTACAGAAGGTCTTTAGGCTGTCCAGCCTTTTATTATTATAGACTAGAATTCTGATGCATGAAATTCATGCAAAAGTAGGCCTTTCTTCTCCTGGCTGTTGGCACAAGCTGCCCTCTGGCACCTGGGACCTGGGCTTCCCTCTGGCCCCAGCTTTATCTAGGTCAGTGGTTCTCAACCTGTGGGTCTCGACCCCTTTGGGGTCGAACAGCCCTTTCACATCCATCAGACCATCAGAAAACACATATATAATTACATATTGTTTTGTGATTAATCACTATGCTTTAATTATGCTTTAACAATGAAATTGGGGGTCACTACAACATGAGAAACTGTATTAAAGGGTCGCAGCATTAGGAAGGTTGAAAACCACTGATCTAGATGGATGTCCGGAATGTGGATTGCAAAAAGCTTCAATTTCCATAGATACATAGGTTTATTTCAATAGTCTCTACATGCTGAATACAAAGGGCTGAAATAAATGAATAATAATTAACATAAAATAATAGAATATTTTAATACAAATTAATATTTTTCTTGAAAATTAGCTTACCAGAATAACTGCACAAATTAATAAGTGTAAGGCAAATAAACCTACTTTTCTTGTTCTCTGAAAGTGAAATATTTCATGCTGTGCCCACCGAAAAAGTCAGTACAAGATTAATGACATGGCAATTAGCTGCTAAAATACTCCCTGCTAGTATTAGTGGAGGTAAATGGTGTGCCTGTGTGTAAGGTGTGTAAGTGAAATGAATGTAACATGATTATAGTAATCAGTCATCAGCAAACATTGTAGTTCATTATTAATAATTATGTATAACAGAATATTATAAAAATTATGTTACAAAAGATTTATTAAAATATTTCTTACATACCGTTATATTTGCTGCATCTCAAAAATATTTATTGTGGGAAGATTCAAGATGGCTGCCCATGGGACAGGCTGCAAGATAGTGTGTGAGTGAGAGAACAAAAGGAGAGTGAGTGGATGTGCGGGGAGTGTCCATTTGTGAGTGAGGGACAGCTATATTCCAAGGGACTGTTGGGGACTTCTGGACAAGCTCCCCTGGCCAGCCAGCCTCTACTGCTGCTGAAATCTCTCCCAGAGCAGCAGGCTCTGCCACAAAGACTGCATCATCTTGAAGGTGACGCCTCGGATACCTCCCGAGATCCTACGACCACAACACCCAGAAAACCAGCTCTGGTGCAGTTCATTCCCCCAACCCAGTATTAAGTGAGGAAGGGAAAACAAAATGTATATACTGGGTAGAGAGAACTTTTAGCCCTGAATGTCAATACAGAAACACGGCAACCCAGGGGTTGAAGCTCAAATTGACTCTTGTGTAAATACAACTAAAGGCAGGCTGAGAAACAAAGAATTTCTGTCTGCTTGAAAACAGGGTTGTGGCTTACAACACAAAGAGGTGGTGGATCGCGGGGAACTTCAGTACCATCCTGACTATCTGACAGGAAACAGACATGCCAAACAGAATAGTAGAGGAAGCAAATCACCCTCTCTACTGCACATAATTATTTTTTTTAACTTTTACTTAAGAAACTAATTTTTTTCCTCACTTGATTTTACCTTTATTATATTTTTAATTATTATTATTGCTACTATTATTTTACCTTCTTTTAAAGTTTTAATTTATTTTTTATTTATTTTATTTTATTTTTGAATTAGTGTTCTACATTCTATTTTCATTTTTCCTTTAGCATTATTTTACTCTATCTCAATTTTACCTTTATGGCAACACTCTCTTCCTCACTTTTCCTCTTTAGTTGTTATATTTCTCTTATCTTATTCCTGCCTTAGTTTTTCTCTGTCCTTTCTTTTTACCCCCTTTTAAATATTTATCCTACTTACATATCTAATTTCCACTCCCCTGCTCCAAGTCCATACACACTTCACTCTTCTCTTTCTTTACTATACAATTTTTTCTCTCTTTCCTTTTTTCTTTGTTTTTGTTTTATGTTTTTTTTTTGTTTTGTTTTGCCTGCTACATTCTCTCTGTCCTGTTGTTGTTTGTTTGATTGTTGATGAGTTGGGTTTTTTTTTCTTATTCTTTTTTTTTTTTTTGCTTGTTTTTTCTCTCCTCGTGTGTTATCTTCTATGAATAGTTTAAATAATCCCAATCACCAACTCAGGCCTATCTACTCTTTATTCTCCTGTTCCAATATTTTATGTTTTTTTACTTTTCATCTTATATACTCATTCTTTTTCTACCTCATCTACACTGAATTGTGGCTATTTCTCCATTCATTCAATTCCTTGACCTTACCTTCTGGAAATAAGCTCTGCCCCCTCAGATTCATGTGGGTGTTTGTTGTTTGGGTGTTTGCTGTTTGCATTTTTTGAATTAGTTGTTGTTTGTAGCTTGCATTCATCTCTGGGTGTTTGTTATTTGCATTTTTTGGATTGGTTGTTATTTTATTGGAGTCTTCTCCCCATACACATATATTTTCCCCCTTCTCTTTTATTCTCATTCTTTTCTCTCTAACATTTTTCTTTCTCTCAATATTATTTTTGCACACAATTTTTTTAAAAAAATATCCTCTAATTCTCTTTTCTCTGATGATCATCTTTATTTGGGGATATTATATTGTGAATACATCTGTGTCCAATGCCTTGTGCATTGAGCCTTGTTGTGTTGTATTTTGTGCTTTTAAGTCAATGCAGGAGAGAGAGAGCTACATAAACAGAAACTCTGAGAGGAGCAAACATGGGGAGACAAAGAAACAACCCTCATACAAAAGAAAATGAGACATCACCAGAAAAGTAAATGAAATGAAGGCAAGCAATATGTCAAAGAAAGAATTCAGAGCAATGGTCATAAGGACATTGAAAAAGTTGGAAGACAAATTCAACAATATGTGTAAGAACCAAGGGGAAATGAAGAAGAACCAAGAAGAAATGAAAAATGACATTGCTGCAATAAAGAACTCAATAGAAAGCATCAATAGTAGACAAGAAGAAACAGAAGATCACATCAGTGACCTAGAAGACAAGGTAGAGATACTACAAAAGCAGAGCAGCATCTAGAAAAAAACCTAAACAACAGAAGGAGAGCCTAAGGGAATTTTGTAACAACACAAAACAAAACAATATCCCCACAATAGGGGTCCCAGAAGAAGAGGAAACTGAGCAAGGACTGGAAAACCAGTTTGAAGATATAATGACTGAAAACTTCCCTGATATAGGAGAAAAAAAACCTCACACAAGTCAAAGCAGCTCACAAAGTCCCCCAAAAATTAACCCCAAAAGATCAACACAAAGACACATTATAATTAAACTGGCAAATACCAATGACAAAGTAAGAATCTTAAAGGCAGCCAGAGAGAGACAGAAAGTTATCTACAAAGGATTCCCCATCAGACTTCTCAACAGAATTCTCAACAGAAACACATCAGGTCAGAAGGGAATAGAATGAAATATACAAAGTCATGCAAAGCAAGAGAATGGAATGAAATATACAGTCATTGAAAGTCTGAATCCAAGAATACTGTACCCAGCAAGTCTATCAATCAAAATTGAGGGTGAAATCAGGAGCTTTACAGACAAAAAAGGATGAAGGGAGTTTATTACCACCAAGCCAGCAATGCAAGAAATGCTAAAGGGTCTTCTGTAAAAGGAAGAAAAAGGAAGGGAAGAAGGAACGCAGGCATAAAGAATAAAAATGGTGAAAACAAGTAGCTATCAATAATAACTTTAACTGTAAATGGATTAAATACCCTAATAGAAAGAAATAGCGTAGCTGAGTTCTTAAGGAAACATGACCCATACATCTGCTGTCTACAGGGAATCACCTCAGAACAAGGGACACACATAGACTGATGGTGAAGAGATAGAAAAAGCTTTTACAGATGAATAGAAGTGAAAAAGAAGTAGCAATACTTATATCTGACAAATTAGACCTCAAAGTGAAGGACATAACAAGCGATAAGGAAGGACACTTCATAATACTAAAGGGAGCAATTCAACAAGAAGATATACCTCTGGTAAATATATATGCACCCAATAAAGGAGCACCCAAATACATAAAAAAAAACTTTTGGAGAATATTAAGGGAGAGATTGACAGCAATATAATTCTAGTAGGGGACTTTAACACCTCACTAACACCACTGGACAAATCCTCTAAACAAAAAATCAGCAAAGAAACATCAATCCTAAATGACACACTAGATAAGATGGAATTAATTGACATCTTCAGAACATAACAACCAAAAACCACAAAATATACATTATTCTCAAGTGCACATCAGTCATTTTCAAAGATAGACCACATATTGGGACACAAAGTCTCTTCAAATTCAAGAAGATAAAATCATATCAAGCAGCTTCTCAGATCACAATGGCATAAGACATGAAATCAACAACAATAAAAACAATTAAAAAATCAAACAGCTGGAAGCTAAATAGCATGCTATTTAACAATAACTGGGTTACCAAAGAGATCAAAGAGAAAATAAAAAGCATCATGGCAACAAACAACAATGAAACTACAAAAATGCAAAATATATGGGACACAGTCTTTAGAGGGAAGTTCATAGCTCTAGAGGCCTATATCAAAAAAACCAAGAAAAAATGGTAATAAATTATCTAACTCTACAACTCAAAGAGTTAGAAAGAGGGCAATAACAACAACAAAAAAGCCCAGTGTAAGCAGAAGAAAGGAATTAATAAAGATCAGAGCAGAGGTAAATGACATAGAGACCAAAAAAATAATAATAATAATAATAAAAAAGATCAACAAAACCAAGAGCTGATTCTTTGAAAGGATAAACAAGATTGATGAACCTCTAGCCAGGATCACCAAGAAGCAAATATACATGACCCAAATAAACAAAATCATAAATGAATGAGATGAAGTAACAGCCGACCACACACAAATACAAATGATTATGAAAAAAATAATATGAACAACTCTATTCTAACAAAATGTACAAACAAGAGGAAATGGACATATTCTTAGAAAAATATAAGCTCCAAAAAGTAAATTCAGGATGAATAAAAAAATCTGAATAGGCCAATAACCACTGAAGAATTGGAAACAGCAATCAAAATCTTCCTGCAAACAAAAGCTATAGTCCAACGGCTTTACAAGGAAGTTCTAACAAACATTTAAAGAAGAACTAAAACCTATCCTACTCAGACTATTCCAAAAATAAAAAATCAAGAGGAAGGCACACTTTCAACTTCTTTCTATGAAGCCAGAATTACCCTAATCCCAAAACCAAATAAAGACACCACAAAAAGAGAACTACTGGCCAATATCCTTGATGAACATAACTGCTAAAACCTTCAACATAATTCTAGCAAATCAGATTCAGCAATACATTATAATGGTCATACTCCATGACCAATTGGGATTTATTCCAGGGATGCAAGGATGGTACAATATCCACAAATCAATAAATGTGATACATCACATAAACAAACTGAGAGACAAAAATCACATAATATCAATCAATGCAGAAAAAGCATTTGACAAAATCCAACACCCTTTCTTGATAAAAACTCTCAGCAAAGTGGAAATAGAGGGATCATACCTTAATATAATAAAATCCCTATATGAAAAACTACAGCTAAAATTATACTTAATGGGCAAAAACTAAACTCATTTCCCCTAAGAACTGGAACAAGACAGGGATGCCCACTTTCACCACTCCTGTTTGACATAATGCCAGTAGTGATAGCCATAGTGATCAGACAAGAAGAAGAAATAAAAGGCATCCAAATTGGAAAAGAAGAAATAAAACTGTTGTATTCACAGATGACATGGTACTATAAATAGAAAACCCCAAAGACTCCATCAAAAAATTGCTAGACTTAATAAATGAATTTGGCAATATAGCAGGATACAAAGTCAACATCCAGAAATCTGTGGCCTTTTTATACACCAACTAGAGGCCCAGTGCACAAAAATTTGTGCACTCAGGGGGAGGGGGGCCCCTCAGCCCGTCCTGTGCCCTCTAACAGTCTGGGACCCCTCGGGAGATAACGACCTGCTGGCTTATGCCTGCTCCCAGGTGGCAGAGGGCAGGCCCAATCCCTAGGTGCAGCCCCTGGTTGGGCTCAGAGCAGGGCCGATTGGGGAGTTGGGGTACCACCCACTGTCACACACAGAGCAGGGTGGATCAGGGGGTTGGGGCGTCACCACTGTCACACTCTGGGCAGGGCTGATGGGGCGGTTATGGCCCTACCCTGTCACACACAGAGCAGAGCCCGTGGGGGTGGGGGGGTTTGGGGCGCCGCACCCTGTCACACACAGAGCAGGGCCGATCAGAGGGTTGGGGCACCGCACCCTGTCACACATAGAGCCGCAGGGTGATCAGGGGGTTGGGGAGCTCCCCCCTATCAGGCACAGAGCAGGGCTGATCAGAGGGTTTGGGCACCTTCCCCTGTCATGACCAGAGCAGGGCAGATAGGGAGGTTGTGGCTCGCCCCCTGTCACACACAGAGCCACAGGGCGATCAGGGGGTTTGGGCGCTGCCCCCTGTCATGCTGATCCCGGTGCCGGGAGGCCTCTCAGCTCCGCTGATCCTGGTGCTGGGAGGCCTCGCGGCTCCACTGATCCTGGTGCTGGAAGGCATATTACCCTTTTACTATATAAGATAGAGGCCTGGTGCATGGGTCGGGGTTGGCTGGTTTGCCCTGAAGGGTGTCCTGGATCAGGGTGGGAGTCCCAACTGGGGTACCTGGCCAGCCTGGGTGAGGGGATGATGGCTGTTTGCAGCTGGTCACACAACCTTCAGGGTGGGGTTCCCCACTGGGGTGCCTGGCCAGTCTGGGTGAGGGGCTGAGGGCTGTTTTCAGGCTGGCGGGTGACTGAAGCTCCCAACTGCTCCTTTTTTTCTTTTTTCCTTTATTCTTGGCCAGCTTTAGCTCTGGCTCCAGCTCTGAGGCCTCTGCTGCTGAAAGCAGGTATCTGGTTTGTTTGGGTTCTATAATCGAAACACTGCATCAACTCCAGCTCTGAGATCCCAGTTGGCTAAAAGCAGGTTTCTGGGGTTTTGTTTAGCTTCTATATTTGTAACAATGTTTCAAACTGCAGGCTCAGAGGCCGGCAAGGCAGGCGGGGAACGTTGGAGTCCTCCGTCACTGAAGCAAGCAAGCCTCATGTTAGCTTCAAGCTGCCTGGCTGCCGGCCGCCATCTTGGCTGGCAGTTAATTTGCATATCACTCTGATTAGCCAATGGGAAGGGTAGCAGACGTATGTCTAATTACCATGTTTCTCTTTTATTAGGTAGGATAATTAACTCCAAGAAAGAAAAATGAAAAAAAAAAAAAACCCATTTACCATTGCACCAAAAAAAAAAAATTAAGATACCTAGGAATTAACTAAGGATGTAAAAGACCAGTACTCAGAAAACTCTAGGACATTGAAAAAGAGATGGAGACATAAACAGATGGGAGAACATACCATGTTCATGGATTGATAGAATCAATGTCATTAAAATGCCCATACTACCCAAAGCAATCTTCAGATTCAATGCAATCCCCATTAAAATATCAATGGCGTATTTCAAAGATCTAGAACAAACTCCAAAAATTCATCTGGAATTAAAAAAAAAAAGACCTCAAATAGCTGCAGCTATCCTGAGAAAGAAGAACAAAGTTGGAGTTCATAGCAGCACCCCTATGTTCATTACCATAGGGGTAATAAAGCTATATTACCAAGCCACGTTTCTCAAAGCTGCCTGGTACTGGCACAAGAATAGAACCCAGAACCCAGAAATCAACCCAAGCCATTATGCTCAGTTAATATTTGACAAAGGAGGAAAGAGCATACCATACAGTCAAGACAGTCTCTTCAATAAATGGTGCTGGGAAATTTGGACAGATACATGAATAAAAAAAAAATGAAACTAGATCACCAACTTACACCATACACAAAAACAAACTAAAATGGCTAAAGGACTTGAATGCAAGATGGGAAATCATAAAAAGCCTACAAGACTCCATAGGGAGAAAAATAGCAGGAATATGTTGCAGCAATGTCTTTACAGACACAGCTCCTAGGGCAATGGATTCTAAGGAGAAAATAAACAAATGGGACTACATAAAAATAAAAGACTTCTGCACAGCAAAAGAAACCATCAACAAAACAACAAGAAAAGCACTGCATGGGAAAACATATTTGCCAATGATATTTTCAATAAGGGTTTAATCTTCAAAATTTACAGAGAACTCATACAACCAAACAAAAGGAAGATAAATGACCCCATCAAAAAATGGGCAAAGGATCTAAATAGACACTTTTTGAAAAAGGACTTACAGAAGACCCAGAGACAAATGAAACATGCTCAAAGTCACTAATCATCCCAGAGATGCAAAACAAAATAACCATGAGGGACCCTCTCACATCTGTCAGAATGGCTATCATCAACAAATGAACAAACGACAAGTGCTGGCAAGGATTTGGAGAGGAAGGAACCCTCCTGAACTGCTGGTGGGAATACAGACTGGTGCAGCCACTGTTGAAGATAGTATGGAGTTTGCTCAAATAGTTGAGAATGGAACTCCTATTTGACCCAGCAATCCCACATCTAGAACTATATCCCAAGAAACTAGAATCACCATTCAGAAAGGATATATGCACCCCTATGTTCATAGCAGCACAATTTACAATAGCTAAGATTTGGAAACAACCTAAGTGCCCATCAGCAGATGAGTGTATTAGAAAGCTAATACACTACACAATGAAATACTATTCTGCTATAAAAAGAAGGAACTTTTACCATTTGCAACAGCATGGATGGAACTGAAAAGCATTATGCTAAGTGAAATAAGACAGCCGGAGAAAGGAAAATATCTCACTCATATGTCAGACATCATAACCAACCTAATTTGATGAACAAGAATAGATTCAGAGACAAATGATAGGGCGGGGAGGGGGATGTTAGAGAGCAACCAAAGGACTGGTATGCATGCATATTAGCATAACCACTGGACACAGACACTGGGGTGGTGAGGGCTTGCCCGGGGTGGGAATGACTGGGTGGGGTGGTCAATTGGGGGAAAAAAATACATATGTAAAACTTTAGACAATACATAAAAATAAATAAAGAAAAAAAATTATTGTGGGACATATGCAGCTTATGGGCCATAAGTTTGACATGGTTGCTATAGAATGATGAGATAAAAGGAATATTTTATGGTATTAATTCTTTGTATTTAGGAATATAATCTATACTTCCACCATTGTGTCTTCTTTTCTTGTTGTTTTTAATATTCTGAGTACAGTCTTTTACATGTTGAGTTAAATGTATGTCTATGTAAATTACTTTTATATCAATTGTAAATGGAATTTTTCTTAATTTTCCTTTCTAATAGTTTATTATTGACTAAAGGCCTGGTGCATGAAATTCATGCAGAGGGGTTGTGGTGTCCCCTCAGCCCAGCCTGCACCCTCTCCAATCAAGGACCCCTTATGGGATGTCTGACATCCCTCTCACAATCCTGGACCACTGGCTCCAAATCACTCACCATCCTGCCTTCCAAGTCGCCGGTAACTGTCCCCCCACATACAGATGGCCTGATCACCCCTCACTGCCTCTGTGGGCTGGCCTGATCACCCCTAACTGCCCCCTGATCCTGGCCCGGTCACCCCCAACTGCCCCCTCCCTGCCAACCTGGTTGCTCCTAATTGCCCCCCTTGCTGGCCTGGTTGCCCCCAACTGCCCCACCTGCCAGCCTATTTGCTTCTCACTGCCCCCATGCCAGCCTCATTGCCCCCAACTGCCCCTCTCTGCCAGCCTTGTCATCCCCAGCTGCACCCCCCCTGCAGCCAGCCTGGTTTCCCCTCACACCCCACCCCCCTCTCTGGCCTGGTCGTCCCACACAGCCTTCTGTTCAGTCATTTGGTCGCCCCTCACTCACCCCCCACTAGCCTAGTTGTTGGGGTACAGCCCCGGCGGGTCCAGGGGTTCCCAAAAGTGTGGACGGAGTTGGCAAAGAAGGAATGACATGGAGACAGCGTTCTGTTCATCAGCCTAGCCAGGTTCTCCAGCCAGATTCTGTCTTTATTTTCCTGTTACATCTGTATTTATACCAGTTGATTTTAATCCTATTCATTGTATTCCAAAGGTTAGGGCATTTGTTATCTCCATTCCAAGGTCACTACTCTATTGTTCTGTTAAGCTACAAGGAAGTAACTGAAGGAGATTACCCTAAGTAAAGATTATGTAGTTTAAGTGTGATTGTTCATAGTTAAAGTGATTAATTACCCACCTGACACTTAGTTAAGGGATTTTATTCCCTTCTTTAGTCCTGTTAATCTCTAACTCCAGGGAAAAATCCCCACCTGGGGAAACAACCTTTCTTGGAGAGGTGACCTTGGTTAAAAAACATAGCACTAAGAAGGGGAGCAAACATATTAAGAACAGTATGCCATATACGCCAGGTCCCTTGAAACGTATGCTGTGCAGATGTTTCTTCCCTGCAGAAACTGTGTCAAGTAGCAAGGATGAACCAGCTTCTGGCAAATTCCCCCTTTTTTATTTTTTAAATGATAGCACATGTAAATCAGTGGCCACCTCTCAGATTGGGTTGTTGAAGACTCAGAAGAAGACTGACAAGCAATGATAGTGAGCATAGCAATAAACTTAGTGGATGGAGTGCACACAGAACCTTGTAGAAGGTTGCTGGCCTCTTCAGTCAAGGATTTCAGCTGTCCCCAAGTCAGTGGTTTGGTTTTCCTCGTTGATCTGGCTAGCGGGAGGCATCGCTGGCAACAGGTTTCCCAAAGTGTCAGCGTATTGAACGGCTGGATCAAAGTGTCCATCAGAGCCGAGCTTGATGGTGGTGTCGGTGTCCAGGTAGGAGTAAGCTGTGCCCTCTGGGTCGGCCGATATGGATGATACAGGGGAGGAAGAAGATGAGGCGGAGGTGGAGGGTGGTGTGACATGAAGTCGGACTAGACAATCTGGAATCCACACAGGTGAGTCTGCATCTTGTGGAAATATACAAACTTATCCTCCCCCCCCCCCCCAGGTTAAAAGTACATCAGGTTCCTTCCAGGCTCCAGTAAGTAAGTCTCTCCATTTGACGAGGGCTTTAGGTTTACTTAGATCAGGGTTCCAATGTGTGTACATTGGGCTCAGAATCTACATTTAGTATATTAATTACAAATAGAATATGTTGTAGAACATGATGAGGAGAGGAATACTTAAACTCATTTTCTTGTAAGTTTTGGTAACAAGAGTAATTGGGCAATTCTCTGGTTGGGCTAAATCTGTATAGTTGTGGTGGGCAGGGAAAGTAAAATCTGTATTTTTCCTATAAAGTCTGCATCAACAACTCCTGGGATGACTAAGATCCCCTGTAACGAGGTGAAGCTCCATCCTAATATTAAACCTACAGTTCCCTCAGGCAACGGCCCAGACACACCTGTAGGAATGGCTGCTACCAGTGAGTCTGGGGTTAGTATTGCGTGGGTGGTGGAATGGAGGTCCAATCCTGCACTGCCTGGGGTTTCCCTGAAGAGGTCACTGACTGATTGAAATTTGCAAAGGGGTTGAGGGTTGATGCCCCTATTATTGCAGGGGCCTGGGGCTGGCCCCCTCTCAAGTTTCCTGATTGAGGTGATGGGATAGAATCTCCATGGGAGAGGTTTATAGAATTTAAAGGCTGACCATTTTTATGGTATTTTGATCTACATTCCTTTGCCCAGTGGAATCCTTTCTGACATCAGGGACAAACAGTTTTTGGTACAGGATGGGAGAGGTTTGTAGAATTTAAAGACTGACCATATTTATGGTATTTTGATCTACATTCCTTTGCCCAGTGGAATCCTTTCTGAAATCTGGGACAAACAGTTTTTAGAGGATTAATATTATTCCTTGATGCATTTCCAGGCTGTTGAGGAGCTTGCCATCTGGCCTGAGTATTATTATTTTTAGTTGGGCATTCTCTGCTAAAGTGCCCAGATTGGCCACAAGAGTAGCAGTTCATATTTCCTTTATTACCTGTATTATTGCTGGCTTGTCCTATGCCCTGTACATATTGTGGGTATGTCTCCCCCTTGAGGGCTGCAGCTATAGCTACACCCTGTATAAATGCTGGACTTACATTGGCTAAAATCATTTATAGTTCCCATTCTGCGAATCAGCCTTAATAAAGCCTGACAGGTATTATTAGCATTTCAAAAGCCAGTTGTTTGATTAGGATATCGGCTGCTTCTTCATTAGTGATTACTCGCTTGACTGCCTGTATGAGGAGAGAAAGGAAACCCTGATACCATTCCTCAACTTTCTGTTTAACCTCTGTAAGGGTAGTTGTTTATCCTGCTGTACAAGGTAGGGATTTCCAGGCATTTACCTCACAACTGGTTACTTTAATAAGTGCCTCTTTGGACATATACATTTGCTCCTGAGCCATGATAAAATCACCTTCTCCTAATATCATGTCTAGGGTTATTCCTCCTCTGAAATTTTTGCTAGTGGCTACAGCTCTCTTAGCAAGATCATCATATTCAGTTTTCCATAATAAGTAATCGCCTCCTGAAAGACAGGCTTTACAAACCTGTGACCAATCATAAGGAGCCATCCATTTACTGGCTAGGGCTTCCACCAAGGTTTGTGTGTAAGGAGCTAGAGGTCCATATTCAGAGCAGGCCAATTTTAATTCTTTAAGTATTTTGAAAAGTATAGTCTCCCAGGTGGGGTTTTCGTCCCCTCACTCTCATACATGACTGGAAAGCAGAGTGAGAATCCAAAATCTCCACTAGCTTCAGCTTCTCTTATCGCCCTTTGAAATTTAGACATGGAGCTCATAGGAGCCGGAGGACCTGGTTTAGGCTTCCTTTCTAATTTAGGGAGCCTGATTTGAATGGGAGGGCTTTTCTCCTCTCTACTGACTGGAAAGGACAAAGGGTCATGTTTATGGTATTTATTCTCCTTCCAATCAGTAGGCATAGCTAAATTGCTCTTAGATTGAACTGGAGACAATAATGATGTGTCCTCTCTAGGTGGAGCCAAGGGACTATTTAAAGATTGAGAAAGTTCAACCGTTTCTGCCTCTGGTGCCAAGGTGTCACGAATTAAATTCCAGAGGGAAAGGGTATCTGCCAGGACCTTCTCAGATCTATGGTATCTGTAACAAATCTTTAATTGCTCTCTTACTTCAGTTCAAGTTTCTAAATTAACAGTTCCTTCCTCAGGAAACCATGAACAGACTTCTTGTATAAAACGTTCTGTCTGACTGGGAGTAACCTTAACTTTTCTGGTAGCAAACATATGTGTTAAAAGATCAATACAGAGCCTTCTTTCTTTAGACTCAGTATGGCCTATTTTCTCAATCTAGGTTCTGTACTATCCATCCTCTTACCCTGCTAATCCTCTATAGGGCAGTCTTCAGCACCCTACGGTGGAGTCCTATCTATCCTGAGTGTGTGGGGGAAGGCTTACCTAGGAGAATCCTGTTCGGGCACCAGATGTTGGGGTTCAGCCCCAGCGGGTCCAGGCGTTCCCAAATGTGTGGACAGAGACAGCTTTCAGTTCATCAGCCTAGCCAGGTTCTCCAGCCAGGTTCTGTCTTTATTCTTCTGTTACATCTGTATTTATACCAGTTGATTTTAATCCTATCCATTGTATTCCAAAGGTTAGGGCATTTGTTATCTCCATTCCAAGGTCACTACTCTATTGTTCTATTAAGCTACAATGAAGTAACTGAAGATTATTCTAAGTAAAGATTATGTAGCTTAAGCATGATTGTTTGTAGTTAAAGTGATTAATTACCCACCTGACACTTAGTTAAGGGGTTTTATTCCCTTCCTTAGTCCTGTTAATCTCTAACTCCAGGGAAAAATCCCCACCTGGGGAAACAACCTTTCTTGGAGAGGTGACCTTGGTTAAAACACATAGCACTAAGAAGGGGAGCAAACATATTAAGAACAGTATGCCATATATGCTAGGTCCCTTGAAAAATATGCTGTGCAGATGTTTCTTCCATGCAGCGACTGTGTCAAGCAGCAAGGATGAACTGACTTCCAGCACCTGGTCTCCCCATGCAGCCTGCTTGTTCAATTGATTTGTCATCCCTCACTGAGTTCCCTGCTGGCCTCGTCATAGACAGCCATCTTATGAAGGGGTGAGGGTTAATTTGCATATTACCTCTTCATTATATAGGACTAGTAGCCCAGTGCACAAAATTCATGCACATTAAAAGGGAATTAATTGCCCTTACTGGTTTGGCTCAGTGGATAGAGCATTGGACTGAGGACTCAAGGGTCCTGGGTTTGATTCTGGTCAAGGGAATGTACCTTGGTTGAAGTAACATCCCCAGTGGAGAGTGTGAAGGAAACAGCTGATCGGTGTTTCTCTCTCATCGATGTTTCTCTCTATCCCTCTCCCTTCCTCTCTATAAAAAATCAATAGAATATATTTTTTTAAAGGGAATTAATTAGCAGAGATATTTTAACATGGCTATTTGCCCTTTCTCTATAATAGAAATGTGAGAGATGAAAGATAATTAGTAAAATGTATATGAAAATAATATATAAATTTATTAATAAGTAAACAGTAAGAAAAGCATATAACAGAGGCATGATATAAAAACAACAGTGATGCAAACAATAACTGATAAAGTGATTAAACTTATTCTAATATCTCCCTGTATACCACATTAAGAGTGAAAACACTTCCAGAGTGCTTGACTAATTTCCCTTGTGATGAAGCACTTAGAACTCTAACTGTAACATCACATGCTCTGCAAACTCGAGAGAAAGCAACATATAACTGACCATGTGCAAAAACAGGTTCAGGTAGGAACATGTCTACTCTGTCTAGAGTTTGTCCTTGTGATTTTTTAATAGTCATCAAAAATGCTGGCATCACGGGAAACCGTCATCGAATCAATTTAAATGGGAGGCCAGTGTCAGATGGGAACAAATTAATTCTTGAAAGAACAGCCTCTCCCTCTGCAGATTCTGTTAATACGTCAACTTCAATAATGTTAGGTCATAATCTTTTGATAATAAATCTGGTACCATTACAAAGACCCCATTTACTATTGAGGTTTCTCTATAGCATGATGATTTCACCCACTTTCAATTTTAATTTATGACACAACATTCCTGAAGGAGTAATACTATTCAGAAATTCGATGGGGAAATTTTCTTTGTTTCTTTGTTATGGGGTGGGGCCACAACATCAGTAACAAAGTAACAGAATTAAAACTTTATTGTGGGGAGCCGCTACAGTGTTTTAAATAGGTTCAAGCCTTGGACTGATGAAAGGGCACAGTTCTCTCATTGCCACGTGCAAGTCCCAGCTTGGAGGGCAGGGCACTTCCAGCACAATTATAGCCAACAGCTGTAGTTGTAAGCTTGAATCTATGGTCTGAACACGTGGCCCCACGTGCCTGAGTGATGTGGGCTTGATAGAGTGCAGGTGCATGTAGTTGAGTAGGATTGAAACCCAGGAGAATGTAAACATCTTGGTCATGCCCTTACTTTGCCTCATAGCATCTGCTATAAAATAAAGGCATGGCTGTGGGCGTGGTCACTGTCTCTCAGAGAAGCAGTGTCCTACCGAAACCCAGCTTTCATTCTCTTGTCTGTCTTTTCTAAGCCTTTCAGCCACCCCACTCAGTTTCACCCCATGCTGGCATGGCACACTTTAGAAAGATCTGTCTCCACACTCCCAGGGAGGGTTTCTGCCTCAAACTCTGCCCTTACAGGAGACAGCTTGGGGGAGGGCGCAGCCGTTGCCAAGACAACCCCTGTAGGACTGACTGCCTTCCGCTCGGTTGCTGGCTGTTCGTCTGTATGTGACGAACACCACAAATGGTTTTTATATAAGTAGATGTTTTAAAAGGCACATGATTTTTAAAAACATTTTTTTTATCTCACTATTTACTAAAGTTATCAGCCTAATAATTTTTGGTGGAATCTCCAGGGTTCTTTATTTACACTACCACATCTTCTGCAAATAATAACAAGTTGACTTATTTTCTGATTGCTGTGTCTGGTAATTCCAATATTATGATGAACAAGAGTTGTCATACTGGACATCTATGTCTTTTATTTGTCTAAATAAAAAATTTTAAACATTTTGTTCATTGAATGTGATGTTGTGAATTTATCATACACAGCCTTTATAATATTGTGCACTGTTTTCTTTATTCCAGCTTTTCTGAGTTTTTATCAGAAACTAGAGGCCCAGTGCATGAACTTTGTGCACAGGTAGGGTCCCTAGGCCTGGCCTGAGATCAGAGCCAATCTTATGTGGCAGCCAGCTGCCAGCAACAGGCCCCACTCCTTGGCACCAATGCTGTGTGTGGGGCAACTGGAAGGGCAATCAGGGCTCACTAGCTCACACCTGCATTGGCCTGGCACCACCCATGTCCACCACCACCCACCCCCATTCCCTGTTTCCCTTGGGTGATGGGGCCTGCGAGCTGCAGGTAGCTCCTGCATTGAGCATCTGTCCCCTGTGGTCAGTGCACATCACAGTGGCTGGTTGTTCTGCCATATGGTCGATTACTCCTTTATATATATATATATACCAGAGGCCCAGTGCATGAATTCATGCATGGGTTGGGTCCCTTTGGCTGGCCTGCAGGGATCAGGCCTGAACCCGCAGTACAATGCTACTTGCAGCTCCTACCTGCCGCTCCCGCTCATCCTGGTCCCACTATGCCTACCACGGGCTCACACCCAATAAGTCCCCTTTGGGAGAGGCTTGTGCTGCTGTAGCAGCGCTCACCAGCTATGAGCCCTGTGTCTGGCACCCTTCCAAGGGGAGTGGCCTGTGGGATGAGGCTGAAATTGGCTTTCTGACATCCGCAGAGAGGTCCTGAATTGCAAGAGTGTGCAGGCCAGGCTGAGGGACCCCACTGGTGCACAATCAGGCAGAGGAGGGACCACAGGAGGGCTCCAGGGTGTATCTGGCCCATCTCGCTCAGTCCCAATCAGCTGGAACCCAGCAGCAAGCTAACCTACTGGTCAAAGCATCTGCCACCTGGTGGGCAGTGCATGTCATAGCAAGCAGTTGAGCAGCCTTAGCTTATCATTAGCATATTACGCTTTGATTGGTTCTTTGGTTGTTCTGCCATTCAGTCTATTTGCATATTACCCTTTTATTGTATAGGATAGATTATTGCTATATTTTATTAAAGGATTTTTGCACTTAATAATATGATCATATGGTTGCTGTCCTGCATATATTCTTTCTGATTGGTGTTTCTAATTTCTTGGGATATACACCTAGAAGTGGGATCACTAGGTCAAATGGAAGTTCCATTTTTAATTTTTTGAGGAAATTCCATACTGTTTACATAGTGGCTGCATCAATCTGCATTCCCACAAACAGTGCAAAAGTTTCCCTTTTCTCCACATCCTTACTAGTACTTGTTGTATTGTGTTGGTTTTTGATACTAGCCATATCTGAGGTGATATGTGATTGTAGGTTTTAAAAAATATGTATTTTATTGATTTCAGAGAAAGGAAGAGAGAGGGAGAGTGTGAGAGAGAAACATCAATGATGAGGGAATATTCAATCAACAGCCTCCTGCACACCCTCTACTGGGGATGGAGCAGAAACATGGGTGTGTGCCCTGACTGGAATAGAACTGTAACCTTCTGGTTCATTACTAAAACACTGAGAAACACCAGCAGGGCTGATTGTAGTTTTTATTCTCATAATTTGTGACCTTGAGCATATTTTAATATGTATATTGGTCATCTTTTTTGGAGAAGTGTCTATTCAGGTCCTTTTCCATTTTTTAATTAAATTGTTTTTCCTGGTATTGAGTTGTATAAGTTCTATCTATAGTTTAGAAATTAACCCCTTATTGGATATGTCATTGATGTTTCTATTCTGCCATACAGAGTTTAATTTTGTTGGTGATTTCTTTGGCTGTGCAGAAGCTTTTCTACTTTTTGTAGTCCCATTTGTTTATCTTCTCTTGGGGTTCCCTTGCCCTCGAGACATATTACCAAAAATATTTCTATGAAAGATGTCTGAGATTTTACTGCCTGTGCTTTCTTGTAGGATTTTTATGGTTTCACAACTTACATTTGTCTTTTATAAATTTCGAGTTTATTCTTGTGTATGGTGTAAGTTGGTTGGCTAGTTTCACTGTTTTTGCATGTATCTATCTTATTTCCCCAACAGCATTTATTGAAGAGAATGTTTTTTCCTCCTTTGAATGCTCTTGCCTCTTTTGTAAAATATTAATTGATCATAGAGACATGGATTGACTTCTTGGATTTCCGTGTGTTCCATTAATCTATATGCTGTTCGTATTCCAGTACAGGCTGTTTCGATTACAGTGGCTTTCTAGTATAATTGATACCTGGTATTGTGATCTCTCCAAGTTCGTTCTTCTTTCTCAAGATTACTGGAGCTATTTGATGTCTTTTTTAGGTTCTATGTAAATATTTATTTTTTTATTTTTAATTCTTTATTGTTGAAAGTATTACATGTTTTCCTTTTTCCCCTATTGGCTTCTCCCTGCCCACTCTTTCCCCCTGACCCCCCTAAATCCTCGCCAGCACTTGGCCTTTGTTGATTTTTTTTATGTTAGCCATCCTGACAAGTGTGAGGTGGTGATTTGTTGGGTTTTTTTGTTTGTTTGTTTGCTTTTTATCTTTAATTTCTTTATGGGTTAAGGTATTACAAATGTGTCCTCATCCCCCTCATTAACCTCCAACCACCTCCCCCCCTCCAACTCATGTTCTCATCCCCTTGTTGTCCGTGTCCATTGGTTTGGCTTTTATGCATGCATACAAGTCCTTTAGTTGATCTCTTCCCCTTCCCCTCACCCTCCCTTACTTTCCCTCTGGGGATTGATAGTTTGATCGCTGTTTCTCTGTCTTTGAACCTGTCCCTGTTCAGCAGTCTATGTTTTCTCTATATTCCACAAATGAGTGAGAATCATGTGGTATTTATCTTTCTCTGAATGGCTTATTTCACTTAGCATAATGCTCTCCAGTTCCATCCATGCTGCTGCAAATGGCAAAAATTCCTTCTTTTATACCACAGCATAGTATTCCATTGTGTAGATGTACCACAGTTTTCTAATCCACTCATCTGCTGATGGTCACTTAGGCTGTTTCCAAATCTTAGCTATGATGAATTGAGCTGTTATGAACATACGGGTGCATATATCCTTTCTGATTGGTGTTTCTGGCTTCTTGGGATATATTCCTAGAAGTGGGATCACTGGGTCAAATAGGAGTTCCACTTTTAGTTTTTTGAGGAAACTCCATAATGTTCTCCACAGTGGCTGCACCAGTCTGCATTCCCACCAGCAGTGCAGAAGGGTTCCTTTTTCTCCACATCCATTCCAACACTTGTTGTTTGTTGATTTGTTGATGATAGTCATCCTGGCAGGTGTGAGATGATACCACATTGTCGTTTTGATTTGCATCTCTTGTATAATTAGTGCTTTGAACATGTTTTCATATGTCTTTCGGCCTTCTGTATGTCCTCTTTCAAAAAGTGTCTATCTAGGTCCATTGCCCATTTTTTGATTGGATTATTTATCTTCCTATTGTTTATTTACATGAGTTCCCTGTAAATGTTGGAGATTAAACCCTTATCTGTGATATCTTTGGCAAATATGTTCTCCCATGAAGTGGACCTTCCTGTTGTTTTGTTGATAATTTCCTTTGCTGTGCAAAAGATTTTTATTTTGATGTAGTCCCGTTTGTTTATTTTCTCTTTACTTTCCATTGCCCTAGGAGCAGTATCAGAGAAGAAATTCCTTCGGCATATGTTTGAGATTTTGCTGCCTGTGGATTCCTCTAGAATTTTTATGGTTTCCCATCTTACGATTAAGTCTTTTATCCATTTTGAGTTTATTTTTGTGTATGGTGTGAGTTGGTAGTCTAGTTTCATCTTTTTGGATGTATCTGTCCAATTTTCCCAACACCATTTATTGAAGAGACTGTCTTGACTCCATTGTATGCTCTTGCCTCCTTTGTCAAATATTAATTGGGTATAGTGGTTTTGGTCGATTTCTGGGTTCTCTATTCTATTCCATTGATCTATATGTCTGTTCTTGGGCCAGTACCAAGCTGTTTTAAGAACATTGGCTTTGTAATACTGCTTGATATCAGGTATTGAGATCCCGCCTACTTTGTTCTTCTTTCTCAGGATTGCTGCAGCTAATCGAGGTCTTTTTTTATTCCAGATGAATTTTTGGAGCATTCGTTCTAGATCTGTAAAATATGCCTTTGGTAATTTAATGGGGATTGCATTGAATCTATAGATTGCTTTGGGTAGTATGGACATTTTGATGATGTTGAATCTACCAATCCATGAACACGGTATGTTCTTCCATCTATTTATGTCTTCCTCTATCTCTTTTTTCAGCGTCGTATAGTTTTTCTCATATAAGTCTTTTACCTCCTAGGTTAACTTTATTCCTAGGTATCTTAATTTTTTTGGTTTGATGGTAAATGGGATTGCTTTTTTAGTCTCACTTTCTGTAAGTTCACTATTGGTGTAAAGAAATGCCATAGATTTCTTGTCATTAATTTTGTATCCTGCCACATTGCTGAATTCATTTATTAAGTCTAATAATTTTTTGATTGAGTCTTTAGGGTTTTCTATGTACAGTATCATGTAATCTGCAAATAAGGAGAGTTTTACTTCTTCTTTTCCAATTTGGATGCCTTTATTTCTTCTTCTTGTCTGATTGCAATGGCTAGTACTTCCAGTACTATGTTGAACAGGAGTGGTGAGAGGGGGCATCAATGTCTTGTTCCTGTTCTTAGGAGAAATGGTTTTAGTTTTTACCCATTGATTATGATGTTGGCTGTGGGTTTGTCATATATGGCTTTTATTATGTTGAAGTATGATCCTATTCCTACGTTGCTGAGAGTTTTTATCAAGAAAAGGTGTTGGATTTTGTCAAATGCTTTTTCTGCATCAATTGATATGACTATGTGGTTTTTATCTCTCAGTTTGTTTATGTGATGTATTACGTTTATTGATTTGCGGATATTGTACCATCCTTGCATCCCTGGGATAAAACCTACTTGGTCATGGTGTATGATCTTTCTGACGTACTGCTGGATCCGATTTTCTAGGATTTTGTTGAGAATTTTGCATCTATGGTCATGAGGGATATTGGCCTGTAATTCTCTTTCATTGTGTTGTCCTTACCTGGTTTTGGTATTAGGGTGATGCTGGCCTCATAGAATGAGCTTGAAAGTGTTCCTTCCTCCTGAATTTTTTGGGATAGTCTGAGGAGGATAGGTTTTAGTTCTTCCTTGAATGTTTGGTAAAACTTCCCTGTGAAGCCATCTAGCCCCGGACTTTTGTTTACTTGAAACTTTTTGATGACTACTTCAATTTCTTCCATAGTTATTGGCCTATGAGATTTTTAGATTTTTCCTGATTGAGTTTTGTAATATTGTATTTTTCTAGGAATATGTCCATTTCCTCCAGTTTGTCTAGTTTGTTGGAGTAGAGTAGTTCATAGTATTTTTTAACAATCCTTTGTATTTCTGTGGGTTCTGTTGTTATTTCGCCTCTTTCATTTCTGATTTTGTTTATTTGGGTCCTCTCTCTTTGCTTCTTGGTGAGCCTGGCTAGAGGTTCATCAATCTAGTTTATTCTTTCAAAGAACCAACTCTTGGTTTTATTGATCTTTTATATTGTTTTTTTGGTCTCTATGTCATTTATCTCCACTCTATTCTTTATTATTTCCTTCCTTCTGCTTACACTGGTTTTTTTTTTATTGCTCTCTTTCTAACTCTTTGAGTTGTAGGGTTAGGTAATTTATTATCAATGTTTCTTGTTTTTGCAGTAGGCTTGTAAAGCTATGAATTTCCCTCTCAAGTCTGCTTTCCCTGTGTCCCATAGGTTTTGGATTGTTGTGTTTTCATTGTCATTTGTTGCCATGATGCTTTTTATTTCTTCTTTGATCTCTCTGGTAACCAAATCATTGTTTAATAGCATGCTATTTAGTCTCCATGTGTTGGATTTTTTTGGATTGTTTTTATTATAGTTGATTTCCAGTTTTATGTCATTGTGATCTGAGAAGATACTTGATATGATTTCTATCTTCTTGAATTTGTAGAGACTTCGTCTGTGACCCAATGTACAGTCTATCTTTGAAAATGACCCCTGTGCACTTGAGAAGAATGTATATTCTGTGGCTTTGGGGTGAAATGTTCTGAAGATGTCAATTAATTCCATCTGATCTAGTGAGTCATTTAGGATTGATGTTTCTTTGCTGAATTTTTATTTAGAGTATTTGTCCAATGGTGATAGTGGGGCGTTAAAGTCTCCTACTATGATTGTATTGCTGTCAATCTCTCCCTTCATCTCCTCCAGAAGTTTTGTTATGTATTTGGGTGCTACTATATTAGGTGCATATATGTTGACCAGAGTTATTTCTTCTTGTTGGATTGCTCCCTTTAGTATTATAAAGTGGCCTTCCTTATATCTTTTTATGTCCTTCACTATGAGGTCTAATTTTTCAGATATAAGTATTGCTACCCCAGCTTTTTTTTTTTCATTTCCATTTGCCTGAAAAAACTTTTTCCATCCCTTCACCATCAGTCTCTGTGTGTCTTTTTTTCTGAGGTGGGTTTCCTGTAGACAGCAGATATATGGGTCATGTTTTCTTATCCACTCAGTTACTCTACGTCTTATTTTTATCTTTAAATTCTTTACTAGTTAAGGAATTTCAAATGTGTCATCATCCTCCCCATTAACCCCCATCCTCCCCACCCCCACTCATGCTCTCATCCTCCTGTTGTTCATGTCCATTTGTTTGGCTTATAGGCATGCATACAAGTCCTTTGGTTGATCTCTTCCCCTTATGTCTTTTGATTGGGGTATTAAACCATTTACATTTAAAGTTATTATTGATAGGTACTTGTTTGTTGCCATTTTTATTCTTTACCCCTGTGTTCCTTCTTTGTTTCTTTTCTTTTTTTTTTTTTTTACAGCAGACCCTTTAGCATTTCTTGCATTGCTAGTTTGGTGGTAATAAACTCCCATAGTCCTTTTTTGTCTGTGAAGCTCTTGAATTCACCATCAATTTTGATTGGTAGCCTTGCTGGTTACAGTATTCTTGGATTCAGAACCTTCCTTTGCATGACTTTGTATATTTCATTCCATTCCCTTCTGATGTGTTTCTGTTGAGAAGTCTGTCGCTAGTCTGATGGGGGATCCTTTGTAAGTAACTATCTGTCTTTCTCTGGCTGCTGTTAAGATTCTTGCTTTGTCCTTGGTGTTTGCCAATTTAATTATAATGTGCCTTGGCATCAGTCTTTTGGGGTTCATTTTGTTTGGGACTCTGTGAGCTTCTTGGATTTGTGTGAGTTTTTTCTTCCCTATATCAGGGAAGTTTTCTGTCATTATTTTTTCAAAACGGTTTTCTATTCCTTGCTCAGTTTCCTCTCCTTCTGGCACCCCTATTATGCGCATGTTGTTTCGTTTCATGTTGTCCCGAAGTTCTCTTAGGCTCTCCTCCTGCTTTTTAATTTTTTTTTTTTAGAAGCTGCTCTGCTTGGGTATTTTTTCCTACCTTGTCTTCTAGCTCACTGATTCAGTCCTCTGCTTCTTCTAATCTATGGTTGATGCTTTCTATTGAGTTCTTTATAGTAGTGATGTCATTTTTCATTTCTTCTTGGTTCTTCTTCATTTCCCCTTGGTTTTTACACATATTGTTGAATTTGTCTTCTATTCTTTTCATCCACCTTATGACCATTTCTCTGAATTTTTTCTCTGACAGGTTACTTCCTTTTCTGGTGATGGCTGTTTTTCTTTCTTATGCGGGCTGTTTCTTTGTCTCCCCATGATCTCTCTTCTCCAGGTGTTTGGTATGTAGTTCTCTCTCTGCTTAAGTGATTTAAAGGCACAAAATATACCACAACAAGGCACAATGCACAAGGCACTGAATACAAATATATTCACAATACTAATAACCCCAAATAAAGGTGACCACCAGTTCAAAGAGAATTAGGGGATAAAGAAGAAAGAAGAAAAAAAGGAAAAATGAGGAAAAAAAGAAGAAAAAGAAGTGCAAAAGTGAAATTGGGAAAAGGAAAAAAAAATGTAAGAGAGAAAAGGAAGAGAATGAAATAGAAGAGGGGAAGAAACTATTTATATGGGGAGAAAACTCCAGTAGAACAGCCACTAATCCCAACAAATTCCAGCAACAGATCCCTGGAGATGAATGCAAACTACAAACAACAACTAATATCAAGCGAGGCAAGGGAAAACAGAAGCAAGAAAATAACCAGAAAAAAAAAAACAGAAAAAGAAAAAGAAAAACAACTTCACAAACAAGCATAAAAAAAAACCAATATATTCAACAATCAAGTAAACAACAAACAAAATGACAGAGAAAAAAAACTTTGGATACTGAAGAAAGAGAAGGGAGAGGTGTATATGGATTTTGAGCAGGAGATTGGTAATTAGATATATAAGTAAAATTTTATATATATAAGTAAAATATATAGGGTAAAATTTTAACAGGGTGTAAAAATAAGGAATAGGGAAAATCTAAAGCAGGGATAGGGTAAGAGAAACAGGACAACAAAAGGGGAAAAGTGAGGAAGTGAGTTTTGGCATAAAGGTAATGTTGAGGTAGAATAAAAGGATGCTAAAGGAAAGATGAAAATAGAATGTAGAACACTAATCCCAAAATATTCACCTTAACAAGACATGACCAAAAGGGAACAAAGCATGAATTTACTCATGGCACCGCTAACCCCAATATAAGCAACCACCTGAGAAAAAATAATTAGGGGAGAGACAAATGATATCTAAGAGAGAGAAAAAAAGATAGGAGAGAAAAGAAAAAGGAGAATATATACTTATGGAGAAAATACCACAGAGCCAATAGATAAACCAAACAAATACAAACACCAAACACTCAGTAAAGAGGGTGGGGTCAGAATCTGTAGAGGCTGAACTGATATATAAGGAAATAAGGTTAAGAATTGGATAAATATGGGGAGGACCTCAATTCAGTATAGAGGAAGTAGAAAAGGGATGACTGAAAAAGAAGAGAAAGAAGGGGAACAAAATGACATATTTAAAAAAAAATACTGATTTATAAAATGCTTTAAAAATGGAAAATAGCAAGTAAAAATGAAATAAAATTGAGTGATGAAAAAATAATGTGAAAAGATGTAGAAAATATAGCAACAAACAAAAAAAGGAAAATAAAGAAAAAGCAAAAAAAAAGAGCAACAAACAAAAAAAGGAAAACAAAGAAAAAAGCAAAAATAAAGCTAACAAAATAATAATATAAAAATAAAAATGGAAAATTGAAATGTCAATCCTTTGGCTGACTTAAGATCCCAGTTTTCTGGAATGTCTGTGATTTTTTGTCTGTTTCTAGGACTGAAGGCCAGACCCTGTTAACTCTCAGGGACTAATCAGATTATTTTAATCCTTTGTACCATTCAGGGTGGAATCTGGGTGTGGCTGTATTCCTTGTCTGAGGGCTGGAGGGAGGGGTTATAACTTTAGGAGAAACTGGCTTCCCAGGTCCTGGGCTCAGGCGTGACTCAGCACTCAACTTGCTGCCACCTCTCCTGGGTCCCCTTCTCTCTCCAGCCTCTCCCCAGATTCCACTTGTCTGCACCTTCTCCCGCTCCTCAGCACGGGTGAGTGTCTGTATCTGAAATGTCCTATGAACAGGGTTCAGTGAAAACAAACAAACAAATGCAGGCTGCAGAAATGGGGAAGACTGAGTTTCTGTGAGCTCCTCTCTTACTGGCACTGCATGCTCTGGTCAGCGCTTCATGCTTCCCCCTCTGGGCTCAGTCTTTCGTAATTATGGCACCCAGATCTCAAATCCCCTGGTGCCAACAGTCCTGTGTATCTCCTTTCCCCAGTCAGAGGCTTCACCTGTCCCAAGGGATGCTGCTGGGTGCCGCGCAGTTTCCCTCTGATTCTCTGGGCTCAGAGATCTGGCAAACTTCCATGCTCAGAACCCTGGTTTTTACCTTTCCAGGGGAACTCTACCCTTCCTGGCTGAAAACTGTCTCACCAGCTGCGTCTGCTTCGCCAATTTGGGGTGGGTGTTATTCATTTTAGATGCTCATTCTATTTGCTCCGGGAGAAGCCTTGGGACACGTCTGCCTATTCCGCCACCATCTTGTCTCTCTTAGGTAATTCGTTGTTTTGATTTGCATTTCTTGGATAATTAGTGACGAGCATTTTTCATGTCTCTTGGCCTTCTGTAGGACACTTTTTAGAAGTGTCTATTTAGGTCCTTTTCCCATTTTTTTTTATTGGACTTTTTGTCTTCTTTTGGTTAAGCAGTATGAGTTCCTATAAATTTTGAGACTAGAACATTATCAGATGTAACATTCTCCCATGCAGTGGGCTTTCTTGCTTTTTGTTGATCATTTATTCTGCTGTGCAGATTTTTATTTTGATGTAGTTACATTTGTTTGTTTTCTCCTTAGTTTTCATTGTTCTAGGAGATGTAGATATTGCTATGAGACATGTCTGATATTTTGCTATCTATGGATTCTTCTAAGATTTTTATGGTTTCCCATCTTACATTAAATTTTTTATCCATTTTGAGTATATTTTTGTGTATGGTGTAAGCCATAATGTAGTTTCAGTTTTCTTGCATGTATCTGTCCAATTTTCCCAACACCATTTATTGAAAAGACTGTTGACTTTATTGTATGCTCTTTGTATGCTCTGGCCTCATTGGTCAATATTAGTTGAACATAATGTCTTAAGTTGATTTTTGGGTTCTCTGTTGTGTTCCCTTGGTCTATATGTCTGTTCTGGTGCCACTACCAGACAGTTTTAAGAACAGTGGCTTTGTAATATAGATTGATATCTGATTACTCCAGCTTTATTCCTCTTTCTTGGGATTGCTGTGGCTATTTGGGGTCCTTTTAAAATTCCATATTAATTTTTGGAGAGTTTTTCTAGGTCTTTGAAATTGTCATTCATATTTTAATGGGGGTTGCATTGATTCTATAGATTACTATGGGTGGTATGGCCATTTTAATGATGTTGATTATACCAATCCATGAACACAGTGTTAGGTTTGATGGTGAAATTGAGTTGATGCGTTTTCCCCAGGAACTGGCTTTTCAGGTCATTTTACTAGGGACATTCTCTTTGCTGAAGACCACATTTCACTTGCAGTGACCACATTCCATTCTCTCCCCTCCGGGTATGCATAAAGAAGTCTCCGCCCAGAAAAATCCCACCGAAAGTCCTATAAAAGCTGCTGACTCCCCTCGCTGGGAGCTGGCGTCATCCAGGCTCAGCTACCTGGTGTGCGGATAATGAAATAAATTCATAATCCCTCACCACTCTGGACTCATGCGTTCCTCCTTCCGCGACCTACAATTTGGTGCCAAAACTCAGGGAGGTTCCAGAGGGATGGGGAGCCATCATCCTGGCTTCAGTCACCCTATAATGGAGGGAGGCCTGACCGAGGCTGTCAATTGAGTCACCTGAGTAGGATGAGAAGAAAAAAATAATAATTATTATTTATTTGTTTATTTATTTTTAAAAGCAGAATAGAGGAAAGAGCAGGTAGGCCTGCATTTAGGAATTGAAACTAATTTAAGAATTTAGGGAAGAAAAGAGCAAGAGAGGAGAGAGAAAAAAAGAAATACATGTATATTTTAAAAATGTGAGTGAAGAAAAAGAGAAGGGGGCATGGAGTATTAGCAGGGAAGAGGAAATTAGATATATGAATAAGTCAACAGTGACTACAATTATAATTACATAACAGTAAAGCAGATAAAGAAGATAAATTTTTAAAAAGGGTAAAAAGAAAAGAAAGAGGAAAAACTAAAATGGGGTAGAAGAAAAACAGGATGAAAAAAGGAGAATCAAAAAAGAAAAAGGTGAAAAAATAAATAAAATAACAATAAGAAAATAAAAATATTAATTCTAAAATGTTTTTTAATTTAAAAATAAAAAAGAAAAAGTGTTTGCTTCAGGCACATTTTAACGCCCCTTGGGAGCTGGTTTAGGACTCTACTTTTCTGTTCTTTCTGCCAATTCTGGGCTTCCTGTTAGTTAGTTAGGTGCTGACCACTATTAGCACAGTTTTGGCATTTAGCACCGTGTTGAAGCTCCACGTGTTGAAGCTCCAAGCAATCCACCGTTCCTCTGTTTACTTCTGTCTGCACAGGCCTTGGCTGCAACAGGTGGAACCAATCTGCCCACTTTTCCTGTCTGCCAGCTGTCAATCTTAATCACTCAAGATCTGTTTCTAACATGGTTTTAGGTGGGTGGAGATAGTGCTGTTTCACTTTCCAGGATTCAGATTGACGATTCCCTGACCGAGAGCTACCCCTCCATGAGTGGCCCAAGATATTATTCTGGACTTGGTTGGTCAAAGATACTTGTATAGAGGCCAGTGGGGTTAGCTGGCAACCTGGAGTTTTATCAGCCTGGTTCCCAAAATAGTCTGGTGGACTGGCCCCTCTTCCAAACCAGCCACTGAGGGTTCTTTGGGGCTATTCAGTGCCCTTATTTCCTTTGAATAGCTCAAAATGCAGGCAGTGTGGCAGGCTGTATTATCTGTCTTAAATGGCCACTTAGGTTTGGAAGGTTACAAATGTCCCAATGCTGGAGCCCTGAGCACATTTCCCTGCCCTGCCTCCCTCCCAGACTCTCCTCAGGCACCTCTAGTATGTGCCTTTCCCTTCACAGATGCCTTGAAAAGTCTAATGTTCTGTATTTAGTGAATAAAAGCAAAGACCAAACAAAAGCAAAACAACCAATTAACTGCGGGCTTCTCTCCCCAAGCACCACACTGCTTAGTTTGCTTTTCAGGCTGTCTTCGGGGGTGCAGCCCCCCTCAGCTGTGGTCTTAGGTCTAGATTCCCCAGCTTCCAGCAGCCCTGTGGCTTTTCCTTTTCTCATTTGGGTATTAAGCCTATCACCAAGGGACAAGTCTTGGTGCAATAAAGTCTTCACCTTTCTCTTCACCCTGTTGACCCTGTGGCCGGGTGTCCCACTCCATCCTAGATCCCCATTCCTACCTTTCTCCAGGCTTCTTCTGCCCTTTATTTTTTGTAAATTATCTTTTTAGCTGTGTATAATTTGTTGATTCTGGGTGGATGTTTTCCAAAATAGTTGCTTTTCCAGTCTGGCCCAGGATGAGGTGCATGACACATCTGCTATTCAGCTGCATTTTCTTCCTCCATATAAATTGTTAGAATATTTTTCTAGTTCTGTGAAATATGCCTTTTTTATTAATATATTTTTATTGATTAAGATATTACATATGTGTCCTTGTCCCCACATTACCCTCTACCCCCACCCCCGCTCATGCCCTCACCCCCCCCCCCACGTTGTCCGTGTCCATTGGTTAGGCCTATATGCCTGCATGTAAGTCCTTTGGTTGATCTTTCCCCCTTACCCCCACCCTCCCCTACCCTCCCTCCAAAGCCCGACAGTCCAATCAATGCCTCTCCATCTCTGGATCAGTCCTTGTTCATCACTTTATGTTGTTCATTATATTCCACAAATGAGTGAGATCCTGTGGTATTTATCCGCTCTCCAGTTCCATCCATGCTGTGGCAAATGGTAAGAGTTCCTTTTTCTTCTTCTTCTTCTTAAAGAATCCCTTTCAGCATTTCATATAATGCTGGTTTGGTGGTGATGAACTCCTTTAGCTTTTTCTTATCCGTGAAGCTCTTTATCTGACCTTCTATTCTGAATGATAGCTTTGCTGGATAAAGTAATCTTGGTTGTAGGTTCTTGCTATTCATCACTTTGAATATTTCTTGCCACTCTCTTCTGGCCTGCATGGTTTCTGTTGAGAAATCAGCTGACAGTCGTATGGGTACTCCCTTGTAGGTAACTGACTGTCTTTCTCTTGCTGCTTTTAAGATTCTCTCTTTGTCTTTTGCTCTTGGCATTTTAATTATGATGTGTCTTGGTGTGGTCCTCTTTGGATTCCTTTTGTTTGGGGTTCTCTGCACTTCCTGGACTTGTAAGTCTATTTATTTCACCAGGTAGGGGAAGTTTTCTGTCATTATTTCTTCAAATAGGTTTTCAATATCTTGCCCTCTCTCTTCTTCTGGTACCCCTATAATTCTATTGTTGGTACGCTTGAAGTTGTCCCAGAGGCTCCTTACACTATCTTCATATTTTTGGAATCTCTTTTCTTTTTTCTTTTTTGGTTGGGTATTTTTTGTTTCTTTGTATTTCAAATCTTTGACTTGATTCTTGGGATCCTCTTGTCTGCTGTTGGATCTCTGTAAATTATTCTTTATTTCAGTCAGTGTATGCTTAATTTCTAGTTGGTCCTTTTTCATGTCCTCCATGGTATCACTATACTTATTGAGGGACTCATTAAATTTATTGGCGGTTTCCATAAAATTCTTGAAAAACCTTATAAACGTGGCCTTGAACTCTATATCCAGTCGTTTGCTTTCCTCTGTTTCTGCCATTTGTGACCTGTTTCTTTGTCTCCGCATTTTGGCTGCTTCCCTGTGTTGATAGAGTGGCTTTGTGTGCTAGGTGTCCTGTAGGGCCCAGTGGCTCAGCCTCCCCAGTTACCTGAGGTGGACGCTCTTGATGCACCCCCTTGTGGGCTTTGTGCACAGTCTTGTTGTAGCTATGCCTTGGTTGTTGTAGGATCACTGGGAGGAATTGACCTCCAGGCCAATTGGCAGTGAGAATTAGCTGTGTCTGCAGTGGGAGAACTTCTGTGCTGGAGACACCCTTCTGGGGCAAGACTTGCTTCAGTGGGGCTTTGGTGCTCACTGAGACTGCACCCTGAGTGTGTCCCTTATGGATCTGAGGAGTTGTGATCTGGATGGTCCCCCTCTGACCACTGGGTACAGTGGCTCTTGGATCTAAGGAGGTGCTAATTTAGCCTCTGCCTGAGGTTACACAGCAGGAACTACGAAGAGAACTGCAGATTCCCCTTCCTTTTTTTTGGAGTTTGGAAGTGCCCTGATGCTGCTCAGCTGTGTAGCAATGCAAGCTGCTGTGGGGCCTTGGGCCTTCTCTTGGAAGCTCTGGGTCTATCTGGCCCGGCTGCAGTTAGGTAATTACAGGTTGCAAATGGCCGGGGCATTCATATGCAAAAGCGTCTGCCGCAGCCTGGGTGGGGCAGGGTCTCAAGGAATCAAAGGGCGGAGCAAACAGCTATGGCGGAGCCTCAGCCCCACCCTAAGGAGTCCCGAGTCCCAGTGTCCTGGCAATGGCTGCAAGCACCTCTGAGGGAAAGCCGCCCTCAAGATCGCCCGCTGCCAGACAGACCAGTTTCTCCCCGTATGAGTTCTGGGTCCCCAGAGACTTCCTGGAACCAGATTTCAGAGCCGTCGGGAGCTTGTGTCTCCCTCGGGATTCAAAAAGACAGCCGGGTCCTCAGGTGCCAGACCCTTTCCGCACGCGCGGGGCCCCGTACCTCTGCACTCCACCTCCGCAGCTCCTCTGGCTCTTAGTGTGCTTTTCTTTCCTTCTAGTTGTAGAATTTACACTCAGCCAGCTTTCCTGAAGTTCTGGATGATGTCCGTTTTGTGTTTTTGATGTGATTTTCAATTGTTGTGGGAGGCAGGAATTTCCCGGTGTTTATCTATGCCGCCATCTTAGTTTCTCCCCAAAATATTTTCTTCTCTATACACACAATAATGATTTCCATCCACCAAAGTCAAGCATGTTGAGTTGTTCCTGCAGGGGTCAGTGAGTGGATCACAGGGGTTATAGTGTTGATGGCAAAATTTTCCAGTATAAAAGGGTGGGCACAGGCATACAAATTGCTCAGGGATGGTAGACTCCTGACAAAGAACTCCATTCAGGCACAGGTCAGAGTCACATTCATTTATTTCTTCACTACAGTTTTGTCCAGTGCATCCGAATGTACATTCACAGCTTGATTGCTGGAAGCCGGTCCATCCTTGCTGCTTGACACAGTCGCTGCAGGAAAGAAACATCTGCACAGCATATGTTTCAAGGGACCTGGCGTATATAGCATACTGTTCTTAATATCGAAATATGCCTTTTATATTTTCATAGAAATTGCATTAAATTTATAAATTGTGTTAGGTAGCCTGGATATTTTAATGATGTTAATTCTTTCAATCCATGAACATGGTATAAGTCTCTCACTTATTTGTTTCTTACTTATTACTTACTTTGATGTCATATATATAGTTCTCCAAATAAAGGTATTTTATTTCCTAGATTTTAATTTATTTTTAAAAAATGTATGTTTGATTTCAGAGAGGAATGGAGAGGGAGAGAGAGAAACATCAATGATGAGAGAGAATTATTGATTGGCTGCCTCCTACATGACACCCACTGGGGATCGAGCCCACAATCTGGGACCCTTCGGTCACAGGCCAACACTCTATCCACTGAGCCAAACCAGCTATAACTAGATTAAATTTCTTCCTGAAAACCTGATTATTATTATTATTATTTGCAATAGTTAATGTGGATGTAATCTTAGTTTTTCTTTCTGATAGTTCATTATTGGTGCATAAAAACGCCATTGATTTATGGATGTTGATTTTGTATCCTGCAATTTTGCCGCATTAATTTATTAGTTCATTTGGAGGAGTTGTTTGGGTTCTCTATATTATGTCATCTGCAAATAATGACAGTTTTACTTTCTCCTTTCCAGTTGGATGACTTTTATTTAGTTGTCTTGACCAATCCTATTGCTAGAATTTCCAGTATTATACTGAATAAGAGGGGTGTCTTGTTTCTGATCTGAAGAGAAATGCTTTTACTTTTTGCTCATTGAGTATGATATTGAGTTCAGGTTTATCATATATGGCCTTTATTATGTTGCAGTATAATCCTCCTATTTTCACTTTGCTGAGTTGTTGTTTTTTTTTATCATAAATGGGTGCTGGGTTTTATCAAATGCTTTTTCTGCATCTATTGATATAATCATATGATTTTTATCTTTCATTTTATTTGGTGTATCGCATTTATTGATTTGCAGATGTTGTATCTCCATAATAAATCCCATTTGATCATGGTGTATGTTTTTTAATGTATTGCTAGATCCTATTTGCAAATGTTTTGTTAATATTTTAAAATTTATGTTTATTAGGGATATTGGCCTATAATTCTTTTTCTGCTGTGCTATTAACTGGTTTTAGAACTAGGATAATGCTGGCCTCAGAAAAGGAGCTGAAAGCCTTTCCTCCTCTTGAATTTTATGTAATAGTTTGAGGAGGATAGGTGTTAGTTCTTTTTTGAAGTTTAGTAAAATTTGCCATTGAAGCTATCCAGTTCAGGATCTTTGTGTTTGTTTCTATGTTTTAGATAAGACTGCTATGACTCCCAATCCTGGTGTGGTGAGTTTCTGTTGTAGGTGTCTCCCAGTGGTGCATTCTTCTTGATCTGTAGAGCTGGGTGTTTTTTGTATGTTTCTCATGTAGATTTTTGAACCCTCCTATTGCAAGTGGGTTTTGATTGCTGATGGTTCTTTTGTGGTGGGATTGGCCTCAGGTTTCTTGAATCTGAGGCTCAACCTCAACCAGGATATGCAAACTCCCATGCTCATGCAATTTTGATGTACCTTGATGGGATCAGTGGCACTATAGTTAATCCTTCAGGTTGGGTGTTTATAGAGGTCAACCTTTATCACCATTTATGAGATGCTGTTCTGGGACTGTCTCCCTAAAGTTGTTTTTTTCCCCCCATTAGGGTCTGGGACCAAAGAGGATCCACCTTTGTGCATATTATTTGTGTGTGTAGTTGAGGCCAACCATTAATTACTATGGTTCTGGGCCCTTTTGGGTTTCAGATGTTGTGTGTAACTATCCTTGGGCTGTCCGTGTGTAGTTATCACTCTGTTCACTGTTTGTTTCTGCATCTGCTAGACTTCTGTGTTCATTGGAGTGACCAATATGTGTAAAAGGGTTGGCTTCTGTGGGAAACTGTTTATTGCCTTCACTATCTGATAAGCATAGACAGAGAACTCTCCAAACCCCTCCGCCCACCCCGAAGGCTGGGTGCCTTTGAAGCCCTAGCAAAGCTCGGAGCTAAGCGCCACCTCTGTTTGTCCAGACAGTGGTAGCTGAAACTACTCCCCCATTTATTATTATGTAAATCCTTGCTGATAGGCTAGTCTGCTTGTTACTAGGGGGTCACCTGCCTAAGGGCTATGCTATGGGTGCATCCCAGATCAATAAAAGCTTGGTGAGGCCTGAGCACAGAGGAAGTCCTTCGGGACTTGCTGCCTGGTCCCCCAATATTGCAAAACTATCTCGTGTCTTTTTCTCTCATTTGTTGTGCGGCTCCTCTTTCAGGTACCGAACCCTACTCCACACAGAACGTGGAAGGAGTCTCACTGGACATCTGGAGCCCAACGGGTAATCTGGAAGTTCAGGCCTCGCTGGAGTGAGAAAAGGAAGTTTTCACCAAAAAGGTGTGGAAAACTCACCGAAAAAGGGTGAGGGGAAGTCTACCGCACGCAATACCCAGGATCAACTACAGAAGCCTGGGTCTGTAAGTACACTGGAAACGTTTTCTTAACCAGGCTAACAAACGGGGCAGGATTTGGCTTTAAAAAAGTAGATTCGGCTTTAAAAACATATATTTGGCTTTTAAAAAAGTAAGAAACTTTATTATAGACTTTTGATTTGCATGCTTTAGGAGTTACAATTTTAGAAGGTAATCTCTTACAGTTTTTGCATGTTATTATAGAACATAACCCTTGGTTTCTTGAAAAATGTACTTTAGATCTTAAAAGTTTGCCAAAAATTAATCAGAACTTGCCAAAAATTGTTCCCCCTTGTGGAAAATGTTATTTCATTTGCTAGAGCCTTTTGGAGAGGTCAAGGAGGATAAATCTCTTCCCCTTGCACCCTCTGCTCCTTAACAAGAGCAGAAAGAAAAGAAAAAATGGGAGGAATGGCCTTAATGGCTCCCTCCACTTTCATGTCCTAATCCTGGAATGTTTAATTCTCCGTTAATAGAATCACCTATGCAAAAAGGCCAAATTATAAAGAAACTGGAATATTAAAAGATACTCCTTTAAATCAGGCTGAAAAAAGACTGCCATGGTCATCTTAATGTGTTTTCTTATTTTAATTTGTATTTGGAATCTAAAATCTGTAATAAGAAATGAAACCCCGCCAGCAAGCGAGGGGATCCAAAGGCAGTTGCTGGGCATGGAGGCCAAAGGGACATAGGTTAACAAAGAGACGGAACTGAACCTCATATCACCCTACTTGGCCCAGAGATAGTTGGTAGTCAACGACGAGTAAGACCCCCACAGGGTGGGGCGATCTAAGACAGGCACAGCCGGGGGCCAGTAGGAGAAAACTTGGGGTGCAATAAAGGTGGGGCACAGACCCCCCCAATGGTGCTCGGGCTTCAACACTCGCCCCTTCTGAGGAAGGTCTCCTGTCCCTATGGCTGCTTCTTGCTTCCCATGCCCAGCCCAGATCAGGAACCAAATAACAGAAGAGATTTGATCCAGCTGAAATCAGAATCCAGATAAACGGAGGCTTGGCTAACAGACCCTATGTCTAAATCTAGCCTAACAACAGGAATGCTCAGAGCCTTCACAAGGATGTAAAGTGATCCTTTTCATTAATATTTACAGTGTAAATTAAGATCATTGTTAGAATATTAAATTTGACAGTAAAATAGTTGTCAAGTTTTCAAATTAATTAAATTTGGCTAACTTGAAATAAGTAATTATTCATATAGTATTAACCAAAATTTTCATTTCATGGTAAAATTGCTTAACATGCAATGAACCTAAAGCAGTCATATTTTTGTGCAGAAAAAATAAAAATTTAAAGTTATCTAGACTGCATTAAAAAAGAAATTTCCATAAGCCTCCTAATTAAATAAAAAAAGGGGGATAGTGGAAGAATACCATGTAAGGAAAAATATCCTGTAACTAAATTACATCTAGAAAATTTTTTTTTTCATTTTGTAATGCTAAAAGCAAGACACCCATGAAAAACATATGTGGTGTCAAAATAAGCCAAAGGAAAATCATTTGGGCAAATATAAAAAGGATTCCCCAAGTAAAATTTCCTTTATTAACCTTTGGTCGAGAATGTGTTTGTATACTTTCAGAGAACAACTCCAAGACCATGTGGATTCCTGCAACAAAGGATCCCGGAGAGAAACTGACCAGATTGCTCCAGCCACAAAGACAGGAGAGAGAGTTCAGAGATGGAGATGGTGGAAGACGCCTTGCCATGCTAGCAGTCAGCAGCTATGCGGTGCTGCAGGGTGCCTAGGACCAGACCAGAAAGGACCAGACCTGCATTTTCCACCATCCAGAACCAACATTTCATTGCTGGCATGTACACATGAACTGTCAGACATTGAAACTTGGACTCAGAACTGTTGGACATTGATTTGGGGACTTAAACATTTTTTGTTCTTATATGTTTATTTCTGGTTTTTTAAGGAAAAAATAAGGGGGAGATGTGGGGAACTGTTTATTGCCTTCACTATCTGATAAGCATAGACAGAGAACTCCCCGAAACCACCCGGAGGCTGGGTGCCTTTGAAGCCCTAGCAAAGCTCAGAGCTAGGCACCACCTCTGTTTGTCCAGACAGTGGTAGCTGAAACTACTCCCCCATTTATTATTATGTAAATCCTTGCTGATGGGCTAGTCTGCTTGTTACTAGGGGGTCACCTGCCTAAGGGCTATGCTATGGGTGCATCCCAGATCAATAAAAGCTTGGTGAGGCCTGAGCACGGAGGAAGTCCTTCGGGACTTGCTGCCTGGTCCCCCAATATTGAAAAACTATCTCGTGTCTTTTTCTCTCATTTGTTGTGCGGCTCCTCTTTTAGGTACCGAACCCTACTCCACGCAGAACGTGGAGGGAGACTTACATGACAGGCTTCTTTTAGCTTAGATTTGGGGGCAGATGTGCAGTCAGACTGAGGCTCCCTGTGGTCCACCTTTACCTGTCAGCTACTCCACCTCCATAAGGTTTCCTCATTTTCATATATTGCCTTCTGTGGAGAATCTTTATGATGGATCTAAGCTAGCTTAACGGGACTCTGCTCGGAGACTCTGCAGTTAGTCACTCAATGAGGAAAAATCAGTCTCTGCTTCAAAGTCAAACTCTTCAGTCTTTATCAGAAGTGTTAACCCTAGTTTCCACTAAGTTGACTTGCTGCTAGTTCAGGATAGTACACCATGAAGTCTTCTCTGCAGGGTCATTGATCAAAACAGTCTCATTTAGAATATTTCCAGCCCATCCCACATGAGGCCTAAGCACTTCCTCCTGGTCCAAGAAAAAAATTTCTGAAGGTCTTACACTTGGAATGTGCTGCTCTGACCCACTCTCCCATTTCCCAGAAAAATATTCCTAGTAGGATATCCAGGACTTCACAGAACTGAACCAGTCTGCTGTTGTGGGTAGTATTCATCACATTCAGGAGGAGGAGGAGGTCCTACCATGCCTTCCCAGGACTTGCTGGGCTGAACTCAGAGGAAATATAGTTCATCTTCCCCACAATGCAGTCACAAAGCCAAGAATATTCTCATCTGTCTCCCCCATGGAAACCTTACTGGGGGATATAGTCAAAAAATTCCAGCTTGTGCCACAGATCCAAGCAGGATATATTACATAATCAGCCCAGTGTATGACTCAAATCTATGTGATATTTATCATTCACTGACTGGCTTATTTAACTTAGCATAAAACTCTCCAGTTCCACCCATGATGTTGCAAATGGTAAGAATTCCTTCTTTTTTACAGCAGCATAGTATACCACTGTATAGATGTACCACAGTTTTCTAATCCACTCATCTGCTGATGGGCGTTTAGGCTGTTTCCAAAAGTTAGCTATTGTAAATTGTGCTGCTATGAACATAGGGGTCCATATATCCTTTCTGATTGGTGTTTCTGGCTTCTTGGGATATAGTTCTAGAAGTGGAATCACTAGGCCAAATGGCAGTTCCATTTTTAATTTTTTGAGGAAACGCCATACTGTTCTCCACAGTGGCTGCACCAGTCTGCATTCCAACCAGCAGTGAACGAGGGTTCGTTTTTATCCACATCCTCACTAGCACTTATAATTTGTTGATTTGTTGATGATAGTCATTCTGGCAGGTGTGAGATGATATCCCATTGTTGTTTTGATTTGCATCTCTCGGATGATTAGTGACTTTGAGCATGTTTTCATATGTCTCTTGCCTTTCTATATGTCCTCTTGAAAAATGTCTATTTATCTCCTTTGCCCATTTTTTTATTGGATTGTTTATCTTCCTTTTGTTAAGTTGTATGAGTTCCCTGTAAAAATTGGAGATTAAACCCTTATTGGAGATAACATTAGCAAATACGTTTTTCCATGCAGTGGTCTTTCTTGTTGTTTTGTTGATGGTTTGCTTTGCTGTGCAGAAGCTTTATATTTTGATGTAATCCCATGCAATCCCATTTGTTTATTTTCTCCTTAGTTTCCATTCCCCTAAGCTGTGTCTGTAAAGATATTGCTACAACAAATGTTTGCTATTTCATTGCCTATAGATTCTTCTAAGATTTTTATGGTTTCCCATCCTGTTCAAGTCCTTTATCCATTTTTAGTTTATTTTTGTATATGTTGTAAGTTGGTGGTCTAGTTTCATTTTTTTGCAAGCATCAGTCCAATTTTCCCAGCATCATTTATTGAAGAGGCTGTCTTGACTCCATTGTATGCTCTTTCCTCCTTTGTCTAATATTAATTCAGAATCATGGCTTGTGTTGACTTCTGAACTCTCTGTTCTCTCCCACTGGTCTATATGACTGTTCTTGTACCAGTACCAGGCAGATTTGAGAACAGTGTATTGGAAATATACCTTGATATTTGGTATTGTGATCCTGCCAACATTGTTCTTCTTTCTCATGATTGCTGCAGCTATTATGGTTCTTTTTTATTTCAGATAAATTTTTGGAGAGTTTGTTCTAGGTCTTTGAAATATGCTGTTGGTATTTTAATGGGGCTTGCATTGAATTTACAGATTGCTTTGGGTAGTATGAACATTTTAATGATGTTGATTCTACTAATCCATGAACATGGTATAGTCTTCCAGTTGTTCATGTCTTCTTCTCTCTTTTTTTTATTTAGCATCCTGAAACTTTCTGAGTCCTTGGTTAAATTTATTTCTAGGTATCTTAATTTTTTTATTGTTGTTGTTGTAATGGTAAATGGGTTTGATTTTTTTAGTTTCTCTTTCTGTTAGTTCATTATTGGTGAATAGAAAAGCTATAGAGTTCTGGGTGTTAATTTTGAACACTGCTACATTGCCAAATTTATTTATTAAGTCTGGTAGTTCTTTGAAAGAGTCTTTGGGGTTTTCTATGTACAATATCATGTCATCTATGAATAAGAACAGTTCTACTTCTTTTTTTCCAATTTTGATGCCTTTTTTTTCTTCTTGTCTGATCACAATGGCTAATATTTCCAGTACTATGTCAAACAGGAGTGGTGATAGTGGGCACCCCTGTCTTGTTTCTGTTCTTAGGGAAAATGGTTTTAGTTTTTGCCCATTGAGTATGATGTTGGCTGAAGTTTTGTCATATAGGGCTTTTATTATGTTGAGGTATGATACCTCTATTCCCACTTTGCTGAGAGTTTTTACCAAGAAAGGGTGTTGGATATTCTCAAAAGCTTTTTCTGCATCAATAGATATGATTATATGGTTTTTATCTCTTGGTTTGTTTATGTGGTGTATCATGTTTATTGATTTGCAGATATTGTACTATCCTTGCACCCCTGGAATAAATCCTGCTTGGTCATGGTGTATGATCTTTTTAATGTAATGCTGGATTCAATTTGCTAGAATTTTGTTAAGAATTTTGGCATCTATATTTATGAGGATATTGGCCTGTGATTCTTTCTTTGTATTGTCTTTATCTGGTTTTGTTATTAGGGTAGTGCTGACTTCATAGAAAGAGCTTGGAAATGTTCCTTTCTCTTGAATTTTTTTGAATAGTCTGATGAAAATAGGTTTTATTTCTTCTTTGAATGTTTGATAAAACTCCCCTGTGAAGCTGTCAGATCCAGGGCTCTTGTTTGTTGGAAGTTTCTGTTTTTATTACTGCTTCAATTTCTTCTATTGTTATCAGCCAATTCAGATTTTTGATTCATCCATGTTGTATTATGGAAGGTCATATTTTTCAAGGAATATTCCCATTTCTACTAGGTTGACCCATTTGTGGGAATAGAGTTACTCAACTCTTTTCTTTTACTCAGATTGTATTCTTTTACAATTCTTCATATTACTGTGAAGTCTTCTGTTATTTTGCCTCTTTTTATTTCTGATGTTGTTTATTTGGGTCCTCTCTCTTTGCTTCTTGGTGAGCCTGGCTAGAGGTTCATCAATCGTATTTATCCTTTAAAAGAAACAGCTCTTGGTTTCATTGATCTTTTGTATTGTTATTTTGGTCTCTGTGTCATTTATTTCTGCTCAGATCTTTATAATTTTTTTCATTCTGCTCACTGTGGGCTTTTATTATTTCCCTCTTTCTAATTCTTCAAGTTGCATATTTAGATGGTTTATTACTAGTTTTTCTTTTCTTTTTTTTTTTTTTGAGGTAGGCCTGTAATGCTATGAACTTCCCTCTTATGACTACTTTCACTGTGTCCCAAAGATTTTGGATTGTTTTGTTTTCATTGTCATTTGTTTTCAGGATGTTTTTTATTTCTTCTTTGATTTCTTTGGTAACCCACTCATTGTTTAATACCATGCAATTCAGCCTCCAAGTGTTTGAATTTTTGTGATTATATTTATTGTAGTTGATTTCTAATTTTATGTCATTGTGATCTGAGAAGATTCTTGATATGATTTCAATCTTTTTGATTTTGAAGAGACTTTGTCTGTGTCCCAATATGTGATCTATCTTTGAAAAAGTTCCAAGTGCGCTTGAGCAGAATGTATATTCTGTACTTTTGAGGTGGAATAGTCTAAAGATGTCAATTAAGTCCATGTAGAATGGTGAGTTGTTTAAGATTTCTGTTTCTTTGCTAATTTTTTGTCTAAACTAGAGGCTTTATCCAGTGATGTTAATGGGGTATTAAAGTCTCCTACTATGATTATAGTTCTGTCAGTCTCTCCTCTGATATCTTCCAGGTTTCTTTTTCTTTCATGTATTTGGGTGCTCCTGTATTGGGTGCATATATTTTTACCAGAGTTATATCCTGTTGTTGTATTGATCCCTTTAGAATTATGAAGTGGCCTTCCTTGTCTCTTTTTATGGTCTTCACTTTGAGGTCTATTTTGTCCGATATAAATATTGCTACCCCAGCTTGTTTTTCATTTCCATTTGCCTGATAGATATTTTTCCATCCCTTCACTTTCAGACTGAGTGAGTCACTTGTTCTGAGGTAGGTCTCCTGTAGACAGGATATATATGGGTCATGTTTTTTTTATCTATTCAGTCACTCGATTTCTTTTGATTGGAGCACTTAATCCATTTACATTTAATGTTAATGTTAGGTACTGTTTGTAGCCATTTCTGTACTTTATGCCTGTGCTTCTTCCTCCCTTTCTATTTCTTCTTTTTACAGCATTTCCTTTTGCATTTTTTTAATTGCTGGATTGGTAGTGATAAAGTCCCTTAGTCTTTTTTGCCTATGAAGTTCCTGATTTCCCCTTCAATTTTGATTGATAGTCTTGCTGAATAGAGTATCATTGGATTCAATCCCTTCCTTTTCACCACTTTGCAGACTTCCTTCCATTCTCTTCAAGCCTGATGTGTCTCTGTTAGACAATCATCTGATAATCTGATGGGGGATCCTCTCTGTCTCTCTCTTTCAGCCTTTAAGATTCTCTCTTTGTTGTTAACATTTACAATTATAATTATGATGTGTCTTGGTGTGGGTCTTTTGAGATTTATCTTGCTTGGGACTCTGTACTTGTATGACTTTTTTCTTCCCCTTATCACGGAAGTTTTCTGTCATTATTTCTTCAATTAGATACTCTAATCCTTGATGCTCTTCTTGTCCTTCTGGCACCCATAGTATACGTATGTTACTTTGTTTTGTGTTATCCCAAAGCTCCCTTAGGCTCTCCTATTACTTTCTAATTTTTTCTCCAGTTGCTGTTCCAACTGGAATTGTTTCTCTAGCTGATCATCTAACTCACTAATTCGGTTCTCTGCTTCTTCTAGTCTACCTTGAAGCTTTCCATGGTGTTTTTGATTGTCACAATGTCACTTTTGATTTCTTCCTGATTTTAACATAGGTTGTTGATTTTCTCATCCATCCAGTTTATGAACTGTAATGTTTACTCTGAATTATTTTTCTATCATATTGCATGCCTCCATTTCACTTATTTCCTTTCTTGCCGATTCCTCATTTTATTTCCTCTGGGAATTGTTTTGTTGTCTCCCCATTCTATCACCAGAAGGTACAAACGCTGAGTTGCAGGAGCCTGAGTTGTGTGCAGTGGGAGTGTAGCACCACCCAAATGCCAGAAAAAGCTCTGACACCGAGATGTGTGGCAGCTTTGAATCTGTGGAAGCCACATAAGCTGAGAATCAGAGTATTTGGCACTCAGTGCAGCCTCATGTGCGCATCTAGAATCAGGGGCCCTGCATGAGCCACACTGAAAAAAAGGTTCAAAAATCAGTGTCTCCTAGCACACACCAGGAGTCAGAGTCCCCATGTGCATGTGCTGAGAATCAAGTATCAGCGGCTGTGAGGGGGGCCTGCACTGTCAGGGCATGGGAGCAGGGCTGCTGGCAGACAGGGGCCAAGGGGTCTTGGTGGAAGGAGCCAGGCAGGGACGCAGAGGATGGGCTGTGTCACTTGGTTCAGCCTCATGCCAAGAATTAGGGATCCTGTGTGCACATGCACCAAGAACTAGAGTCACTGAGGATCCCATGAGTGTGCAATGAGAAACAGAGTCCCCATGTGTGTACACTGAGTGTCAAGTCACTGGTGTTCAGTGCTGCCTTTCACCTGAAGAATCAGGGTCCCCAGCCTGCTTGGGTGGCCAGGTTACACAGTTACCCTGTGTCGTCAAGAGGCCCCCTCCTGTGCAGTGGCAAACAGATGCCTGTGTGTGTACATCCAGAGTCAGAGTCAGGTGGCACAGCTGCCCTTTGTGGGCAAGAAGCCTGGTTGAATGCATGCATGCTTTTGGAAACAGACTCTTCATGTCTGCATGCCCAGAGTCAAAATCAGGCAGCACACCTTCCCTGTTTCAGCAAGAGTCCCACTCCTGTGCCACAGAAAACAAACTTCCATGTGAGTGGGCCCAGAGTCAAAGTTAAGTTGTGCAGCTGCCTTGTGTCAGCAGGAGGCCTGCTCACACAGAATAGGTCTAGCAAATCCCATGCTGCTGCAGCAGGCTCATATGGAGGGAGATGGGCTCTGTGACTCAGAGAAATTCGTGGCTGGAATGTCTGGAGTCTTGGTGTCCATGGGACTGCAGCTGTGGTCGCAGGTCTTTTCCCCTAGTGGCTGTAGGTTCCCGGCTATAGGCTTTTATTTGAGACCAGATTGGGTGGTGGTGAGGCTAGGATCCTAGTCACAAGCAGTTCTTCTTTGATTTCTTTGGTAACCCAATCATTGTTTTTTAAGATGGTGTGGTTTCTGTGCCAGCACTGGCCACCCAGAGTGATTGTGGTGGCAATGGGGTTTTGCAGCCTATGACTGCCCAGTCTCACAGTCCCCCAGAAGACCTGCAGGACCTGTCTCTAGCTCACACACACACACACACACACACACACACACACACACACACACCTCTATCACTCTGTCACTGTCACACATTCTCCCTCCCTGCCTTCTTGCTGGTCACCATCTTGATCTCTTTCTGAAAATTCTTTGCTCCCACATGCTGTGGTCCCACCTGGTGCTCACACCCACTGCAGGTACTAGAGTCACCATTCACACCTGCTGCTGGTGCGTGGCACCGGCCCTGATCACTCAGACCATCAGCGGGTGTGAGTGGTTGCTGTTGACCCCGATCACCCACCTCCCCCTGATCCTGTGGGGCGATCGGAGAGCAGCCACCTCTAGCACCCACTGACAGTGCTGACCCCACTCACACCCTTTGCTGGAGCTGGCCTGAATCACTCTGCACCATCAGTGGCTGCAAGCGGGGGGCTGGCTTGCACTATCAGGGCATGGGAGCAGGGTTACTGGCAGACAGGGGCCAAAGGGCCTTGGTGGGAGAAGCTAAGCGGGGGCACAGAGGATGGGCCAAGACTCACCCATGTACCCTCTACAGCCTCACAGCCCACAGTTCCTTTCGAAGTGCACAAATTCGGGCAGTGGGCCCCTAGTATGCCTATATAATGGACAACCTGGGCAAAATGAACCAATTCCTAGAAGCATACAATCTTCAAAAACTCAACCAGGAAGAACCAGGAAACCTGAGGTCAGTAACAATCAATGAAATTGAAGCAGTAATTTTAAAACTTCCAGCAAACAGAATTTTATCAAACATACAAAAATAACTAATACCCATCGTCTTCAAACTATTCCAAGAAATTCAAGAGGAAGGAACATTTCCAAGCTCTTTATGAAGCCAACATTATTCTAATTCCAAAACCAGGTAAAGACAGTACAAAGAATAAAAATTACATAGCTCCTAATGAACATAGCTCCTAAAATCCTCAACAAAATATTAGCAAATTGGATCTAGCAATACATTAAAAATATCATCTACCATGATCAAGTGGGATTTATGTGGGAATGCAAGACTGATACAAATTTGTCTGAAAGGATGTCTGACTACCTTTCAGACAAAGCCATAGTGGTGGGGATTAGGCAGAGGCAGTTAGGGACGATCAGGTCAGTAGAGGAGGGCAGTTCTCAGATCACAGTGGCATAAAACAAGAAATCAACCACAATAAAAACAATGGAAAAAATCAAACACCTTGAGGCTAAATAGCACGCTATTAAACAATGATTGGGTTACCAAAGAAATCAAAGAAGAAATAAAAAGTATCATGGCAACAAATGGCAATGAAAATACAACTGTCCAAAATCTATGGGACACAATGAAAGCAGTCTTGAGAGGGAAGTTCATAGCTCCACAGGCCTATCTAAAAAAAAGAAAAGAAAAGAAAAGAAAAGAAAAGAAAAGAAACAATGGTAATGAATTATCTAACCCTACAACTCAAACAGTTAGAAAGAGAGCAACAAGAAAAGCCCAGCATAAGCAGAAGGAAGGAAATAATAAAGATCAGAGTGGAGATAAATGACATAGAGACAAAAAAAATTACAGTAGATCAATGAAACTAAGAGCTGGTTCTTTGAAAGAATAAACAAAATTGATGAACCTCTTGCTAGGCTCACCAAGAAACAAAGATAGAGGGCCCAAATAAAATCAGAAATGAAAGAGGTGAATTAACAACTGACCCTACTGATATTCAAAGGTTTGTAAAATACTATGAACAACTTTACTCCAAAAAACTGGACAACCTCGATGAAATGGACACATTCCTAGAAAAATACAAGCTTCCAAAACTCTCAGGAAGAATAAAAAAAACCTGAATATGGTGAAAATTACTGATGAAATTAAAAGAGTAACCAAAAATATTCCAACAACAAAAAAAAAGCCCTGGTCTGGATGGCTTTACAGGAGAATTCTACCAAGCATTCATAGAAGAACTAAAACCTATCCTACTCAGACTATTCCAAAAAATTCAAGAGGAAGGCACACATCCAAGCTCTTTCTATGAAGCCAGCATTACTCTAATCCCAAAAGTAGATAGACACCACAAAGAAAGAGAACTACAGGCCAATATCCTGGATGAACATAGATGCTAAAATTCTCAAAAAAAAAATTCTAGCAAATCGGATTCATTATTACGTTAGAAAGATCATACGCCACGACCAAGTGGGATTTATTCCGGTAATGGAAGGATGGTATAACATCCACAAAACCATTAATGTGTTACATCACATAAACAAACCGAAAGAAAAAAATCACATAATCATATCAATCGATGCAGAGAAAGCATTTGACAAAAATCCAACACCCTTTCTTGATTAAAAACTCTCAGCAAAGTGGTTATAAAAGGATGATACCTCAACATAATAAAAGCCTTATATGACAAACCTACAGCCAACATCATACTCAATGGTCAAAAAACTAAATTCATTTCCCCTAAGAACAGGAACAAGATAAGGATGCCCACTTTCACCACTCCTGTTCCATGTCATACTGGAAGTGCTAGTCACATCGATCAGAAAGAAAGAAGAAATAAAACACATCCAAATTGTAAAAAAAGAAGTAAAACTATCCTTATTTTCAGAAGACATGATACTATAAATAGAAAACCGTAAAGACTCCATCAAAAAACTACTAGACCTGGGACTTCCAAAATGGCGACCAGCAGGAAGGTAGGGAGGGAGAGAGTGTGAGAGCGCAAGGAAGTGATAGAGGAGTGTGTGGACGCATGTGGTGTGTGTGTATGAGCTAGGGACAGTTAGATTCTGCAGGTCTTCTAAGGGGCTGCTAAACCGGGCAGTTTTAGGCAGCGGAGTCCCGCTCCCTGTGTGGAAACTCCTGGGCGGCCAGCAAAGGCACGCCATCTTGGGAAACAGAGCTGCTTGAGATTACGATCCTGACCTCAGCACTACCCATTCTGATCTCAGACACATACCAGGACCCTGCAGCCACTGGGGACAGAGACCTGTGACCACAGCTACAGACCTGTGGACACCAAAAGTTCAGAAATCCCCGCGGCAGATCCGTGAGTAACAGAGCTCATCCCCACTTCCCGCAGGCTTGCGGGAAGCGCCAGAGTAACTAACTGAGAGACCCACCCCTTGCTGGGCCTCAGGGCTCCAGGAACTTTAGCCTGGAAGTGCACAAGCACCTTGGAACTGATCCTATGTGCACTGCCAGCTTCTGAGCCCTGGGCTGGAAGCAAATGTGCGAACCCCAGGAACTGAGCACAGGCACACTGCTGGCTTCTGAGCCCTGGGCTGGGAGCAATCCTGCGAACACCGGGAATTTGTCCCACATATCACAGGCCCAGGGACCCCGATTCTCTGGGCAGGTGGCAGCACCAAGCACCAGTGACTAGACTGTGTTTCTTTTCACCTGCGCCTGAGATCCTGATTTCCTGTGCATTCATACTAAGAGCCAGTGATTCCAATTCCTGGTGTAAGGGCACACAGGGACCCTGATTCTAAAGGCAAGGTCACGTGAAGCAACAGAGACTCTGACACTGGATTCTGGGGAACTCTGACTCCTGGCGCACACTAGGGAGCTCTGGTTTTCAACACGCTTCAGGGGGGTCTCTGTTTCAGCATGATGCAGGCAGGGTCCCTGATTCTAAGGGCGCGTACAAGGCCACATTGAGCGCTGACAACACTGACTCTGAGCGAGCCTGGTTCCCACCAACCCACAACAACCACACATCTTAGTGTCAGAGCTCTTCAGTGACAGTAGGGTGGTGGGAGGCTCCAACTGCACACGCCCCAGGCCCACGCAACTCGACGTTTGAACCATCGGGGAGATAATCAGAATGAAGAGATGAAACAACACCCAGAGAAAAGACAATGAGGAATCACCAAGTAAGGACATTAATGCAGTTGAAGCCTGCAACATGACAGAAAAAGAATTCAGAATTATGGTTGTACAATTCATTCACCAGATGGATGAGAAAATCAACAACCTATGCAAGAATCAGGAAGAAATGGAAAGTGATATAGCTACAATCAAAAACACCATGGAAAGTTTCAACAGCAGACTAGAAGAAGCAGAGGACCGAATTAGTGAATTAGAAGATAAGGCAGAGAAACAAGCTCAATCTGAACAGCAACTGGAGAAAAGAATTAAAAAGCAGGAGGAGAGCCTAAGGGAGCTCTGGGACAACATGAAACGAAGTAACATATGCATAATAGGGCTGCAAGAAGGACAAGAAGAGCAGCAAGGATTAGAAAATCTATTTGAAGAAATAATGTCAGAAAACTTCCCTGATATGGGAAAGAAAAAAGTTATACAAGTACAGAGTCCCTGGCAAGATGAACCCCAAAAGACCCACACCAAGACACGTCATAATAACAATGGCAAATGTACAAGACAAAGACAGAATCTTAAAGGCTGCAAGAGAGAAACAGAGAGTTACCTACAAAGGATCCCCCATCAGATTATCAAATGATTTCTCAACAGAAACACATCAGGCTAGAAAAGAATGGACAGAAATTTACCAAGTGATGCAAAGCAAAGGACTGAATCCAAGAATACTCTATCCAGCAAGGCTATCATTCAAAATTGAAGGGGAAATAAGAAGCTTCACAGACAAAAAAAGGCTAAGGGAGTTTATCACCACCAAGCCAGCAATGCAAGAAATGCTAAAGGGACTGGTGTAAAAAGAAGAAATAAAAAGCCCAGAAAGAAAACAGCCACACACACACAAAAAAAATAGAAATGGCTACAAACAAGTACCTTTCAATAATAACTTTAAATGTAAATGGTCCAATCAAAAGGCATCGAGTGGCTGAATGGATTAAAAAAAAACATGACCCATATATTTGCTGTCTACAAGAGACCCACCTCATTAGAAGGGACTCACACAGACTGAAAGTGAAGGTATGAAAGAATATCTTTCAGGCAAATGGAAATGAAAAAAAAAAGCTGGGGTAGCAATACTTATATCAGACAAAATAGACCTCAAAGTGAGACCATAACAAGAGATAAGGAAGGCCACTTCATAATACTAAAGGGATCAATACAACAAGAGGATATAACCCTGATATAAACATATATGCACCCAATGCAGGAGCACCCACATACAGAAGAAAACTCCTGGAAGATATCGGGGGGAGATCGACAACAATACAATCATAGTAGGGGACTTTAATACACCACTGACATCACTGGATAAATCCGCTAGACAAAAACTCAGCAGAGAAACAGCAATCCTAAATGACTCACTAGATCAGATGGCAATAATCGACATCTTCAGAACACTTCACCCCAAAGCTACAAAATATACGTTCATCTCAAGTGCTCATTGGACATCTTCAAAAATAGAACACATATTGGGTCACAAACAAAGTCTCCCAAATTCAAGAAGATTGAAATCATACCAAGCATCTTCTCAAACCACAAGGCCATAATATTACAAATAAACTACAAAAAAAACAACTCAAAATACTCAAACACTTGGAAGCTGAATAGCACATTATTAAATACTAGAGGCCCGGTGCACAAAAATTTGTGCACTCGGGGGGCGGGGGGGTCCCTCAGCCTGGCCTGTGCCCTCTCCCAGTCTGGGACCCCTCGGGAGATAACGACGTGCTGGCTTAGACCTGCTGCCGGGTGGCAGAGGGAAGGCCCAATCCCTAGGTGCAGCCCCTGGTCGGGCTCAGAGCAGGGCCATTTGGGGAGTTGGGGCACCGCCCCATGTCATGCACAGAGCAGGGAGGATCATGAGGTTGCGATGCCACCCTCAGTCATGCTCAGGGTAGGGCCGATTGGGGGGGTTGGGGCACCACCCCCTGTCACACTCAAGGCAGGGTCGATGGGGAGGTTGCGGCACAACCCCCTGTCACGCACAGAGCAGGGCCCATCAGGGGGTTGGGGCGCTGGCCCCTGTCACTCACAGAGCAGAGCCCATCAGAGGGGTTGGGGTGCCGCCACTCTCACACTCAGGGCAGGGCCGAAGGGGAGGTTATGGCTCTACCCCGTCACACACAGAGCAGGACCCGTTGGGGGGGGCGGGGGGGTTGGGGCACCACACCCTGTCACACACAGAGCAGGGCCGATCAGGGGGTTGGGGCACTGCACCCTGTCACACACAGAGCCGCAGAGCGATCAGGGAGTTGGGGAGCTCCACCCTATCAGGCACAGAGCAGGGCTGATCAGGGGGTTGGGGCGCCTTCCCCTGTCCCGAACAGAGCAGGGCGGATAGGGAGGTTGTGGCCCCGCCCCCTGTCGCACACAGAGCCGCAGGGCGATCAGGGGGTTCAGGGGGTTTGGGCACTGCCCCCTGTCACACTGATGCCGGTGCCGGGAGGCCTCGCGGCTCCGCTGATCCCCGTGCACTGGGTGTGTGTGGGGGGGGAGTGTCCCTCAGCCCAGCCTGCCCCCTCTCACATACTGGGAGCCCTCAGGCGTTGACCCCCATCACCCTCCAATCGCAGGATCAGCCCCTTGCCCAGGCCTGACGCCTCTGGCCTAGGTGTTTGGCCCAGGCAGCGGGGACTCGCAGCTGCAGCGGCCCCATGATCCTGGGCTTCGCTTTAGGCCCAGGCAAGGGACCCCTAGCTCCTGGGACTGCCAGCTTCGACCTTGCCCAGCTCCCATCACTGGCTCCACCCCTACTTCCTGCTATCACTGGCCAGGGAGGAAAAGGCACCTGATTCTCCTATCATGGCTGGGGGGCAGGGCAAAGGCGGCCCCCCAGCTCTTAGCTCCCCACTGGGTTTCCGATCACTGTCAGTGGCAGGGGGCTTCTTCCTGCTTTCCCTTTGGCCTCCCTGCATTGTGCCTACATATGCAAATTAACCGCCATCTTGTTGGCAGTTAACTGCCATCTCAGTTGGCAGTTAATTTGCATATAGCCCTGATTAGCCAATGAAAAGGGTAGCTCGTACGCCAATTACCATTTTTCTCTTTTATTAGTGTTGATTGATTGGGTTACCAATGAGATCAAAGAAGAAATTCAAAACATCCTGGAAACTAATGACAATGAAAACACAACAATCCAAAACCTTTGGGACGCAATGAAAGCAGTCCTGAGAGGGAAGTTTATAGCTCTACAGACAAGAAACAAACAAGAAAAAATGGTAGTAAATCATCTAACTCTACAGCTCAAAGAATTAGAAAGAGAGCAACAAGAAAAGCCCAGAGTGAGCAGAAGGAAGTAGATAATAAAGATTAGAGCAGAAATAAATGACATAGAGACCAAAAAAAAAAAAAAATACAGAAAATCAATGAAACAAAGAGCTGGTTCTTTGAAATGATAAACAAGATTGACAAACCTCTAGCCAGGCTCACCAAGAAGCAAAGAGAAAGGACCCAAATCAACAAAATCAGAAATGATAGAGGATAATTAACAACAGATCCCACAAATACAAATGATTGTTAAAAAATACTATGGACAACTCTACTCCAACAAACTAGACAACCTGGAGGAAATGGACATATTCCTAGAAAAAATACAACATTCCAAAACTCAATCAGGAAGAATCTAAAAATCTCAATAGGCCACTAACTATGGAAGAAATTGAAGCAGTCATCAAAAAGCTTCCAGCAAACAAAAGCCCAGGACCAGACGGCTTCACAGGGGAGTTTTACCAAACATTCAAGGAAGAACTAAAACCTATCCTCCTCAGACTACTACAAAAAATTCAAGAGGAAGGAACACTTCCAAGCTCATTCTATGAAGCCAGCATCACCCTAATACCAAAACCAGGTAAAGACAACACAATGCAAGAGAATTACAGGCCAATATCCCTCATGAACATAGATGCCAAAATCATCAACAAAATCTTAGCAAATCGGATCCAGCAGTACATCAGAAAGATCATACACCACGACCAAGTAGGATTTATCCCAGGGATGCAAGGATGGTGCAATATCTGCAAATCAATAAATGTGATACATCACATAAACAAATTGAAAGAAAAAAACCACGTGGTCATATCAATTGATGCAGAAAAAGCATTTGACAGAATTCTACACCCATTTTTGATAAAAACTCTCAGCAAGGTGGGAATTGAATGATCATACCTCAACATAGTAAAAGCCGTATATGACAAACCCACAGCCAACCTCATACTTAATGGACAACAACTAACACCATTTCCCCTAAGAACAAGAACAAGACAGGGATGCCCACTCTCACCAATCCTGTTCGACATAGTACTGGAAGTATTAGCCATTGCAATCAGACAAGAAGAAGAAATAAAAGGCATCCAAATTGGAAAAGAAGAAGTAAAACTGTCCTTATTTGCAGATGACATGATATTATACTTAAAAAACCCTAAAGACTCCATCAATAAACTATTAGACTTAATAAAGGAATTCGGCAATGTAGCAGGATACAAAATTAACGCCAAGAAATCTATGGCATTTCTATACACCAATAGTGAACTTGCAGAAAGAGAGACTAAAAAAGCAATCCCATTTACCATTGCACCAAAAAAGTTAAGCTACCTAGGAATAAACTTAACTAAAGAGGTAAAAGACCTCTACTCAGAAAACTACAAGACGTTGAAAAAAGAGATAGAGGAAGACATAAACAGATGGAAGAACATACAATGTTTTTGGATTGGTAGAATCAACATCATTAAAATGTCCATAATGCCCAAAGCAATCTATAAATTCAACACACTTCCCATTAAAATACCAATGGCATATTTCACAGACCTAGAACGAACTCTCCAATAATTCATCTGGAATAAAAAACGACCCCGAATAGCTGCAGCAATCCGAGAAAGAACAAAGTAGGTGGGATCTCAATACCAGATATCAAGCTGTATTACAAAGCCACTGTTCTCAAAACTGCCTGGTGCTGGCACAAGAACAGACATATAGATCAATGGAATAGAATGGAGAGCCCAGAAATCAGCCCCAACCAATACGCTCAATTAATATTTGACAAAGGAGGCAAGAACATACAATGGAGTCAAGATAGTCTCTTCAATAAATGGTGTTGGGAAAATTGGACAGCTACATGCAAGAAAATGAAACTAGACCACCAACTTACACCATACACAAAAATAAACTCAAAATGGATAAAGGACTTAAATATACGACGGGAAACCATAGAAATACTAGAAGAATCCAAAGGCAACATAATCTAAGACATATGCCGAAGCAATTTCTTCACCGATACAGCTCCTAGGGCATTGGAAACTAAAGAGAAAATAACCAAATGGTACTACATCAAAATTAAAAGCTACTGCACAGCAAAGGAAACCATCAACAAAACAATAAGAAAACCCACTGCGTGGGAAAACATATTTGCCAATGTCATATCTGATAAGGGCCTAATCTCCAAAATTTACAGGGAACTCATACAACCTAACAAAAGGAAGATAAACAATCCAATCAAAAAATGGGCAAAGGACCTAAATAGACACCTTTCAAAAGAGGACATTCAGAAAGCCAAGAGACATATGAAAACATGCTCAAAGTCACTAATCATCCGAGAGATGCAAATCAAAACAACAATGAGGTACCATCTCACACCTGTCAGACTGGTTATCATCAACAAATCAACAAACGACAAGTGCTGGCGAGGATGTGGAGAAAAAGGAACCCTTCTGCACTGCTGGTGGGAATGCAGACTGGTGCAGACACTATGGAAGACAGTATGGAGTTTCCTCAAAAAACTGAAAATGGAACTCCCATTTGACCCTGTGATCCCACTTCTAGGAATATATCCCAAGAAACCAGAAACACCACTCAGAAAGGATATATGCATCCCTATGTTCATAGCAACACAATTCACCATAGCTAAGATCTGGAAACAGCCTAAGTGCCCATCAGTAGATGAATGGATTAGAAAACTGGTACATCTACACGATAGAATACTATGTTGCTATAAAAAAGATGGAACTCTTACCATTTGCAACAGCATGGATGGTACTGGAGAGCATTATGCTAAGTGAAATAAGCCAGTCAATGAAGGAAAAATACCAACACGATGTCACTCATTTCTGGATAATAAAGACCATTATAAACTCATGAACAAAAATAGATACAGAGGCAGAGCTGCCTTGAAAAGACTGTCAAACTACAGCAGGAAGGCCAGGAAGGGTGGGCGGGCAGGAGGGGGGTGGGTAAGAGATCAATCAAAGGACTTGTATGCATGCATATAAGCATAACCAATGGACATAAGACACTGGGGGGTAGGGGAGGCCAGGGGATTGTCATGGGTGGGGGAAAAGGAAGGAGACATATGTAATACTTTTTGTAATACTTTAAGCAATAATAAAAAAAAAACTACTAGACCTAATAAATAAATTTGGCAATGTAGCAGATAACAAAATTAACACCTAGAAATCTATGGCCTTTTTATACACCAGTAATGAACCTACAGAAAGAGCAGCAACAAAATTCCCATTTATCATAGCACCAAAAACATTAAGATACCTAAGAATAAACTTAACTAAGGACATAAAAGGCCTGTACCTGGAAAACTTCAGGACATTGAAATAAGAGATAGAGGAAGCCATAAACAAATGAAAGAACATACCATGTTCATGTATTAGTAGAATCAACATCATTAAAATGTCCATACTACCCACAGCAATCTATAGATTCAATGCCATCCCCATTAAAATACCAATGGCATATTTCAAAGATCTAGAAGACACTCTCCAAAAATTCATTTGGAATAAAAAAACAAAAACAAACAAACTTAAAAAACCCTCAATAGCCGCAGCAATCCTGAGAAAGAAGTACAAAGTTGGAGGGATCACATTACCAGATATCAAGCTATATTACCAAGCCATGGTTCTCAAAACTGCCTGGTACTGGCACAAGAACAGACATATAGACCAGTGGAACAGAACAGAGAACCCAGAAATTGACACAAGCTATTATGCTCAATTAATATTTGACAAAGGAGGCAAGAGCATACAATGGAGTCAAGGCAGCCTCTTCAATAAATGGCGCTGGGAGATTTGGACAGATACATGCAAAAAAAAAAAAAATGAAACTAGACCACTAACCTACACCATACACAAAAACAAACTCAAAATGGCTAAAGGACTTGAATGTAAGACAGGAATCCATAAAAATCTTACAAGACTCCATAGGCAGCGAAATAGCAGACGTGTTGCAGCAGTGTCTTTAAGACACAGTCCCTAGGGCAGTGGTCTCAACTTGTGGATCACGATCCCTTTGGGGGTCGAACAACAATTCACAGGGGTCGCCTAAGACCATCGGAAAATACATATATAATTACATATTGTTTTTGTGATTAATCACTATGCTTTAATTATGTTCAATTTGTTACAATGAAAATACATCCTGCATATCAGATATTTATATTACAATTCATAACACTAGCAAAGTTACAGTTATGAAGTAGCAACAAAAATAATTTTATGGTTGGGGGTCACCACAACATGAGAAACTGTATTAAAGGGTCGAGGCATTAGGAAGGTTGAGAACCACTGCCATAGGGCAATGGAGACTAAGGAGAAACTAAACAAATGGGACTACATCAAAATAAAAAGCTTCTGTACAGCAGAAGAATCCATCAACAAAACAACAAGAAAACCACTGTATTGAAGAACATATTTGCCAATGATATTTCCAATAAGGGCTTAATCTCCAAAATTTACAGAGAACTCATACAACTAAACAAAAGGAAGATAAATGATCTGATCAAAAAATGGTCAAAGGATCTAAATAAACACTTTTCTAAAGGAGACATAAGGAGGGCCCAGAGACATATGTAAACATGGTCGAAGTCACTAATCATCCCAGAGATGCAAATCAAAATAATGAGGTACCATCTCACACCTGTCAGAATGGCTATCATCAACAAATCAATAAACAACACATCCTGGCAAGGATATGGAGAAAAAGGAACCCTTCTGCACTGCTAGTGGGAATGTAGACTGGTGCAGCCAATGTGGAAAGCAGTATGGAGTTTCCCAAAAAAAGTTAAAAATGGAACTTCCATTTGACCCAGTAATATCACTTCTAGGACTATATCCCAAAAAACCAAAAACACCAATCAGAAAGGATATATGCACCCCTATATTCATAGCAGCACAATTTACAATAGCTAAGATTTGAAAACAGCCTAAGTGCCCATAAGCAGATGAGTGGATTAAAAAACTGTGGTACATCTACACAATGGAACACTATGCCACTATTAAAAAGAAGGAACTTTTACCATATGCAACAGCATGGATAGAACTGGAGAACATTATGCCAGTTGGAGAAAGATAAATATCACATGATGTCACTCATAGTGGGGTATAATGATCAACATAATTTGATGAGCAAGAATAGATCGACCCAGAGACAAATGGTAGCGGATGGGGGGGAGAGGTTAGATTGCAACCAAAGTAATTATATGCAAACATATTAGCATAACCAATGGACACAGACACTGAGGTGGTGGGGGCTTGCCTGGGCTGGGAAGGGATGGGGGAGGAAGTCAATTGGGAAAAAGGAGACATATATAAAACTTTAGACAATAAAAAAAGACAAGCAAAATGGGAAAAGAAAAAGTAAAACTGTCATTATTTGCAGATAGAAACCCTAAATACTTCACCAGGAAACTACTAGATGTAATAAATGAATTTGGCAAGGTGGCAGGATACAAAATCAATGTCCAGAAATTGATGATATTTTCTATACCAATAATGAACTCTCCAAAAGAGAAAATAAAAAAATCCCATTTACCATTGCAACAAAAAAGTGAACATAACTAGGAATAAACTTAACCAAAAAGGTAAAAGACCTCTACATAGAAAACTATAGGACATTGAAAAAGGAAATAGAGGGAGATACAAACAAATGTAAATGTAAATGATGTTCATGGATTGGTAAAATCAACATCATAAAAATGAACATACTACCCAAAGCAATATATGGATTCAATGCAACCCCTATTAAAATACAAAAGGCATACTTCACAAAATTAAAGCAAATACTCCAAATATTTATATTGGACCATAAAAATCCTCAATAGTTGCAGAAATCTTGATACAGAACAATAAAGTAGGAGGGATTACAATAGCAGATATCAAACCATACTACAAAGCCACTATAAGCAAAACATCCTCATACTGGCACAAAAAATAGTCATATAGATCAATGAATCAGGACAGAGACTCCAGAAGTTGACCCACACCGTTACAGTCAATTAATCTTTGAAAAGGAGGCAAGAGGATACAATGGAGTAAAAACAGTCTCTTCAACACATGTTGTTGGGAAAACTGGACAGACTGATGCAAAAAGATTAAACTAGACCACCAACTTATACCATACAAGAAAATAAACTCAAGGTGTGTAAAAGACTTAAATGTAAGGCATGAAACCATAAAAATCATAGATGAAAACATAGAGAGTAAAATCTAAGACAGCTCACGTAGCAACATGTTTATGGATACATCTCCTAGGACAAGAATGTCAAACTTGTGGCCTGCAGGCCACATGCAGCCCACAATGAATATTTTTGTGGCCCAGCCCATATAACGGTATGTAAGAAATGTTTTAATAAAAATGTCATAACTTAAATTTTACAATATCCTTTATACATAATGATTAACGAACTACAACATCCACTAATGACTGATTACTATAAATCGTGTTGCATTCATTTCCTTTATGCACCTTATGCACAGGCACACCATTTCTTTCCACTAAAACTAGCAGCGAATAGTTTAGCAGCTGATTGCCAAGTCATTAGTCTTGTACTGACTTGTTTAGTATGTGCAACAGGAAATATTTCACTTTTAGAGAACAAGAAAAGTAGGTTTCTTTGCATTATGCTTATAAATTTATGCAGTTATTCAATGTCTGGTAAAATAATGTTCAAGAAAAAAATAATTTTTATTAAAATGTTCTATTATTTTGTGTTAATAATGACTCATTTATTTCAGCACTTTGTATTCAGCACAGTCTCTATCGAAATAAACCTACATTTCTATGAAAATTGAAGCTGCTGTTTTTTTGCAGCCCACATAAACTTAAACCTTATTTACTATTTGGCCCAGGTTAGCCTTTGAGTTTGAATGCTTGTTCTAGGACAATGGAAACTAAGGAGAAAATGAACAAATGGAACTACATAAAAATAAAAAGCTTCTGCACAGCAGAAGAAACCATCAACAAAATCAAAAGGGAACTCACTGTATGGGATAACATATTTGCCAATGTTATATCTGATAAAGGGTTAATCTCCAAAATATATAAAATAATTATACAACTCAACACAAGGAAGACAAATAACCTATTATAAAATGGGCAGACTACCTGAATAGCATTTCTCTAAAGAGAACATAAATGACCAAGAGACATATAAAAAAAGGGCTCAGTTACTAATGATCAGAGAGATGCAAATTAAAACCAAAATGGGGTGATTGTCCTACATTTCATGCTCTCACAGGTTAGGTAGCCTGCTTGCTCTGTCAAGCCTAGGTGGGGTACTCCTCCTCCTTCACTTCACCTCTAGCCACATCGTTGTGACTCCGCCACCATGTTCGAAGCACGCCTGGTTCAGGGCTCCATCCTGAAAAAGGTGCTGGAGGCGCTTAAGGACCTCATTAATGAGGCCTGCTGGAACATCAGCTCAAGAGGCTTGAACCTGCAGAGCATGGACTCCTCTCAGGTCTCTTTGGTGCAGCTCACCCTGCAGTGTGAGGGCTTTCACACGTATTGCTGTGACTGCAACCTGGCCATGGGTGTGAACCTCACCAGCATGTACAAGGAACTAAAATGTGCTGGCAATGAAGACATCATTACCCTAAGGGCTGAAGATAACGCGGACTCCTTGGCACTAGTATTTGAAGCTCCAACTCAAGAAAAGGTTTCAGACTATGAAATGAAGTTAATGGATTTGGATGTTGAACAACTTGGAATTCCAGAACAGGAGTATAGCTATGTAGTAAAGATGCCTTCTGGTGAATTTGCACGTATATGCCGAGATCTCAGTCATATTGGAGATGCTGTTGTAATTTCCTGTGGAAAAGATGGAATTAAATTCTCTGCCAGTGGGAAACTTGGAAATGGAAATATTAATTTGTCACAAAAAAGTAATGTCGATAAAGAAGAGGAAGCTGTTGCCATAGAGATTAATAAGGCAGTAAGCTAACTTTTGCACTGAGATATCTGAACTTCTTTACAAAAACTACTTCACTCTCTCCTACAGTAACACTCAGTATGTCTGCAGATGTACCCCTTGTTGTAGAGTATAAAATTGCTGATATGGGACATTTAAAGTACTATCTGAATCCCAAGATCAAGGATGAAGAAGGATCTTAGATGGTTTTAAAATCCAAGAAAACAAAACTAAGCTCTTTGAGAACAGCTTCTGAGATTTGAACATGCTTTTAAAAGCCTCTTTTGTCATGTAATTTGTACCTGAGTACACATGTAGATAATCTATAAATAATCTATTTTCTGTAAATAATCTATTTTCCATTCTTTACAATTCGATCCAATCAAAAGTCGTTGTGTGGCTGAATGGATTAAAAAAAACATGACCCATGTATATGCTGTGTACAAGAGACCCATCTCAGAATAAGGGACTTGTACAGACTGAAAGTGAAGGGATGGAAAAATATCTTTCAGGCAAATGAAAGTGAAAAAAAAGCTTGAGTAGCAATACTTATGTCTGAAAAAATAGACCTCAAAGTGAAGGCCATAACAAGAGATAAGGAAGGCCACTTCATAATATTAAAGGGATCAATACAAGAGGATATAACCCTGATAAACATATATCCACCCAATGCAGGAGCATCCAAATACATAAACAAACTCCTGGAAGATATCAAGGGACAGATCGACAACAGTACAATCATATTAGGGGACTTTAATACACCACTGACATCATTGCATATATCCTCTAGAAGAGCAGTTCACAACCTGTGGTTCACAACACCTTTGGGGGTCAAATGACCCTTTCACAGGGCTCGCCTAAGACCATCGGAAAACACATTTATAATTACATATTGTTTTTGTGACTAATCACTATGCTTTAATTATGTTCAATGTGTAACAATGAAAATACATCCTGCATATCAGGTATTTACATTATGATTCATAACAGTAGCAAAATTACAGTTTTGAAGTAGCAACAAAAATAATTTTATGGTTGGGGGTCACCACAACATGAGGAACTGTATTAAAGGGTCACAGCATTAGGAAAGTTGAGAACCACTGCTCTAGACAAAAAATCAGCAAAGATACAGCAATCCTAAATGACTCACTAATGGCCTTAAGTGACATCTTCAGAACATTTCACCCCAAAGCCACGGAATGTACGTTCTTCTCAAGTGCACATGGAACATTTTCAAAAATAGACCACATATTGGGGCACAAGCAAAGTCTTCCCAAAGTCAAGAAGATTGAAATCATATCAAGCATTTTCTCAGACCACAATGGCATAATATTAGGAATAAACTATAATAAAAACAATCCAAAAAATTCAAACACTCGGAAGCTGAAAAGTATGCTATTAAATAACGATTGGGTTACCAAAAAGATTAAAGAAGAAATTGAAAACATCCTGGAAACTAATGACAATCAAAACACAACAATCCAACATCTATGAAAACAGTCCTGAGAGGGAAGTTTATAGCTCTACAGGCCTAACTCAAAAAACAAGAAAAAATGGTAATAAATCATCTAACTCTACAACTAAAAGAATTAGAAAGAGTGCAAAAGGAAAAGCCCACAGTATCCAGAAGGAAGGATATAATAAAGATCAGAGCAGAAATGAATGATATAGAGACCAAAAAAACAATATAGAAGATCAATGGAATCAAGAGCTGGTTCTTTCAAAGGATAAACAAGATTGATGAACTTCTAGCCAGGCTCACCAAGAAGCAAAGAGAGAGGACCCAAATCAACAAAATCAGAAATGAAAGAGGCGAAATAACAACAGAATCCACAGAAATACAAAGGATTGTTAAAAAATACTATGAACAACTACTCCAACAAACTAGACATCCTGGAGGAAATGGACATATTCTTAAAAAAATACAACCTTCCAAAACTCAATCAGGAAGATTCTAAAATCTCAATAGGCTGATAACTATGAAAGAAATTAAAGCAGTCATCAAAAACCTTCCAGCAAACAAAAGCCCAGGACCAGATGGCTTCACAGGGGAGTTTTGCCAAACATTCAAGGAAGAACTAAAACCTATCCTCCTCAGACTATTCCAAAAAATTCAAGAGGAAGGAACACTTCCCAGCTCATTCTATGAAGCCAGCATCACCCTAATACCAAAACCAGATAAAGACAATAAAATGAAAGAGAATTATAGGCCAATATCCCTCATGAACATAGATGCTAAAATCCTCCAGAAAATTCTAGCAAATCAGATCCAGCCTTACATCAGAAAGATCATACACCATGACCAAGTAGGATTTATCCCAGGGATACAAGGATGGTACAATATCTGAAAATCAATAAATGTTATACATCACATAAACAAATTGAGAGATAAAAATCACATAGTCACATCAATTGATGAGAAAAAAAAAACATTTGACAAAATCCAACATTCTTTCTTGATAAAAACTCTCAACAAGGTGGAAATAGAAGGATCATACCTCAACGTAATAAAATCCATATATGACAAACACAGCCAACATTATACTCAATAGGCAAAAACTAAAACCATTTCTCCTAAGAACAAGAACAAGACAGGGATGCCCATCTTACCACTTCTGTTCAACATAGTACTGGATATACGAGCCATTGCAATCAGACAAGAAGAAGAAATAAAAGGCATCCAAATTGGAAAAAAAGAAGTAAAACTGTCCTTATTCACAGATGACATGATACTATACATAGAAAACCCTAAATATTCCATAAAAAATTATTAGATTTAATAAATGAATTTGGCAATGTAGCAGGATACAAAATTAACACCAAGAAATCTATGGCATTCCTATGCAGCAATAATGAACTTACAGAAAGAGAGACTTAAAAAGCAATCCCATTTACCATCGCACCAAAAAAATTAAGATACCTAGGAATAAACTTGACTAAGGAGGTAAAAGACCTATACATGGAAGACTATAGGACACTGATAAAGGAGAAAGAGGAAGACATAAACAGATGGAAGAACATACTGTTTACATGGATTGGTAGAATCAACATCATCAATTTGTCCATACTACCCAAAGCAATCTATAGATTCAAGCAGTCCCCTTTAAAATACTAATGGCATATTTCACAGACCTAGAACAAACTTTCCAAAAATTCATCTGGAATAAAAAAAGACCCCAAATAGCTGCAGAAAATCTGAGAAAGAAGAAGAAAGTAGGTGGGATCTAAATATCAGATATCAAGCTGTACTACAAAGCCACTGTTCTCAAAACAGTCTGGTACTGGCACAAGAACAGACATATAGATCAATAGAATGGAATAGAGAACCCAGAAATCAACCCAAACCACTGTGCCCAATTAATATTTGACAGAGGAGGCATGAACATACAATGGAGTCAAGACAGCCTCTTCAATAAATGGTGTTGAGAAAATTAGACAGATACATGCAAAAAAATAAAACTAGACTACCAACTTACACCATACACAGAAATAAACTCAAAATGGATAAAGAACTTAAACATAAGACGGGAAACCATAAAAATACCAGCGGAATCCACAGGCAGGGAAATCGCAAACATATGCTGAAGCAATTTCTTCACTGATGCTGCTCCTAGAGCAATGGAAACTAAAGAGAAAATAAACAAACGGGACTACATCAAAATAAAAAGCTTTTTTGCACAGCAAAGAAAACCATCAACAAAACTACAAGAAAGCCTGCTTCATGGGAGAACATATTTGCAAATGTTATCACCGATAAGGGTTTAATCTCCAACATTCACAGGGAACTCATACAACTTAACAAAAGGAAGATAAACAACCCAATAAAAAAAATGGGCAAGGGACCTAAATAGATACTTTTAGAAAAGGTGTTCTTACCATTTGCAGCAGCATGGATGGAACTGGAGAGCATTATACTAAGTGAAATAAGCCAGTCAGAGAAAGATAAATACCACATGATCTCACTCATTTGTGGAATATAATGAACAACACAAACTGATGAATAAAAACAGATCCAGAGACAGAGAAGCATCTCAGAGGGAAAGTAGGGGAGGGTGAGGAAAATGGAAAGAGAGAAATCAAAGGACTTATTTGCAAGCATATAGGCCTAACCAATGGACAAAGACAACAAGGGGGTGAGGACATGGGTGGGGGAGGTATAGGGGGGTAAGATGGGGATAAGGACACATATGTAATAATGTAATCAATTAAAAAATAAAATAAAACCAAAATGGGATATCACCTCACACCTATCCAAAAGGCTGTCATCCTATATAACAAAATGGTAATATGCAAATTGACTCCAATGGCAGTACAACTGGGAACAACTGGTCACTATGATGCACACTGACCACCAGGGGGCAGATGCTCAACATAGGATCTGCCCCCTGGTTGTCAGTGCGCTCCCACAGGGGGAGCGCCACTCAGCCAGAAGCTGGCTCATGGCTGGCCAGTGTAGCAGTGATGGCAGGAGCCTCTCCCACCTCTGTGAAGTGCTAAGGATGTCCGAATAATGGCTTAGGCAAGAAGGTGCAGGGCAGACTGAGGGACCCCCTCAAATGCATGAATTTTCACACACTGGATCTCTAGTTCAAAAATAAATAAACAAATAACAAATGCTGGCAAGGATGAAGAGAAAAGGAAATCCTAGTACATTGCTGGTGGGAATGTAGACTGGTGCAGTCACTATGGAAAACAGTGTGGAGTGTACTCAAAAAATTAAGAATGTAGCTTTTGTTTAATTCAGTGATCATTACAGATAATGATGTGGGAATATATCCTAAAACCACCAAAACTCCAATCAGAAAGAATATATGCACCCCTATGGTCATGGAAAAGTTATTTATAATAGCTAAGATTTGGAAACAGCCCAAGAGCCCATCAGTGTATGAATGGATAAAAAAGGTGTGGGGCATTTACACCGTGGAATACTATGCCGCTATAAAAAAGAGGGACCTCTTACCATTTGTGGCAACTTGGATGCACTTAGCAGAATTCTATGCTAAGTAAAATAAATCAATCTGAGAAAGTCACTTACTGTGGACTCTAATTATCAGAATGAATTAACCAACAAAATAAGACCTGAAGCTTGGAGGCATGGAATGGGCTGACATACATCAATGTGGGGTTGGGTGGATGCAAAGAAATAAACCAAAGAGCTTATATACTTACTAGAGATGCAGTGCACAAAATTCATACACTTGTGAGGGGGTAGGGGTCCTTCCGCCCAGCCTGCACCCTCTCGCAATTCAGGAGCCCTCAGGGGATGTCTGACTGACAGCTTAAGCCCACTCCCTGCAGGACATCCTTTGTGCTGCAACAGAGGTGGAGAGGCTCCTGCCACTGCCACTGCACTCATCAACCTTGAGCCTGTCTTCTGGCTGAAAAGCACTTCCCCTGTGGAAGTGCACTGACCACCAGGGGGCAGCTCCTGAATTGAGCAGAATAGGGCTGAAATGGCTCTCTGACATCCCCCGAGGGGTCCCAGATTGTGAGAGGGCACAGGCCAGGCTGAGGGATCCCACCAGTGCACGATTAGGACCAGGGAGGGACACGAGAGGCTGGCCAGCCAGGTAGGGACTGCAGGAGGCCTCCAGTCTCAATTGGCCAGATCCCAGAAGCAAGCTAACCTAACAGTCAGAGAATCTGCCCTCAGTGGTCAGTGAATGTCATAGTGACT